>NC_135540.1:130144483-130454899 GCF_045843805.1 Urocitellus parryii
ATCACTTTCTTGGACTATTAAAGTTTATGGACAATACTGGCTTGCCTTCTTCCTCTCTCCAACTCCCACTGCTCACTGGTAGTCTATCATAAGAGACCCCCAAGTGAGCACTGGCCCTGCAGGTTCTCAGGGCTCAGCTTTCTGATTGAGTTTATCTTCAAGTGACAGATTTGGTAGGATCTTGTATTTCAGATTGTCCTGAGGAAACGCTAATTGTTTTGGGAAGACTTGAAAACAAGTTATGGTTTATTCATAAGGAGGTGCCTCCCTTTGTCCTTTGAAATTCAACCAACAGTGATTCACACATTTAATAAATATGTATTGAACAGTCAATGCCAGGCACTGTGCACAATGCTGGGGAGACAAAGATGACACATTCACATCCACATGGCTTATGGGGTCACCTGAGTTTGCTCATAAACCAGGTATATATACATACTCCCTTAGTTTTAGTTTTTGTGTGAGCTCAAACATTCCTAGGTTCATTTTCTTGCTTTACAAATGATTCTCATGCAGCTTTATTGTTACAGTATTTATACTGTGCTTTTTGCAATGTTTAGCCATAGAGGATTTGTAAAATATGATGGGCTTTGATTTCCTAAGCAGGCTTATATTTCATTTCATGGAACTGTCTGGAAAAGCCAGAGAGTCTGATAGATCCAATATAATGTAACAAGGTATGAAGGAAAGAGCAGATACAGAATTGGCCTCTGGAGTGGGGTGATTTTCAATTTTATTTCACTTTTATGTTTAAAAAGTTCACCTTCTCTTCAATAAAACCCTAAGATCCTCGGAATAGGCTTAGTGAGCACTTAATGTCTTAAGCATCAACAGATATTTGTAGAAATGAGTTACATGATACCAGGATTTTTTCAGGATTAAATCTTTACAACTTGCAGCCTTGAAGTTATGTTGAATGTGACAAACCTTTGAACATAGCATTATTTTCAGTTTTCACATCATGTAGGACTTTTATTTACACAGTACTACTTCAAATTTGCATGTAAAATGTGACTTCACTGTGTAACTCAAAAGAGTTAAGAATATTTTGATGTGGTCAAGAGTGTGATAAAAAAGATCTCAGAAAAATATCTATTAACTTGTCAAAGCATTATTTTTCTTCATCAGGATATAGCTCCTCAGCTGCTATGATAAACTTCAGCATTAGATTTTTCTGGCTTAGTTTCTAATAAATAAAAATGTTGAGCAGCAGGCAGAGCAGCCTGTTTTCAAGAACAATATTTCACATTATGTGCCAACCTAACACATTAGTTACTTAAAATCAAATTATCAGGAAGAGCCACTAGCATTCATCTCAGGAACATTGATTTGTTGTCCTTGATTTTTCTGTTGTGCTTATAGAGGATTTAGGCTTGAAGCCTTAGGAGTCTTTCCTCCTACACTGCTTAATCGAATGTGAATTGTATTCAGAGTGATAAACTATACAGGTATTTTTTGTACCTCAACATGTATATAGTTAACAGTAATGTAACTAGTAAGAATTGATCATTTCAAAGAATTTGAACAGTTGGAAATCTTTATTTATATTATTCTCTAACTGCCAAGAATATCCAAACATCTTTTTTTGCATTAAGAAATGCAGACCTGAGTTTGAATTCTTAGCTACTTGCTGAGGGGTACAGAAGTCACCTAAGCTATGTGGAGTATCAAATGCAAACAATAATGAATTGGCAAAGATATAAGAAAGAGTAATATCATATGTAAAATTCATCATCCCTGCCTAGTAGTGGGTGTAAAACAATTGGCAGTCACATTGAAATAGTTATCATTTATTTAAATACCAGTAAACATCAACTACATCTCTAAAATCTAAAGTTTATATTTATATGTTCAACATATTTTTATTGAGAAGCTACTACATGTGAGGCACCTAGGAAGTGGATATAAAACAGTAAAAATGCAAACACCTCTATCTTCAAAAGAGTTTATTATTTTTGGAAACACACAAGCAATAAACATAACCAAATAAAAGTGCATTGTACATTAATCATGTCAGGTACTGTGAATAGGGCTACCAAATATCTGATACACCTAGGAAGTCATAGTATATGCCAGTCATCATAATATCCCCTTGATTCTCAGTGGTGATTCAGGTTGGGTAGTAAGTTATGTGGTTAACTGTATTAGTTTGCTAGAACTATGTTCCCTCTAGAGAACCAGAACCAATATTAGGGAGAGAAGGGAGATTGTCTATATATAATATAGAATTATTGTCTGTAAATAATATGAGTGAAAGAGATTTAATATGGGAATTGGTACTAGTGAAGTCTTATGACAGGCCATCTGCAAACTGGAGAACCAGGAAAACCAGTGGTGCCTATTTAATTACTTAGTCAACTAATTTAAATGCTTTGCTCTTCTGGAACATCTTTGCAGACAGATGTAGAAATAATGTTTTACCAGCTAGGACATGCCTTAACCCAGTGATATTGTGACATAAAATTAACCAATGCACACAGTCTTAATAAACTACTACAGGTTGTACAGCTTACATAGCAGAAATGTACTGTCTCACAGTTCTGGAAGCTCTGTGTCTAAGGTCAAGGTGTTAGCATGTTTGGTTTCCCTGGAGCCTCTCTCCTTGGCTCCACATGGCCCTCTTTTCATGATGTTCTCCACTGGCTTTTTCTCTGTGCTATGCATTTCCTGTGTCCCTTCTTCCTCTCATAAGGATACCAGTATTTTGAACTAGGGCCCTACTTTAATGGTTTCATTTTAACTTAGTCACCATTTAAAAGACCTTATCTCCAAATGTACTCTAAGGTACTAAGAGTTTGGACTTCACCATATAAATTTGGTGGAATAAAATTTAAGCCATAATACAACCAATATAGAAAATAATATAAAATAGGAATAGGGAGGTAAACATGAGAGCAAAACAGGAATTGAGATGGATGAGCTGTGGGGATTGCACATACTTTGTAGGTCACTCCTGGGAACTTGGCTGCTAGTCTCAGTGTTATGGAAAGGCCTCTTATATTGAATAAATATGGATTAATTAATTAATTAATTAAAACCAAGACCAGAAGATCCTTACTTCTTATTTGGCTCTTCTTGAATGCTTAACTTCAACCAAAAGGGTTTACAAACTTCAAAAGTATAGAATATAAAACATGTTAACTCTACACACGTAGAAATTCACTCTACAGTGTTCAATGGATTAATTTAGCTGTGAGGAATATGCCTGGTAACAATTTTCAAAAACTACCTGGACTGATAGGAAAGCATCCTAAGTTCAGTACCATGTCTTAGATTTGGGGGATTCTGTTTGTGAAGACAATATTCCATATAAAGTAGGAGATGAATATGTGGCTGTGGGTTTATTTAATTTGACATTTTGCTCTGTTTTTGAAAATCTGATCATTGATGTGTGCATTAGTTTGCTAGTACTATAGTAACAAATCATCACCTACTGGTGGCTAAAACATCATAAATTTATTCTCTCACAGCTCAGGTGGCCACTGGTCTTCATTGAAGCATCATCAGGGTGAGTTATCCTGGAGGCTCTCAGGGAGGGTCTGCTCCTTGCCTCTCTCCTAGCTTCTGAAATTCTAGAAATCTTTGGCATCCTTGGTTTGCAGCTAGCTTGCCTCCAGTGTTCGCCTCCACCTTCTCCTGGCCTGTGTTCCTCTCTGTGCAAGTGTGTCCTCTCCTCTCACAAATGCATCAGTCATTAGATGTAGGACCCACCCTGAACCAGTACAACCCTATTTTAACTAACTACATCTGCAAATATTATATATTCTGAAAAGGTCAAATTCTGAGATTTCATATAAGCATGGATTTTTGAGGGACACAATTCAACCCAGAGCAACATCCACATTTTAAAAAAAAAGTAAAAATCTTAATTATCTACAGGGGCCAGACAACTAATGTAAAGTTGTTAAGTTAGCCAGACAACTAATGTAAAGTTGTTAAGTTAGTCAAGATAAACAGTAGGGGACTTGTCTCTTAGAGGGTGTGAGAGGAAAAGGTGGGGAAGGATTGGCAAACTGAAAGTACATATCCAGCTCCTAGCCAGGCCCACCCAATTATTTCCTTAGAAAAATTCAGACAGAGTATTACCAGATCACCCTTTTTTATTAGAATCCAGAAATCAAAAGTTAAGTGGGATGTGTGTGTGTGTGTGTATATATATATATATATATAAAATTTATATATTTATATATCATATTTATAATATAAATATAGTTATTCTATTTATATATTAATAGATAAAAGTATTTTTTATATATATATATATATATATATATATATATATATATATATAAACTAACGAGTTCCAACACTAGCCCACCAGAATCAATCTGCTATGTCAAAACTATAAAGCTATAGTTCTTAAGAAAACCTATCTGGCATTAGATTGTCCCAGAACAGAACAGTGGTTCTCCAGTGTGTCTTCCCATTTGAGTTGTCTTACTCCGTTGGTCTGAGTGATCAGGTATGGGGGATTTTTTTTTTAAGCCACCCTGGTGATACAGTGACTATGTCAGTCAGCTCTTCATTGCTGTGACTGAAATACCTAATAAGAACCCAAAAGAAAGATTTACTTTGGATTGTGGTTTCAGAGGATTCAGTCCACAGCTGGCTGGCTCTAAGACAGAGGGTGTAGCAGAGGAAAGTTGCTTAGTTCATGGCAGCTGAGAAGTGAGGAGAGAGAGGAAGGGGCCTGGGACAACCCTTCCTGGGCACACCCCCAGTGACCTACTTCTTCCAAGGAGGTCCCTTCTCCCAGAAGTCCATTCACTGATGAAGTCGAAACCCCTATGATCCAATCATTGCCTTAATGCCCCCCACCCCTGTACCTTATTGCCTTGGGGACTGTAATTCAAACACTTGAGCATCTGGGAGAACATTCCAGGTTTAACAATAGCAATGAGCAATCAGAGAAACAAGGTTGTAAATACACGGTATCATTGAATCCGTTATTTGATTTTTATTCCAGGTACCCAGCACAGGGTCTACCTGATCATATATTCAATACATATTTATTGATTCAATTAATGAACACATACTTTTATAGAATAAATACATTGGAAGAGATGAAGATTAAAAATAGCAACCCAAAAAGACTGAAGATAGGAAAGTAGCGTCTCACTCTGAAAGTTATAAGGGATTAAATGTTATTTTTTTCTGACAAGTGAGAGATTTTGTAGAAACAATTTCCTTCATTCATCTCCTAACTTCCTTGAGATAAGGAATATCTTATTATTATTATTATCTCCTAACTTCCTTGAGATAAGGAATATCTTATTAATATATTATTAGCCCCCATTTTTCAGATGAATTAATTGGATCTCCTAGTGCAGCTTTCTCTGCATTATTATTTTTTAATTCCACTAAGAATGTGATGGATTTCCCCTACAGAAAATGGAATTTGAGACAGCATTTCTAGCAAAGATATATAGTCACCATTTTTTTTCAGTAGTATGTTGAAGGCAAGATGCATTAAGAAGCCTCACCCAAGCAGTTGGGGAGGGAAATAAAAACCCGTAAGTGAAGACTGTGCAATGAGACCTATTGGTCAGTGAAGGAGTCCCTTCTCTGGAGCCTCCAATAGTGTAGAAAAGAAGTCAGAATGTCAGAGCAGGAGATGGGCAGATGGGCCAGTCCGCACAGCCTGGTACTGAGACTTGTAAACTGTGTGTGTCTATCTACCTTTAACTTCCTCAGCTCTAATTTGGATTTCACAATATTAGCTGCCACATGGGGCTCTCGTGAAGGTTAAATGATCTAATTTTGGGAAGTAATTGGCACACAGAAAGTACTCCTTGTTGTTATACTCAGAGCACTGCACTTTAGGCTTTATTTATTTGTATCATTCTTAGGACAAGATCATGTTCAAGGTGAAATTTAGTGAACTTTTTGTACTGTTAATTCCTCATTTTCATAATTACCATCTTTGTTGAATTTTAAGGTTCATCAGAGCAGGGACTATGTTTTTGCCAGGTCAGAGCAGGTGTTCAATGAATATTGTGGAATAAAACGGTAAGCTACAGAATCTCACTTCCTTATGCAGAAATCCTCTATTTTCTCCCTGTTTTACTCTGCATAAAAGCCAAAGTTCTTAAAATGCACTCTCAGACTGTATAGGGTTTTATACTGAGAGAGGCTGGATAGAATGAATAAGGGAAACGAGTTATTTTTCCCTCAAAAATCCTTTCAAGTGTGTTATTAAAAGTCACTGGTCAGGTAATAAGTCAATCAAAATGAATGGCAGCTTGGCGTAAACACACCAGTTCCTGTGCCCGAGGATGGAGGAGCAGAAAGATTCATTACATAATCAACACTCTGTTGGGCTAGAAAATGAACATTATGATCCCAAATCTTATTTTATAAATCCCAAATCTTATTAAAAATCAATTTGTAAATTATATTTGTGATCTCTTGTTATAAAGAGAATCAGCCTTGGTGAACTGTAGCCAGCTTTGACTCCAACTAACTGGTCACAAAGGAAAATTTGAAGTTATAATGCTCAATTATTGAAAATGCTTAATGTTTTAAATTTGTTAAAAGCTAAGCATGAGTTACTTGAGTTAGGTTGAAGAAGGGAAATGATACACTAAGATTTAGATTTAATTCATATATCCATGTTTACAATAAAGTTAAATAAAGAGAAAATACTTGAGAGATTTGGTGATGTGGGGTGCTTTGTGATGGCTATAGCAAAGAAATACTGCTGATATTTTAGGAAAGTTCCTTTTTATTGGTGTTACTGGCCTAAGACACATTTCTCCCAGCATCCATGAGTAAAGAAGGAGAACTTTATCTAGCCAGAAGCAGTGTCTATGTAACCTCATTTGAACTTCCTGACCATCCCAAGAAACAGTCCTGTTTGGTATTCATGTTATTCCCATGATACAAATGAGATCAAAGAGACTCAGTGAGATTAAGTTACTTTTCCAGAGTCTTACAAACAAAAAGTGGCAGAGCTTAGATTCCAAATAGTTCTTTCTGACTCCAAAGCCACAGTTTTTCCATAATAAATGTTATCTTCAATATGCCCCCCAATACTTATATTTTTAGCTCCCTATTTCATCTTTACTACTAATTCCAGTTATTTTTAAATACCATTTCTTAAAATGAAGTTCCACCATTCACATTGTCTACAGGGTAATGAAGTGAATGTTTAGACCAATGGCATGAACGTCTGTGAGAACAGACCATAAAGACTGCCAATATTGCATTGGCTGTATAATCTGCCATCTAAACCAGGACATTTTTGAGCACAAAAAAAGGAGAGGTGATAACATAAGGTTTTAAGATTACTCTCATAAACTGTCACTATTCTGGACCAACCCAAAGAGGTCTTATCACTTTACTAATAGGAAGTCACAGATCATTTCCAAATTCCCACACAAAAGATATCCCCAGGAAAAGAATTTCAATAACAAATCTTAAAAGATTCCAAGGAAAGTTGATGTTTGTTCCACGTTGTTTCTTTCTGCTAGTATCTCCTTTCTAGTTGAGTTAGGAGAGCAGAATAGTAACAATCACTAGAATTTAGGACAAGTTTAGCACCCTAATCTGGAAACTATCCACAGGTGGGTTTCCAGATTAGGGATTCTCAACTGGTAAAGTCTGTGTAAACATCCCCAAATGTAAAACTCCAAAATCTGAAATATCTGGTCCCAAGCATTTCAGACAATGGATACTCAACCTGTGTTGGATTTTGAAAATATTGTAGCTTTGGCCATCTTGCTGTTTACTAACTTTTGCGTAAGAGAATTTACAATTATTTTTGTGCACTCTGCTGACTGAAGCTCTTTCCAAATGTTTCACGAAGTACAGACAACCCAAAGGTAAACAAGATCACACTGGGTCCTTTTTAGATTGAGTGGGAATGTAAGTCTGGTGTAGAAAGAGAAACACAGAGAGACTAAAAGGACAGAGAAACACTGAGAAATAAAGATACAGACAAGGATTCAGAGTACTCATGGACAGAGTTTCTCAGGAAGATAGGCAAAGATGGAGATGAAGGATAAGTACTTTATCTAAGAAAGAGTGATTCTAGAGTAGACAAAGACAGGCCAAGAGAACCAGGGAAAGAAACTTAAGAGGCAGGGTAGCATTCATCATTTGAAAAGCAGGTGTCTTTAAGTGGCAGCTCTAAGTGGAATGAAATTTGCTTTATTTGCATTTAGATACTGTAGATGATTATCAGCAAATTCGAGCACCTGCTGGCTGCCTCCTTCTGAATTAACTAATGAAAAAGGTACCTGTTTTACAATCAGAAAAAAACAAAACAGGTCAGTTAGGAAGCTTAGAATTATGCCTCCAACGTTCAGGTCACAAAATGAAATGTAGATATTTCTTCTCTTATTTTTTCACTAACACTGCCATTATTCTTCTTATAGGGGAACATTTTGAATGCAAGACCCCATAACAATTGTATGCATTGGCAGCAACTTTTTTTTCAAAAATTATTGCCATATTATGAACTCTGAATAATCTCGGGCCCTGTGTTTTCAGGAATGGGTTTTAAAATATGAAATGAAGTGTGTGTGTGTGTGTGTGTGTGTGTGTGTGTTTATGAGCTGCAATCTCACATAAGAAGCAGATATCCTAGCATACAGATCACATTTGCAAGTAGTGAAGAATGTACCTCCTACCCCTACCTCTAAGTCACTGCTAATGAATCAGCTTGTCACTGATTCAAAGAAGGACCCAGATGGGATCACAGTGCTTTTAAAATTCCTGGTGATTTTTGTCACAGTTATTGATCCTTGGAAGATACCATCTCTGTTTAAATAGTCTAAGCCATTTTTCTTTTTCCATCAGACTTCCACAGGCTTAGAAACTAGGAAGAAAAACATTGTCCATAATTCAAAAGCAAAAGATGGAAGCTGAACAGGGCTGTGAATTATGGAGTAGGAGCCTTTATTTCAAAGCAAAACCACAGGAAATGTCAGTTTTTGCTTTCAGCTGTACTGCACAAAGGAGGAAGACAAGCATAATTCTCATTATGGTGAAATTTCCACTTCTATTACCATCATCAATACTTGCTGAATTCTTAACTCATGGTCCATCGCTCAGCACTAAAACCTGACATTTACATGTAATGGCACTTCTTGTCTAATAGCAAAAACAACCAGTGAAAAATGACCACTTGTATGTGCCATTATTGAAATCTTCATGGTCAGAGGAAGGGAGGTACCCAGAAGATGAAGAACTGACTTTTTTCCTGAAAGCTCAGGCGCTAGCAGATGAAAACTTTCCCCTGGGTGAAAAAGAATGCATTTTCATGCAGTTATATTATAATTAAAGTGGCCGACATATTTGTACATGTGGTTTTGATTCTTTTTGGTACTTCTTTTTTTTTTCATTATTTTTGAAGAGTCAGTACCCCAGCAGTTGGGCTTGCATTGGAGATGAAGAGATAGGGAGTTGACTGAATTTGGAATTCTAAGGTGTTGAATTTGTGAAAAGATCATTAGACTTAGTAGTTTATGTTGCCAGTTAATTTAAAATATTAATCTGTGCATGTGTGTGTCAATGAATATTACTTTAACAAATTAATTAATGAATGTTACTCATTACTCAATAAACATGTTGGTATATAATCTATGAAATATATTGTGCTGATTATTAGTAATTAAAATAGGATAAGGCACTTTCTCATCTCATTTAGATATTTGCTCAAATATAACCTCAATGAAGCCTTTTTCCATTCACCATAGTTAAAATTTCAAGTCTTTCCCAAACCTACCACCCTGTCCACCAAGGCATCTCTAGCTCTCGTCCCCTGATCTCTGTCTGATATATTTTATGTTTTCCTATCTATTTTTGTTTATTAATTTTTTCTCCTCAACTCTAATGTAATGTCATCAAACTATGACTGTTTCTTTTCTTAAGATTTTATTCCCAGCACCTGGTGCAGTGCCTAGTATATAGCAGGCACTCAACAAGTCTTTTCTGAATGAATGAATGAATGAACAAAATCTTCCCCTCAACAAATTCAGGGTTTAACTAGAGAAATCGACAAATCCATCTTTCTTTGTAATAGGGGTTATGATAGAGGTAGCTGGTTGGATTCTCAAGTCGGGACTCTATAAATGTGACCACTGTGTATCCATAATTATTCAGAGAATGTTATTTGCAAAGTTTATAATATATGCATCATAATAAATATTTTTGAATAAATGAATAGATAAGTGTTTATTGGCTATAAGGCAATTAATCTGTCAGAGTGTTCAGTCTGTGTAGGAGTTAATGTCCTACATACTAAAGCACTTTTGTGGTTGACACACCTTCTCCATCAATTTCCTTTTATTATTATGGACTGGGGAATACAGTCCCACCTTTAGTTCTTCCAGGGTCACCTTAGCAGACTACTTTCACACTAGCCACTAGGGATATAGGAGGGGACTGCATCACACACTGGCAAGGGAGATACCATGCAAAGTCTAAATGAATCTGCTAATTATTTGCACATTCTGAGACCATCATAAAAGATGCATAGTCTGATTTCATGCTTTTAGTAGATATTGATTGAACATTTGATATACCAGGCACTGTGCAAAATAATGAGAATTTAGTCATGAAGAAGAAAGACACAGTGAAGGATTTAATTATATGGTTGGGCATACTTCCACCATATTTTCTGTCTCTTCTAGCTTTGGTCCCTTTATTTCCCACTTCCTGACTTCCTTTGAGTTAAATAATTTAGTATCCCATTTCAATCTCTCTGTTGAAGTTTTGACTATAGCCCCTTGCATTGTCTTTAGTTGGTGGCCTAGCATATAGAAAGTGCAAGATGTCTCCTTCACTTTTTATAGGCTACTTAGAATTGACACTGTGCCACTTTATAAAATGTAAAAACCATATGCCAGTAAAAAAATCCATTCTTCTACAGACCTTTGTGCTGTTATTATTATAAATTTTGCATCTGTAAAAGCAATAAATTCCACAATATATTTGTTTTAGTTTTGAGTAAAATAAGAAAACAAAATAACATTTCATATTTATTCACATATTTCCAATTTCCAGTGCTCTTTATTTCTAACTGTAGATTCAAATTTCCCTATAATTTTCCTTTAGCCTGAGGAAATTCCTTTGGTGTTTCTTCTAGTGTAAGTCTCTTAGCTATAAATATTCACAGCTTTAGTTTATCTGAACATATATTTATTTCATATTCATTCTACAAATACTTTTGTTATTGAGTATAGAATTTTGGGTTGATAGTGTGCCTCTGAGAACATTGTGTGCTATTACACTGTTTCTGGTCTCTCTTGATTCTGATGAGAAACCATCCTCATGTACCAGATCAGTTTGTGTACTTTCCTCCTATTTTTTAAAATACTTTTCTCAGTTTCAGTTTCTGCACTGACTGTGACATAGCTGTGAATGCTTCTTATATCTGTCTTGCTTGAGGTCTAGAAGTTCATTGGATCTCTACATTAGTATTTTTAAACACTATTTCTTCAACATTTTCTCTCATCTCCTATCTCCACTTATACTTGTACTGGGCTTCTTTACCTGTTATGTGGATCACTAAGACTCTTTTAATTCTTAACGTCTTCTTCTCTCTATTTAGATTGAATGGTTTATTTCTGCTGATCTCTATTGAGGCTCAGTAGTCCCCAATAAGCTGTTAAGTCAATTTTATAGATTTTTCTTTATTTTATTTTTAGAATCACCATTTGGTTCCTTTTTGCTGTTTTAATTCTTTTTTCTAAAACTTTCTACCATTACCTACTATGGCCATCTTTTTCTTGAAAGTCATTCCCTACTACTTTCCACATCTGCCTCATTCTTAGGATTGTTTCTATTGGCTGCTTTCAAGTCTCAATTATGGGTCACATTTTTTGGCTCCCTTACATGTTGGACAATTTTTGATAGCACAAAAGACATTATTATGATACAATGGAAGGAGTTTAGGTCATATTATATTATATAAAATGTGCTGAATGTTGTTCTAGAAGACATTCCGTAGTTCAGTGCTTCTCTTCAGTCTTTCTAGCTTTGGTTGTGTCTTTGGGTTGGGAAGGTCAATTTTGGTTGGTGTGGCACTTACTCCAAGAAACTGTCCTGATTCTGAAAATAATCTTTCTGAGCTCACATGTGAATGCCAGTAATGCAGAATGAAGTTTTCTTTTCTTTTCTTTTACCTTTTTCTTTATTTTTCTTTCTGCCTGGTCTAGATCTCCGATCCTGCCCAGCACCACAGAATTTCTGTTATCTCCATTAGATTCTCAGCCATGCAGAAGCTTTGCTTGATAAGTATTATGGGGTTTTCCCCTAATCCTGCATATTTCAGCCTTTTATCAATAGCTCACATTTATTCCTCATATGGGTCCTTGCTCCCTACCATGCACAGACATTATTACTTCTCCAATTTTGGCTGCCCTAGAAATGCCAGTAGTCTGGAATGCCACTTTGCCACTGCAGCTCAGGGAGCATGGGTTTAGCTTGGACTTCATCTCTCTTAATTATGGAAGGAACATGCCCCAGGCAGAGGTAGGGGGCATTCTTAAGGTCACTGCTTGCATCTTTTCTCCCAAACATCATAGTTCTATACTGCTTATTGTCCTGTGCTTTAAAATATTTGCTTCATATAGTTTATCTGGTTACATAGTTGCTTGTAGTGTAACAGCACATCCAATAACACTGGTTCTCTAAAGGTTGGAAATGGAAATCCTCAATCTTACACTGCAGTGTGGGAAACAGGTCAAATGTGTAATTACATCATTAGTTGTTTTCATTGTACTTGTATGGAGGAGAAATAAAGGAAACTATGGGAACATAGAATAGTTGTTCCTAACCCAGTTTGATATGTCATTTAAGTTTGTCCTCAGAAATAATCATTGAACTGAAATGTCAAGAATGAGCAGGAATTAACATGAGAAAGAGGAGGTAAAATTTACATTCAGATGCAGAAAGGAACAAGTGAAAGTCCCTGAGACAGGAGGGAATATGGTATTCTCAAATAAGTGAAAAACTTTATGTCTAACATTTGCCAAGAGTGCATTACATGACATTGTGCCAAATATTTTCTGTATTATTTTACTTAATACCTACAATGTTTTCAGGTCAATACTATTACTAATTCATTTCACCAGGGAGAAAACTGAGATTCAAAGAGACTTAGTAATCAAGTAACCCCAGGTCATGTGGTGCTGGGATCTGACACAGGCTGTTTGGAGCTAATCCCTGACCACTCAACCAACTATATTTTATGAAGAAAAGAGCAAAATAGTCTGGTAGCCAAGATAGAGAGGCAAGGGACAAAGAGATAGACAGAGACAGAGACAGAGAGAAGAGATTTTGTCACATCCACATCCTTAAAAGTATAAGATCTCACAGAGGATAAAACAGTGTAGACACAGGGTAGGAATCATACACAAATTATACATAAATATGCTCCTAAAAGAGACTTTTTAAATGCTGTATTAACAACCAAGATTCTTTCATATAAATCCCTTTGTTCCACAAAGGAAAGCTAGAGACCCAAAGTTCATTAACCTGTGGAAAGTCAGTCAGCTTGAAGTAATAAGACAGGAACTGAAATCCTGGGCTCCTAGCTCCAAACTGATAATGACAACCTGTTTATCCGACCCTAGTGGGAACCAGTGGGTGGGAAGGAGGAGCTCCCTTCTCCACCCTCCACACCTGTGGTGCCAGGAAACCACTTTGAGATTGAGTTGGCAGAACCAAGAACTTAAGGGGCAAACAACCAGTAAATATTTCTTTGATGCCTGCCTTGAGCGTAGAGTTTGACTAGATGCCAAGAAGGAAACAAAGGAGTGGGTAAGAGGCTAACTTCATGCCTACGTCCTGCTACAGAAGGCTGTAGACACTTCTCTATCGAGCTTCTTGTCAGAATGGGGTCTCATCCATAAAAGGGCCTGATACCCTGCACAACAGGGCACTAGGGAGAGATATTGGAACAAGAGGGATGGACAGAGCAGAGGGGCAGCCTCTCCCTACAGCCCCGTTGGAGACACAAGAGGGCAAGTGTGCCACGGAAAAGTGTGTTTGAACTGTTTCAAAGGCTGCCTGGGGAGGCCATGTTGACAGCTGGAAAGGGGCTGAGCAGACTGAGGGGGCAGCACCTAGGTGCCATGGAGCCTGCACAGGGCAGAGAGAGTAGCAGAGTCCTGCCTGAGGAGGTAGAGCAAGCCCCCGATGCCCTATAGAAGTTTACAAAGCAGAGGATACTGAGATGATTGCCTTCCTCTGGAGATGGAGGAGGATGAAGCAAAGTAAAGAGTCTGCTTTCTGCAAATCAGACTTATGGTGCACGTTTCAAAGCATACTTAGACACAAATCGAAGGAATGATGTCAGGTCTTCATATGTACAAAGTGAATTTATTGACCTTCTATTATGTGCCAGATCCTCAAACAGCATGTGAGATATTGAGTGGATAAGATGTTTCACATAGCCCAAGTCTCAAGGCCAGAGGAGGATCTGCTTTGCCTTTCTATGGAAGGCAGGGTGGGCAGTATGCTTGGTGGGCAATGGTCTGGAGCATTAATGAGGGCAGATGGAAACATGGGCAGAGCCCAGGGTAGGGCGAGACTCTGCAGGGACTGGCTTCCCTGCCAGGAGGAGGGCAGTTTTTTCAAGGAAATGATCTGGCTTAATTTACATATTAATTTGCATATTAATTTACATATTTACTACTTCATTTTGTCACTCACCCACACATAGGAGTTTTGCCAGTGGACACTGATAGAGAGGAGAATCAGTCCCAAAGGGAAAGAGATCCACAGTCTTGGGGTCAGGACTTGTTTATAATTGCAAGGAAGAAATCATGAAGTAGAAAAGGTACAAGTGATAACATTTTCTACATCCATATCATAAAGATGGTCTGACCTCAATCTAAATTGGTTCTCTTGCTTTCCACTTCCATTTGACACCTTCCAAACTAATGTTGGAGAAGTGATGGATAATAACATGCAAATTCAGGCTTCTATGCACTCAGAGTTGTGAAGTTGATGAGGAGCTGGACAGCAGGCTCCTCATTTCAGGTGTTTGCTAGCTTGCCTGGCCGGTCACTGTTGATATTCCTTGGGTCCTTTCCAACTGCCTGAAGTCACAGATGGTGCTCCATCTCTTCCTGGGTTAACATATTATAAACACACATTGCTTCTTTTTGGAATTGTTCTGCTTGAATAAGTTCCATTCATTAATGTCCATGTGTGAAAAATGTGAAGGATGGTCACATCTCCGGGCATGTCAGCGTATGCTAATGAAGCTGCATATTGAGGACATTTGTTTTTTTCACTTTCAGGGAAGGCAAAGGTACTAACAGGTGCTCGCGGTGTGAGTGATTTATGCAGAGCATCTATCTCCTCTGTAATCAAGGACGGGGAGCAATGAGAACAGAAAATTGCAAAGTGGGCTCCTAATGCTGGTTTGAATATTGAAGATTCAATCCAGTTAACTCTTTTAGTGATGTTTGTCTTATTCCTAACCTAAGGCCAAAAAAGCCACCAAATTTCGCTAATGTCATCCTACAGATAACCTGTTTTTACTTGTTAATCACTGTCTTTTAATGCAATGTAAAGAATTTCTTTTTAAAGAAAGCTCAAATAAGGAGAAAGATGTTTTGGAGTCTCAACCCAGTGCCTGCGATTGCCTGAGCAGATGGCTGCATCCCCAATCCTGCCTGCCTGGCTTCTCTGATAACCCCTGCAGCACAGCCCAGGGCCTCTGTGCAGACAGCATTAACAGAATTGATCGTGTATTTTCTAGGTTTCCTCTACGCTCAGAACAACACCAAGCGCAGCATTAAAGAGCGACTCATGAAGCTCTTGCCCTGCTCAGCTGCCAAAACGTCGTCTCCTGCTATTCAAAGCAAGTTTGGTTTTCTGTGATTTTTTTTTTCCACCCCTAAACTGTTTTCTTTGTTAGGTTTGCATGCCTTGCAGTTCTCTGCTTCTCAAAAGAATCAGTATATCATATACAGCAAAAGCTACTCTGTTGATGTACTCATGTTTACCTACATACCTAGGAGCAGTTTTGTGCAATTATGAAACACTTCCTATTTGGCAAACAGATAGCACAGTGTTAGTAGCAAGAGCCTGTGCTTCAAAACTTTGGGACAATTTTTTTTTTTTTTAATCTGAGGGGTGGGGACTAGAACTCTAGTAATTCACAGGATGTGGTTTAACTTGTTGGCAAAGCAGCTGGATATTTTAAGCCATTTTATCTATTTTCCTTGGTCCTATAATTGATGTATAAAAATCATACACATTGGTGGGGTAGCATGTGATGTTTCAATACATACATACATTGTATAATGGTCAAATAAGAATGAGCATGTCCATTGTCACAAATGTTTATACTTTGTGTGTATGTTTGGGGGGGGGCAAAACATCAAAATTCTTTCTACTAACGTCTTTGGAATATATAATATATCACTACCCTACTATGCAATGGGAATCAGAAATTATTTCTGATTCCTAATCTAGCTAGGATTAGGATCTAATCTGATTTTCCAATCTAACTATAATGTAGTACCTGTTGTTCAATTTTCCATTCTTTCTCTGCCACTCTCCCTCCCCAAGCTCTGGCAAACACCACTCTACTCTCAAGGTCTATCAGATCAATTTTTTAATTCACATATGAGTGGGATCATGTGGTATGTCTTTCTGTACCCAGGCCTTATTTCGCTTAACATAATGACCTCCATCTTCATCTATATTATTGGAAATGATAGGATTCAATCTACTTTAGGGCTGAACAGTACTGCACTGTGAATATACACCATATTTCCTTTGTCCATCCAATGATGGACACCTGGGTTGATTGCATGTCTTGGCTACTGTGAATAGTATAGGAAAAAACATGGGGTGCAGATACCTCCTGGACATGCTGGCTCCATTTCCTCTGTATGTATATCCAAGGAGTGGGACTAAAGGATCATGGCATAGTTCTAGTTTTAATTTTTTGAGGAACCACCATATTGTTTTCCATAGCACCTATAGATGTTTAAGTTTCTTGACTCACAAGCATTGGGCACATAATTTAGAAAATTGCCAAAATTCAGAAATGTCATTAGATTAGGAAAAAAAAGTGGAAAATATGTAAACAATATGACTTTTTTTCTTTGCTCACTTTCTCCTTTTATCAATCAGGGTTCTCTAGAAAAATGAGATACACACACATACACACACATATCTTCTCATACAAACACATATGTAAGTGGATTTATTTGAAGGAATTGTCTCACTGGACTATAGGGGCTGACACTTATAGGGCAGGCTGGCAGGCCAGAAGCTCAGGCAGTAAGTGCACTGCAATCTTCAGTCAAATTTCTTATTCTTCAGGAAGACTGTTTTGGGTAAGGTCTTCAACTGATTAAATGGGGCCCACCTGCACAATACAGCATTATCTGCCTTTTACTTAATGTCAACTAATTGTTGACATTACATATCTAGAATATTTCATAGCAACACTTCGGTTAGTGTTTGATTAAATAGCTGGGTGCTGCAGTCTAGCCAGGTTGACACATAAGACTAACCCCTACACTCCCTGTTTTCCTTTTTCTCTCCAATTATGTGATATTTTTAAGACATGTAAAACAGAGGATGCCTACAGGGAAACCTCAACTGATTTTATAAAGATGTGATATATAATTTATAATGTACACTTACTAATGTTCTGTGTAAAAACATTATTTAATGCATTTCTTTCTAAGGATCAAACCACACTTAGAATCTGACAACATGGTGTTCTGGGGAGGGAAGAGAGCATTAAAAATCTAGAGGAGGCTGGGCTTGGGGGCCCACACCTGTAATTCCAATGGCTCAGCAGGCTGAGGCAGGAAGATCACAGATTCAAAGGCAGCCTCAGCAACTTAGCAAGGCCCTAAGCAACTTAGTATGACCCTGTTGCAAAATTTAAAACTATATAAATAGAAAGAGCTGGGGATGTGTGTGGCTCAGTGGTGAAGCACCCTGAATTCAATGCCCTAGTGCTAATATATTAGCACTAGGGCAAATATATATATAAAATCATATATTTTGTATATATGATACAAAAACTGTGGGGCTTTAAACACACAAATATCTTAAATTTCACTAGTCTTCACAACACAAATGGAGGATACATGGAAATAACTTCAAATGACACATCCAGTGAAAGGTCCAGGAAAATAACAGCGATCATTTTCTATGCCACTGACCAAAGTCACATATCATCATAACAAGATTTAATTATTTCACTTATTTATTCAACAAATATCTATTACACGTCACTTCCTGCTCCTTGTGCTGGGAGACAAAGCAATAAATAAAACAAATATAAAAATACTAAAACAAACCAAAAAATATTAAAGAATCAAACCCTATTCTGCAAAAACTTACATTATATTCTGTGGGGGGGAGGTGTCAGGGCAACACGATTTCTTTTTAGCAATACTCCCAGGTACAAAAAGTTAAAATTGTGGTTGAGATGCATTGCTTTGATTTTATTTTTCTTTCCTTGTACCCACATTCACACCATCTCCTAGATAAAGATGAACATAAGCTTAGAAGGACATTATGTAGGAAAATGCCAAACCTTGTCCTAGGTGACACTGACGCTGCAGGTGTCTTTATTGCTACTATTTGCAGTGACTGTTAGTTATTAGAGTCATTGCTTTTCTCCTTTGAATTCGAACCAATATTCCCCAACTTACCAGATATTTACTGGAAACAGAGTAGATGTAGAAAGATAAAATGGAATGTATAAAGATAAAATGAAAATTTCAAATGGATCCCCATATCCACTTAGTAGGCCACAAAATCTTCCTGTTCCTTTAGCACCTCTCTTGTACCAATATCTGCAACCCCAAATAAATATGGAAGATGCAACATAGTTTTGAAAGAAAGGTGATGAAAAAGGATATCTCTTGGAAATAAAAGACAGAATGTTACCAGAAATGTATCAGAATGACTCTAAAGATATAGTTTTATAAAAATAGCCACTTTTAATAAAACTGGCTGACAGGTGTATAGACTTGGCATATGATCTGTGGACCACAAAAGACCTAAAACTCTAAGATCTAAAACTCTCTCACTAGCCATCACATTCCCCAGCCTGTGGAAGTAGATTATTTAGAAAAAAAAAAAAAAAAAAACATTAATTCCATCACTACACTAGTCAGGTGATCTCATTAGCTGCCCATCCATGGACTGGACCTGGAATGACTGGGCACAGGACCAAAAAGATGCTATGAAGACAGGGAGCAAGAGGTAGGCAGACAGCTCCAGGTACATGATCAGAAAAGCACATCCCCCAGGTGAGCCTGCTGAGCCATGGAGAATCCCAGGGTGAGCCATGACTTGACCAGTCACCAAACTCTGGTTGATTTTCTCTCTGAAGTATCTTTTAAACTTACTTTCTATCCCTCACACTGTGGCTCTGGCTCAGACCCTCATTATCTCTTCCAAGAACTATTGAAAGAGGCAAAGGGAGCGATTATCCTGGCAAGTATTTAAATTCGGTTGTGTTTGTTGCTAAACAAAAGGCCCAGAGTTATTTACATAAATTCCCTGCCTCTTAGTTTCTGTATTTAGTCTCTAGTCCAGGACAGGGTTTTGTTTTGTTGTGTTTTTGAGAGGCCAGGTTTATAACAGGGAACAAGACACTAAGGTTCACTTCTTTCATGGAACTTATTTGAGAAGAGGGAATAAACATGGAAACAAAGATGATCTCTGGAAGTGATGAGTTTTATAAAGGAAGTGAACCTTGCTACCAGAGAAGCTGTCTTGTCTGGGCCAATTGATGAAGCAACATTTGAGACCCTAAAGCCAGAATAAGCCAGTAGCACCGAGACCTTGAGAGACAGTTCCAGAAGGAGGAGAGAAGCACAGCTTATTCAAAATGTAGAAAGACCATGTGGTCATCATAAAAGTAGATTATCACGAGGATGAGATGAGGTAATTTCACGTGAAGTACTTAGTACATGGAACGTCATGAGTATGAATTCATGACAGATACTAATTCAGTTGATATGCCCAGCCACCTTCTCAGGAGACATAATGCCTAAGAAAACTAAGAGAAATAAAGCAACTCCCCAGCTGCACCAATGGTTACCAGAAGGTGAAGAAAGCCATAGCTATAGCCGTAATTGTGAGAGAGGGTTTCCCAACAGACACTCTGGTCATTGTAAGGAAATGTAGTGGTCATCAACCAAGCAAGGAGGAGGCACAACGAATAATGATGATAATCTCTTTTTCTCCTGCTCTCTGATCCTTTTTGGGAATGAGGTCAAGGAGTATGGATAGTATTGTCCCTAGTGATCAGTCTTCCAGACCCAGAGCAGCATTTAGAATGGTGGAAGGTAGGCCAAGGGGCAAAATATTTCCCAAATTCCGACCATTTTGGGATCTAGGAGTTGGTATCTACAGGACAGTAACACTGCTCAGCCTGAGTCACATGGTTTCTCTTCCTCTAGTGTTAGTTCCAATTCCATATCATCCTTGAAGCTGACAAACTGGCTCATGAGTGCTTATTAGTACTGAGTAGATATTTATAGGATCGAGGAATTTAACAACTCACTTCATGGATGACTTGTACTAAGAAATTCCTAGCTCACATGGTTTCTCTTCCTCTAGTGTTAGTTCCAATTCCATTTGTTGTTGTTGTTAAAAAATAAGTGCTCTCCAGTCTGCACTATATCTCTTTACTGAATAACTCTGAGTAATTTACCTTATCTTTCTATTCCCCAGTTCATTTATCTAAACAATAAAGTATTCAATTTTTTATTATTTATTCAAAGGACATTATAGTAACTAAAAGGTTACTTATAGGTAATGGGTGCTAACAAAAGATAAAACATTAAACACTTGATGAAGTGTGTTTATATTTATACCCATTTAATTTAAATTTAAATCATAAGAGCACCTACCTAGTAATATCTCAGTGCCCTCATTCATTCAAAATAATTGATTCACTAAATTAAGGCTCCATGGTTTTGTTGTTAGTTTGAGTAGAAATGGGAGAGTGAATGTGACAAGGTGATTGTGAGGCTGGACCCATCATACCTGATAAGCTACCATCAGCACACCTATTGCATAATTGCAAGACACAATTTCCAAACTGAACTTGAGATTTTTGATGTCAAATACAGCAGAACATTTTTCTGTGTGTTGTTTTTTCTTGTAGCATATTGAACACGGAAAGTTTGACAGACCTCTTTTGGCAGAGGATCTATAAGCATTTGAGTGTTTGTGCATTTGTTTTTAAAAAATGACTTGAACTGCCAACATGATGCTAATTAAAATACAACAGTAACTGCCAGGAAAAAGAAAATTTAAATGTTTAAACTTGTGACAATCAATTAATCTTATGGTAATTCCTTGGTGAATTTAGCTTGAACTGTGACCTGAACATGTAGTCAGGAGTATCTCCAGAGGATCAGAGGCATAAGTCATCAAGGTGTACAAACTTAATTTTTAGTTATTTTTCAGTAAAAAGCAAAGATGCTTCAATTGCATTATATTTATGAGCCCTAAAATATTATGTTCAAATTCTCTGATATTACCTTAACTTTATTTACCAAACATCTAACACTAACTTGTGCTATACAAGTATAGTTGTTTTGTACACTTTTTCTCATTTTATTACAAAAGTAATATGTAAGATGGACATTGCTATCCTCATTTTACAGGATAGGAAACTTAAGCACTCTTCAAAGGTTAATTAATTTTCTTGGGTTACCTCAGCAGGAAGAGGGAATGATAGGGCCGAATCTAACAGTCGAGCTCCAGTGTCTATATACTGACTAGTTCTCTAGTTATGTTCAAGGTTTTGGTCCTTTTTATGAAAAACCAAGACAGGGATTTTTTTCTGTCTAATGAATTGTTTCTCTCTCTGGTTCTCAGTCTCACCCTCTGCAAGCAGAAGCAGAGGCTGCACCCAAGTCTCCTTCCAGATATAATATTGTAGAAGCCCTTCAGTTGATATTTCTGACTTCTGGCCATGAAGAGTAGTAAATGTTTCAAAATTACATGTAATTTCCTCTTTTCATGACACTTTACTACCCATGAAATGCAGAAAGTAACAAACACTAGAAGCTTCATTTAGCCTAGGCCTAATACCAATTGGCGATCATGTGTGTTCAGCTACCTGTTTTACTAATTAGAGTATTTGTCCCATATCTTTCAATGGGTTTTTACAGGTTTTAACAAATTTTTGAAGAGCAAAATCAGATAGATAGATAGATAGATAGATAGATAGATAGATAGATGATAGATAGATTATGTATATATATATATATATATATATATATATACATACATATATACATACATTTGTATACACACAGAGAGAGAGAGGGGCAGGAGAGAGAGAGAGAGAGAGAGAGAGAGAGAGATCAAATGGCTTGCCCAAAGTCACATAGATATATATTGACAACTGGAAAATGGGCAGTCTTTTTCCTGGTCTATCATATATCTACTAGGAATCTTTATTTAAAAAACTACTGGGTCTTGGTGAGTGAAAGCTGGAGGTAGGAGTTCCAGGACAGCTATTTCCTAATGACAGGTTTAGTGAGTTTTACAATAATGTGGCAGAAAGCTATGGAGCATTATATGGAAGGTAATCATACCAGGCACATGGCAACATATAGATTAGCCTTCCATCTGAAGGCTGACATCGTGCTGAAATAAGAAGACACCTATATGGATCACTTCCATAAAAGGACTGCAAGTAACATACAATGAGCAGCAATCCCAGGGAGAAATTAGCATTACAGAATAGGTGTGGTAACTCTGGGACCAGCCTGTTTGGTTTACATCCTAATTCTATAACTAACTGGCTGTAGAAAACTTAGGAAATTTCCTACCCTTTCTGGGATTCAATTTCCTCAACTGTAAGGAAATATTTTATCTGCTTGCTCAGAAGATTACATCAGCATATGAAGTGTTTACAACATTTATTTAAGTGGACAATAAATGTTGGTTGCTCCTACTGTTATTCCACCAAAACAATGATAATGACCACCTTAGTCACTTAGATGAGACTGAATATCACCTGTGTGTATGTCACAAGGAGTATTTCTGTGGTTCCTTTGAAGAAGAAATCACATTTTCATCAAAGGGATAAAAAGCAGGTACTTGAAAAAATGGAAAGTGAAGACAGCAGATTCAAGAACTGGGAAAGAGAATTAGCCAGAAAGGTGAGACTGAGGCCAAATTCTGAAAGACTTTGCAAGCAACAAGTGTTAGTCATCTTTCAGTTGTAGTGACAAAATACCTAAGATAATCAACTTGTAAGGAGGAAAGATTTATTTTGACTCAAGTTTTCAGAGGTTCCTGTCCATCCATGGTCAGTTGACTCCATTGCTTTCAGGTCCATTGTGAGGCAGAACATTATGGTGGGGAATTCAAGGTAGAGACCAAACCACTTATTACATCGGGATCAGGAAGCAATAAGAGAAAGGAAGGGGCCAGCATCCCAATACCTCTTCATGGGCACACCCCCAATGACCTAACTTCCTCCCACTAGGCCGCACCTCCCAATCATGCCATAGGCTGGAGACACATGACATTATTAACACATGTGAATTTAGGGCACACTCAAGATCCAAAGGATAATAACACAACACAAGGCTACACTGACAATGCAGGGAGGCACTTGGTCTTTTCAATGAGGCTTTTCAACTGAGGACCAATTTTGTGTCATAACTGGGATTTTGAGTCAGACAACTGTACAAGGAGTTGACACAAGTCCCATTTTGAAAGGGTGGATGGTGAACTCAAAGCCAGAGGAAAGATAAGCAAAGGACCAAGAACAGCATTTGAAGACAGACACAGACAGGACATCAAAACGATCAACAAAACCTACTAAGGTATGTGTTTCTGATTCAAGAAACAAATGGAAGTCCCTTGCAGAGGCGAATGCCAAAACCCAGCAGCTTGGGAGACTGAAACAGCAGGATCCCAAGGTCAAACCCAGTCTCAACAATTTAGCAACACCCTAAGCAATTTAATGATAGCCTGTCTCAAAATAAAATATAAAAAGGACTGGGGTGTGGTTCAATGGTCAACTGTCCCTGGATTCAATCCCTAGTACCCCCCCAAAAAAAACAAAAAAGAAAAAAATTGAAATTCAGAGTGACAACATGACACAAAAATAAATTAGAAGGCAGCAGTTAAATTGTTTACAAAAAAAAAAATGAAACAGGAAAATAAGCTGGAAAACTGGTTCAGAAGTCTATGCAAAAGAAAATATCAACAACTATCTTTTATAGAGCACAAAACTACTGTAAGCCCTAACAATTGTTAATATTAACTAAAAGGCTATGAGGAAGGCACAATTATAATCCTTACTTAGAAGAGAAAAAACAAACAAATTAAATCATTAATTCAAGATCTCAAAATTATTATAGGTCAAACCAGGAATCTGACATCAAACAGAACACCAGAGATTGGAGTGTCCACCACCAAATGGCCCTGCCTACAGGAGATGACAAAGGTCTAACTATATCTGGCAATAGGTGTAAGCTGGATAATGAACTTGAAACATACCATCAAGGCATAATTGGAAAGATTGAGGAACAATCTTTGCTGTTGATTTCACCAAAAATGTAATGAACATTAATCAAGATAAGGAGCAGAGAAGGCAGGTCATGGGAATGAGTTAAAGACAGAGACAGCTTTATTTCAGACATGCCCCCTTAAAGTACTTGAAAGACAAAAATTATTGAAACAACTTTAAGCAGACTTTATTGTTGGTTATTGCATCTTATTTTTGGTTATCTGTATGGTGAAATTTTTTGTTTCCCATTTGATTTTTCTACTCTTTTTGGTACCATTAATTTAGGCCAGAAAGGATGGAGGGACAACAACTTCCAAAAATCTATGTAAAATATTAAACAAAAACTTCCTGTTTTTCTTTGTTTATTAATTTCATGCTCAGCCACTCATATTATTGATATGAGTTATACATACTCATTTCTCATTTACCTAAGAAGTTACATTTGAGCTAAATTGGATTCCAGTCAATGAGTTTGGTCTCTGCTGGCTGGTTGTAGACACTAAGATGGGAACCTAACACTTTACGCAGACTCAAGTTTCCACTCCACCAGATCTATAAAATACGGATTCTGGCTATGTTATCTGCTTAGATTGTTGGGTTAAATTTTAGACTTCTTGCTTTCAAATTGCCTTCTTGACAAGGGATTTGGAGCATTCAATCCTATGGGCAGCCATTCTTTTTAGAAACATCAGTCCATCTTTGCTTGCAAGTCTTCATTCAAAAAAGAAGAATATCAAAAGACAAATTCTAGAAATGAACAGATAGAAAAAACTTTACTTATCTTTTAGCAAAAAAAAAAAAAAAACTCAGCTGTAGTCTGTGTGTAATGTTTTCTAAATCTCTTTGAGATAAACATATTCTCCAGTGAGTGCTTCTGAAGGTAATAAAATCCATAGTTGATTTATCTAAATTATAGTGTCAAAAGAATTAACTCTTTAGGTAAGCAGATACTAAAAGTACCCATGGAAAATTGTCATATAATAACAAAAATCATACATGCAGATTCTATGACATACCATGTATCATTCAAAATCCTCTAATACATACTTCTGTGTAATCTTCTGTCATGATTACCATTTTGCAGATGAAGAGACTGAGGATGTGAGGTATTAGGTGACTTGCTCTGAATTATACAAGTACTAAGCAACAGAGCTTGAACTCAAGCTCAGGTCATTTAATTATTTGGTAATATATTTTTCAATACTGTTACATAGAAGGTATTATCCTAGGTACCAAGGATGCAACCAAGATTAAACCAGACACTGGTCTATCCCACCAGGGTCATTCAATCTGATGGAGAAAATGGGGCAGAACTTGTGCTTTGTTGTCACACAGAGCCCTCCCCTAGTGCTGTTTTCAATATTTTACAGACATTGTTTCATTTTGCCCTCCTGACAACATTGTACTATAGTTCCTAGTATTATCCCCCTTTAAAGGTGAAGAGATTGTGGCACAGAGACTAAGCACTTAGTCCAGAGTCACAGAGTAATTAGGCAGTAATTAATAATAATAATAATAATAGGAAGTAATTATTAATAATCACAATTGCTGTCATCTATTGTTTAATTCTTACCTGCCAGTAAGCAATTCAAATGATCTCTCAAAATAACTTTATAAAGTTAATGCAAATATTACCCATAGTTTATAGATTTTTAAGTTAAGGCCTAGAGAGTTTCATATATTGTCCAGTGACAGAAATTGGGAAATAGATCCAGGAAAAAATAAAAATTTGGAGCAATTGAATAATTATTTAGAATTAGTGTGTTATGATTTAGATCTGGAATGTCTTCCGAAAGCTCATGTGTTGAAGGCTTGAATCCATAGTTGATTTATCTAAATTATAGTGTCAAAAGAATTAATTCTTTAGATAAGCAGATATTAAAAGTACCCATGGAAAATTGGTCCCCAATGCAGTAATATCTAGAGGTGGTGCTCTATTTTTTGTTTGTTTGCAATAAACTATATTTATCAATTTTGCATATGACCTGAAATTAAATTATTTCCCAGATGAACATTTCTAGAAGACAATATATACATTATAAAAGGAGCTCATGAAAACTAGTTTAACAAAACAAATAACTAAAGCCACATCAAATAACAACCTCTAGAAGAAAACATAGGATCAACACTTCATCATATAGAGCACCGGCACTAACTTCCTCAACAAGACCCCAAAAGCACAAGAAATAAAACCAAAAATCAATAAGTGGAATGACATTAAACTAAAATGCTTCTGCATAACAAAGAAAATGATTAAGAACATGAAGAGAATGGAATGGGAGAAAATGTTGGCCAGTTACTCCTCTGATATGGGATTAATATAAAGAATATAAAAAGAACTCAAAAACCTTTTAATACCCCCCAAATAAATAAATAACCCAATCAATAAATGAACAAAAGAGCTCAGCAGAAACTTCTCAAAAGAAGAGACACAAAGGCCAATAAATATGTGAAAAAGTATTCAACATCTCCAGCAATCATAGAAATGCAAATCAGAACGACACTAAGATTTCATCTCACTCCAATCAGAATGGCAATGATCAAGAATACAAACAACAGTAAATGCTGGTGAGGTGCTAGGGACAGAGGTGGGACTTTTGGGGAAGGAATTGGATCATGAGGGCCTCATCAGCGGATTAATCCATTGAGAGCTGGATGGGTTCACTGCTTGAAGGTGGTGGGGCATAGTTGGAGGAGGTGGGACACAAGGAGTTGCCCTTGGAGACTGCATCTCGTCTCATGCCCCTTGCTTTTCCTCTCTCTCTCTCTCTGCTTCATGGCGGCCATGAGCTAAGCAGCTTTCCTCTGCCATACTTTTTCCCCCATAATGTTCTGCTTTTTCTCAGGCCCAGAGCCATGGGGTCAGCTGGCCAGGGTCTGAATCCTCTGAAACCATTAACCTAAATTAACTTTTTGTTTGTTAAGTTGTTTATGTCAGGTATTTTGGTCACAGCAACAAAAAAAACCTGACTAACACATGTGCTTCCAGGAAGAGTTCAGCTTCTTAAGTCTAACAGTTGACATAGAGGCCAGTGACATGCTTCTATAAATAATGAAAAGATCTATCATTAATTGAATGTTCACCATATACTGGACGTGTATACCACCTCACTTAATGCCTAGAATCAACTCACTCTGTAATATTGGGTACTATTTTATGCCCATTTTATTATTATATGATTATGTAATTAATTGTACAATTAACTATTCTGCTTTTCTGACAATCCTAAAAAGGGAGGGAGGGTGATGTTTGCTTATCAAGAAATCAAACACCCAAATGAAAATCAGAAAACTAATAACAAAAGTTTTTGTGACAATATCACTGCCAACACAGATTTTAGCTCCAAACCATTCCCCTGATATGCCACCAAGAACTTAGTACTGCTACTCTCACCCAAACTCCCTCGGTAGTGGATTCCTAGCGAATCTCCTTACCTCCCTAGTTGATAGAGGCCGTCTGAGTACTGTCTACCTTCTAACTCACACAGTGACATCTTGTGAAATGGACATCATATTTTGCCTAAATATATTTCCCATATATTTATTCCTTTACCATAGGCCTTTCAAATGTACATCTTTTAATTAACCATCTCTAAAACTC
Source organism: Urocitellus parryii (assembly GCF_045843805.1). Lineage (NCBI taxonomy): Eukaryota > Metazoa > Chordata > Mammalia > Rodentia > Sciuridae > Urocitellus > Urocitellus parryii. The sequence goes on from NC_135540.1 coordinate 130,172,581, forward strand.
CATCAGCTTCCTATTACCTCCTGAAATTAAAGTGGGAGTAAGCCTTTTGCTGAAGACTAAGGACCAAAAGTTGGCGCCTATTTTGTTGTGATTATTTCTTGCGATTCTCTTCTCTTTTCAAACTAATGTCGCCTCCTTTGTTTTCTGACAATCCAAGTCACTTCTGGACTTCAGGGTCAGTATTCTTGGGTTTAAGTCCCCGACTCTATAACTTCCTTTTTTTCTATGTCTTTCACAGCTTTCATCGTTCTTTCCAAAACGGATTTCCTCATCTCTAAGAGCAGGGTGGTATTTGCATACCAAATAATTGCCATGCTTAGAACTAATAATGAAAGTGAAAACAGTTCTGTTTACTATAAAAATCCACCCATAAAATGTTAGCTACTATCTCTGTGGCTCACAGGCTTTTTCTAGTTCATTCCACCCTCACATCCATACCTGCCTCTGGTGCAGCATCAGAAGATCTTTAAATCCATTGACACAGGAAGGATGAGGACTCAATCCAGCTAAAGAACTGTTACAGGCATTTGGCACAGTGCTGCACTCGGAGTCAAGGAGACCAGGGTATGGGCCTAGTTCTGTCACATACGTGCCCAATGGCTTTTGAAGGTAACATTCACTTTTGAAGGTAACAACCACCAAAGGTAACCTTCTGTATCTAAATATGAAATTACAAGCTAAAGGGCTTGATTCAAGGCCACTTTAAATTCCAAAATAACTCTATTTTCTGCTACTAGTTTTCTGATTCTTATTTGGGTGTTTGATTTCCAGCTAAGTGGGACATTGTCTGTTCTCGTTCCTTTTCTGCGCTTAGAAGAAAAGCAGAATAGTTAGTTTCATGAACCCTAGATCTAGACTTCTCAGAGTCCTTACCATGGCTCTGCTACTGTGTGCTGTGGGAAAGTTACTTAGCCTCTCTGTGCCAGTGTCTTCATCCATATAACAGGAATGCAGTGCCAACATTATTGTGCTGGTACTTTTACAAATTAATTTATGTAAAATGCCTATACATAGCAAATGATGTCAAAGTGGTTTGATTTTATTAGATTTTTAGAAGAGACAGTAGAAAGTCTATTAAAGTTCAAGAGAAATACTCTTATGGGGTTTTTAATATAGTAAACCAATCTGCCCTATCTTTCCTCATTTCTCTTTTTCATTGCCTTTGAAAAATCTTTTTCTTTGACCGTAATCATATTCAGTGTTTTGCTTTCCCTTATTAGTATCCATTTTTTCATCTATCTTTATGAGTAAATTCCATCTTATTCCTTCTTTCCGGCCTCAGCTTCCTATTGAGTTCTATTATAGATTTTAGTTGTGTGTTATATCTGGCAGTATAATTTTTATTTCCCTCACCAAAGATCAATTAAGACTCTATCACATAAAAAAATAATACTCCTGTTTTAAGGGGCCCTTCATAATTGCTATAGTGATGACATGACTAATGCTGAAGACACATGCCAATTAGGTGATTATTTTTTAAAGTCTAAACTCGCTAATGAATTGTTTACACCTATAAATAAGATAAAGACAATCCATTCATATGTACCATGAGCAAAGCTCCAGCAGTTCACCTCTGGGTTGTTATGTTCTATAACAGATTGAATTCAAACATGAAATTGCAAAGCAATTCAAGTCCTTCTAGAATAGAAATTGCAATGTCATTGCCAACAAGCACCTCTAACAGAAGACGTTCAAACTAATTGGCCATTTTCGAAGTACTTTTCATTTTCAATGTGATATATGAATGTAAAATAGGACAAAGTGCTAATTATAAAGGATTTTTTTTGTTCCCAAAATATATTCAGAGACAAGGCTGAAAAAAAACATCTTTTAGAATAAGAAAAATTGGGGAGTTCCAATAGCTTAGAGTGGTCTGGGGAGGGCTAGGACTCCTGCAGGGTTTCAGATGGATTGATGATGTTCTTGTGGGCTGTGCATGATTAGCTTGGAATTAATTGCTCATATACTCTCAGTGTGCACCTGAAAATAGCTCCTGGTGGGTGGATGGGTGAAGGGCTGTTAGACAGGGGGAGTCAAGGGGGTTCCCAGTCCTTCTCCTTCTTGAGATAAAAGTGTAAAGTTGCCAGAGTTTAAAGAGCTGCTCACAGGGCCTGGCCCATGTTTGAACTCTGTCCGTGAAAGTCAAATGCTGGAACAGGAAGAATAAAGGTTTATGGCAGGTCCTGCCTCCCCCTCATCAGCTATGCAGCTGTGCAGACTTGAGCAAATTCACGAACCCCGGAAACTCTTTCCCGCCTGATCATCTGGCCAAACTCTGTCAGCATAGTGAGGAGAAGAAAGAAGAAATCAAGCACTGAAGGTCTCACATCCCTGCTCATGGTTGTTGTTTGTGGTACTGGGGACTGAACCTGATACCTCCGGTTACAGGTGACGAGTTCTGCTCCCCCACATGTTGATTAGAGAAACCTAGAGGCAAGCATATAAATCAGGGTTTATTTAAAGGGGGTAACATAGACTTCTCCCATGAGGGAGAAGGGGGCCATAGCTGGCATCCTGGCATCCTGGTATCCCAAGAGGTGAGGGTGTTCTGCCTTTTTTATATGTCTTAGGCTTCCTTTGTTCTACTGCTCTCTTCCCTTTATCTCTCTTCTTCCTGCCTATATGACTAGGACCACAAGATGCTTGGTGGGATGGCCAAAAGATGAGAAGCAGATGGCATGGGAAGAACCGAATGGAGCAGCCCAGGACAGATTAACAACTTTTATAACTTCCTCTATGGAGGGACAATTCCTGGGACAGGTTACTTTAGCAACGGGTTAGAACTGGGGCAGGTTATCTTGATAAGGGTAGAGGAAGGCTCCGAAGGTATTTCAGTTCCTGGGGGAGGGGCAGTCTCCAACCTCCCGGACTCACTCAAATTGGCCTCCTTGATTTGGCCTGACTTGATTTATGTATATATTCCGACTGCCTGTCTAATTCTGGCTTCAAACCCCGGTCTTCAGATGTGCTAGGCAAGCACTCTACTGCTCTGAAAAATAGCTTAGTAAATATTCCTCGAGGCAGCTTTGTCTTAAGCAGATATATCAGACTTGAACTTGAAACCAACAGCATCACCTCCTTATTGCAGAGTTCTCAGGGGTAGTCTCCACTGTGATGGCCAAGACTCTTCCAGCATCGGGTAGTGGAGAGCAAAAGCCTGGAGCACAATCTGTGAAACCTCCCTCCAATGCCTGTCACTGAACCAAGCTTATAAATATTTAATAACATACAGCATGTCACCAGAAAGTAATCAATCTTACCATGATTTTATTGTCACATGGATCAAATCACTATTAGATCAGTTTAATAAAAGGTAAACTTTAGGAGTAGAGATTCAGGGGTGTTATTACAAATGAGATAAAGCAATATCAGCCAAGCAAGCTGAGGCTTTGGCCAGCCAAATCAATTTCAGCTCAAATCAAATTTTAAAGTTACAATATTTATGAACTTTTCATAATGAAAAATCAATATGTTTCTATAGAAAAGTCATGTTGCATTTAGAACGGGAATCTCCTGTAGATATGCCCATTATTGTACAGTGCTTCAGATATTTATTCATCTGTGTCACTTTTTTGAATTGAGCACTGTTAGTAACTGCAACCAAACTGGTCTTGCTGCTAGTAGGTGGTACCCAGGTAAAATGGGAGGCTTAAGCATTTCAAGGAGGACTTCTCTGTGTGGATGGGCTGAGCTCTCTATGGAATGATGCTATTCCTGATAAAATGATTGATTTCTGCACTGTGAGTCTTCTTCACAACCATATGCTGGAATGGGGGCCTCACACTACTGTGTTGCTTGTGAAGCAAGATCTTCCAAGTTCTTTTCTGGAGGGTCGGCTTTGACCTTGAGTAAAGTTCAATTTGCCTAATTATGAGTTGGGCTGTAATCAGCTTCTACTGTATTTTTAAAGAAAGGGGAGAAAGACGCCTATTTTTAAAACTCATTCTGTTGTTCCCTGGTGATTTGAATTCCAATTTCTAGCCCAATTGTGTCATGGCCTGAGGGGACTGTTGACTCAGACATAGGACAACCTCAGCCCTGAGAAACTTAAATCTAAGGAACAAAGAACAAAAGGAGACAGCCTGGAAGTTCAAGAGTGTCTGGGTCTCAGAATTTGTTGTCTGATGAAAATTAAATCTCTTAGAAAATACCTGTATTAAAATACTATTTGTATTCAGCTTGTCTCAGGGTGCAAACACAATGTTTGAATTAGCTCCTCCGCAAGATGCCTGGGTGCCTACACTGTGGCAGACCTTGAGACATTTAAGAGGCTAGAGTCCCACCTAGGTCTGGCTTTTGTCCCAGAGAAACCACTCAGAAGCCCCAACCCCATATTTCTCTCTGACAAAAAGCAGAAATATAAACAGTCCCTATTCATCTCTGCATTAGTTTCTCCTCACTGTGTATCTGTTCCTCCACTATCCTATAATCAGGAAGGACAGCAGCTTCTGGAGCCTGGTGAGCTCCTCAAGGTGTTTTTGCACATTTCCTCTTAAGAGAAATTTAGGCATTGGAGTTTATGGCCAATTAATTCATTTACAGTAAAAAAAAAAAAAAAAGATTATCCCCTAGGATTTTAAACTTAAAAGTAATACTGTTATCATCTCTTAAAATAGCATATTGACTGAGCTCATGATCTGTGGTCTCAAAAATCCAGGAATCAAATCCCAGCTTTATCCTGTGACCTTGAATAAGTTATTTAAACTTTGTGAATCCAAGTTTACTCCTTGTAAGATCAGGGTAGCAATAAGTGTCTCCTACCATTTTTGTCAAAATTAAATGGAGATAATATCCCGTGAAGCTTAGAGCAAAATTCTGTAAGTAGTGGTGGTTTTTATTTATTTATTCCAACACACAAACCCTTGGGGGACTAACCACATCTGAATGAGCCATAATAGCAGGTTAAGTCTTCATCCTGTGTATTTTGGGGCCACAATGCAGTCCGTGACAGGACCAGAAGTCAGATTGCTGTAGGTTAAGGGGATAGCAGACTACAGGAATTAGACCCAGTCAATACTGTCAACTCTTCTGAGAACTTTGACAGTTATGGGTGAGAAAAGAGGCTTTCATGTTAACATTGTTATTTCTCTTGATATTATGAGAGAGTATGGGAAAGCAGAAAGAATATAAGCTATTTCATCAAAAATCTGGTATCAATCATGTCCCTATCTTTTCTTCTGTGTGACATTTGGCCATGCAACTCTTTACCTCTGTGGGGCTCAGTCTCCATTTACTTGAAAAATAGATATTTCTATCTCATTGTGGGGGTTTTGTGATTTTTGTAGAAAAAGTCACCTTGCCCACCTCCTGGAATACAGCAGGAACTCAATAAATGTTAAGCAGTATATCAAAATCCCCCCAATGATGCTCTTAAAAGGAGCCCAAGTCACACAGTGAAAGCAGTCCCGTGTGGAATCACGCTCTGCTCCCCACAGAGTCCTCCTGCAGGAATCACAGTTGATTGGACTTGGTGGTGTTGCTTTTTAAGTTTATCATATGCTGGTGCTTGGTGATGATTTCAGGTATGTTTCTAGATCCTGTCAGCCTCCTAGGGATAGAAACAGCCCTTTGGCAAGTAAAAGTCATTAAGAAGTAAGGTACAAGGCAAACACTGCCCGTGTGTCTCCTTTTGAATACTGCATGTGATGATCATCCTATCACACACACTTAATTCGATTATACTGACCCTCCAGCCTTGGGCCTTTTGTCTCAGACTTGGCATTCGCAAATCTGTGACAGCTGGAGAAAGAAAGAAACCATCGGTAGTGTGGTTCAGACTTGCCGCATGGTGCAAAGGCCAAGGGGTTAATGTGCTGCTTTGTCTCTTGCTGGAGGAAGGGTCCCTGGGTCCAGACAAGGTCATTCCATGATTGAAAGACTGTTCAGAAAATCTGATTAAAATTTCCACTTCTTTCACCCGTGCTGTGTTTCTTGAGACAATAAATAAATGGTGATTCTAAAGAAGGAACTTAAGATCTCACTATCAACAGACAAACTTAATTTAAAAAATATTTCTTTAGGGAAAATGTCTAATTATTCTTATAGAAAAGGGTCTAAGGGCTCCAGAGGAATGGAATTGATCAGCAGCACCTTTTTTATTTCTTTATTTTTTTGAACTGAGTATTGAACCAAGGGTACTTAATCACTGAGTCACATTCCCATCCCTTACAGGGTGTTCCTAAGTTGTTTAGGGCCTGTTTAAGATGCTGAGGCTAGCTTTGAACAAGCAATCCTCCTACCTCAGCTTCAGGAGCCACTGGGATTGCAGGCATGCACCACCATGCCCAATGCAACATCATCTTTTATTCATTTTTCATTTACCAGAAAATTCTTAAGTGACTGCAAGGTATCACAATGTTAGGTCCAGAAAGTATAGAGCTATATAAAACTTTGATTCTGTCTTTAGGGGACCACAATGGAGAAGACAAACATGAACAGGTCACAGGGTTATTTAGATATCTATGAAAGAGGGGGTGTGGGAGCTCTGACCAGGCTATCATCAGTTCTGTGTATTGGAACAATCCAAAAAAGCTGTAGAGAGGAAGCATTAATATATGAGCTGCATTATGAAAGATCTATACATTTTAGCAGGTAGAAAAGGAAAGGAGATCATTTTAGGTTGATGAAATTATACTTAGAATGACAAAGAAAAAGCTTACATGAGCCATTTTTCTAGAAAGCAGAAACTTTCTACTTAATTTTATCTACCTATAATAGGCCTGTTGCATAGCATTTATTTATGTGTTGAGAAATATAATAAAACAACAGAGTCCAAGACATTGGACCTATAGCAATCTTCGGAACAACATCTTCTTTCATTCTCTCACTTTAGGATGCCTTGGGTGAAATCAACCCATTTGTTGAAAGGAATGAAAAAGAAAATTGAAGTGATGCTATTTGAGCTTATTTGATTTTCTCCATAAATCCCAGTTTGAGGCCCATGTGTTAATGTCTAGCTGTGTCTTCTGAGCTACTTTAGCTTTTTGCATTACTGTAGGTACACACCCTACTTACTTTCTCATCAGTTTTATCCTTGTCAGCTCAGAGGTTACTCATGGCCTTCCTATCTTTCTGTGTCTCTTTCTATGATCCTAAGCTATCTATCAGTATTCTGAAGATTTCTGTATTGCTACTGCCAAATAAGTTTTTATGATGTGAAAAGTATAAAATGAATGTTTGCTCGTATCTCCTGTTACTCACTTTGACAAACACAACCATTCTGAGTATTGTTTTTTCATCATTATAGGTCTTGTGTAAATCCTTTGAGAGCAATGATTACAACGTACCGAGATTAGTGTCCCTCTGACCTTCTTTTTCTTGCTAAGCAAGAGCTCTGGTTCCATGATGCCCTCAGCAAGACAGGGAATTAAATAGGTGCAGATATTATCAAGAGACAGCATTGTTTCAAAAATGGTGCAACTTAGGAGGAAAGCCTTGGCTACATATGGAGCCTCCTTCATATGGGAGTTTTTATTTCCTGCTGAGTTCCTCCTATATGACGTGGCCTGGATGGAAACAGGAAGGATTCATTTAGAACTCCATTTTACCACACTGCAATGAAACTGGACTGAAGCGTGTGCTCCTTTGAGATAAAAACACAGAGATCCTAATATACCCCAATACCTCCAAACTTGTGCTTACATGGGTCTAAGGCAAATATGAAAATATTTGTAGATGTTACTTGGGGGCAGGAAAGATTCAGTGGACAAATATCTTTGGGATCAATTTTGTTAAGCAAAGTTGAACAGGATTCTTTTTTGCAGGTCTTCATAAAACCTACATATTCCAATATATTTTTCCAAAATTACATTACAGTATTTACCAGACATATGAGCATAATATTCTTTTTGCATAAAGCATCTTTGAGAAATTGTAGTGAAATTCACAAAGCAAAATAAAACACATTAGAATTTGTGTATCATTACAAACTCTTGGTTGCAAACATGCCTAATTAGAAGTTCCTCTAGACCCCTGTCTTTTTAGTATGCACCTATGGAACTGGATTTATGGCAGTCCAACTGGCTGCTGCAGGTTATTTACCCTCATCAGCACTTGATATGAAAATTTTTGTTTTATCCCCAGGTGAAATACCGGGTTCCAGTGGAATCCTCTGAGAGCATTAGCAGAGTTCTCTGTTGTAGTTGCATGGTACAGAAGGCAATGCAGTTTTTCATCAAGCTACAGTTCCATTTTTAGAAGAGTACTTGGTATACAAACAAAATTTTAGGCTCAATTGTGAGTGAGATTTTATACTTTTTAAATGATGTAAAAACACAAGAATTGTAATGTCTACATTAATCACTAGAATGTGCAAAAAAATATCATGTATAATTGTCTTGCCATTAGATCAGAGAAATATAAAGACGGCTATCAGCAGTGTGAGGATTCTTCCTCTGGGGACAAATCACAGATATATAGCAAACATTTCACTCTGTTTTCCTGTATTGCTCATCATGAGCTTTGGTGAGCAGGGACAGGTCTTAAGACTCTTTCTGGTTTTCCTCCACAGACAGTGTTGAAGATGAACTGGAGATGGCCACCGTCAGGCATCGGCCTGAGGCCCTGGAGCTTCTGGAAGCCCAGAGTAAATTTACCAAGAAAGAGCTCCAGATTCTGTACAGAGGATTTAAGAACGTAAGAACTGTCTTTCTGACTTTACCTTTACACAGTTCTCAGAGGAGCTTTGAGAAGTGAGAGGGCGGGAGGGAAACATACTATTCTGAAAGAGCCCCATCCTATGTGTGGTTCTTACTAATCCTATCTGGTTTTAATATAATGAATATCTGTTTTGACTTTGATTCACTTTGGCATACCAATGCTGGTACACTGTAGATGCCCGTTAAACAAAGGTACTGAAAAAAAATTACTCAATTCAATATTTAGTTGGACCTTTTGTATGTGTGTGTGCTTCACATACAATATCACCATTTCAATAGCTTCATTGATCTCTTCACTTCTTAACTATAATCTGACACTTGACTTATTGATTGGGGATCATCAGTAACTCTGTTCCGTTCCTGGCATTGGAGAAAAGTTCCTACAAATTGTATTGCTGGTAGGTAGTCACCAAGTTTGGTTCTTTGTTGTCCATGTGTGCAGGTGTCCTCCTTCCTAGTGGATCATCTTCAGAAGGAGTGATAACCCATGCATACAGAGGTCAGGGGAGAGAGACAAGGAGTGAGTTACAACAATGTATAAGGCACACATTTCTCCCGAATACTTGGTAGGAGCTTAGTGTTAAGCTAAATGATTCTGGTTATTCAAAAGCCAGAGAAGACATACTCTGTCATCAAAGATCTTATGGTCTGAATAGGAGTGAAGACATTGTCATGAACCCATTTAAAAGTAACTAATTAATATATATATATAGATAGATAGATAGATAGATAGACAGTTATAAGTTGACACAATACCTTTATTTTATTTATTTTATTTATATGTGGTGCTGAGGATCGAATGCAGTGCCTCACACATACTAGGCAAAAGCTCTACCGCTGAGCCACAACCCCAGCCCCAAATAACTCATTCTTAAAAGTGCTAAATGATTATGTATCAAAAAAGCATAGCAACCTCACATAGAGTTTTTTTCTACACATCTGTAAATCGAAGTAGGTAGCTGTTCCTGGAAACCCAAATTAAGTTGCTTTGATTCCCCCCCAAACCTATACTCTAAAGAGACCAATTCCATGTCTTTAGAGGCTTGTGGTAACCATAGATTTCTATCAATCTCACTACCTCAACTGCTGCTTTTGTCTAGCCTCAGGCAGACCAGATGAGAAACTTTGCCTACTCTTTGGTACTCTGAGAATTCATCCTCTAGTTGACTTTTCAGGATATTTTTACAGGGTTTTCATTATGCACATTGCGCATACACAGCCTTCCACCATTTCCCTGAGTACATGGAGGTCTGCCTTCCTCCAATTCATATCCCCATCCTTCTCCATGTCGTAGGATTTCTCCTTTTTCCTCCCTCATTATACAGAAGGGCTTCCTTCCACTTCCAAACCTTGGCCATCTACAAACACCCAGGCTTTGTGGTGATGGACTGGGGCAGCAGAGGCTCTGATAGAGATGGGTGCTCACCACAGGACGCTAATTAAAGGGAATCTTGAGTGTAATCTGAGATGAACATGCATAAAGAGAAAAGGGCTTTGACAACTAGTTTAACAAATCATCGTTGTACGTCTTCTACAGTAGTTTATGGGTCTCAGGAGAAACAGCTGCACAGTAGAAACACACTGAGCAGCAACAACGGGAAAGGAAAGGAGGCAAAGCCAACCAAATGTTGGCTAAATGAAGTCAGTGCTAAGAGAAGGCAAATCAGAGAGAAAGACTTGAAATTTGCTCATTTACAAAGTTTAGAAACATCTAAATTTCTCTGTTCTAGCTCAGAGATCTTGAGGTAAGCAAGCTACTGTTTCTTTTAGCACTGAATTGTACAGTAGATACCAATGGCTGTCCAATAAAGCAGTTCTTGGTCTAACATTCCAGCATCCCTGGGTTCCTTGAGTGCTATTGAGTTATTAGTTCACTGCTGTCACTGTAGGGTCTTTCCATTTGAGGAATGGCTACCTTTCATCCCATTTGCTGTAAGTTGGAATCGTGATTACTGCCAGCATGAACCTTGAAGCCAGCATGTCTTACATGCATAGCACTTTTCAGTAAATAATCAGGTTCAACGTCTGCATTCATTGCTCTTTTCTATTATTTTTTCTTTGCCTACTTGTTTTATCTTCTCCCTTTCCTCTCTTTCTCTATCCTCTTTTCTCTGCTTATTTCTCTACTCCTCTTTCCTTTCTTTCCATTCTTATATACTCTCTTTCCCTTGTGCAATTATTTCCTCCTGTATTTCACTTCTTCCCCTTTCTTCCTCTTTCCCTATTTCTTCTTTTCCATTTCTTTATTACTCTCTCTTTCTGCTCTGCCCCACTCATCCCATGAGACAAATTTCCATCAGACCTGAATGTGCCAAAGAATATTTTATGTACTTCCTTAAAAGATTTCACAGTTTGTTCATAAAATATCAATCAGTGTTTCTGATGAAACAATCAAGAGTGGCCTTTTAATCTTTACGTTAACCTTCTCAAGTGCACAACTCTAATAAATGTGCCCCAAAGCCTGGCAAGGGGGACACCAAAGCAGGTCAGCAGCACACATATTTCACAGGAGGGAAGCGATCTGAGCCGGCTTCCGGCAGAGAGAGCTGAGCAACTGCCCTTGGTTTACGGAATAGCAATTATCTCAAAGTCCTGAAGATCAAAAAATCATTTCCCTGGAAACAATTGGGATGTTCATTTTTAATGAAACCTTTTAAAAGTCTCCATATTTTGATTAAAAGGATAAACCATTCATCAGCATTTTAAAATAGTCACACTTATATGAAAGTAGCTCAACTTGCTGGGCACTCCTCTAGGTTTAGCTTAGCAATTCTCCAATTTTTTTCCCCATATAGTGCCTCTAATAATATTCTCTCTCATTTTCAACACAAGATTGTTAAAATAAATGGGCAACAGGAGAAAGAGAAGATTTCTCATCTCTTCAGACTATTTTTTAAAATATTTTTTAAGTTGTCAATGGACCTTTATTTATTTATTTTTATGTGGTGCTGACAATCAAGCCCAGTGCCTCATACATGCTAGGCAAGTGCTCTACCACTGGGCCACAGCCCCAGCCTTCTTCAGCCTATCTTGCTCATTGAGTCACCCACACTCTTCTTTCCTCTCACAGCTTGATAAACAGAGTTTCAAAAGTGGGCAGCTAATAGGGATAGAGAAGAATGTTCTATGTATTTCTGCACCATTACTGTGCTCAGAAACACCTGCTTGGCCTTAGCCTGAATGATGATGACTTAGTATGTGGAACTGGGACACTGAATTTGCATTTTTTGGAAGTTCTCAAGTGATAGGGATGCTGCTGGTCCAGGGTCCACACTTTGAGAAACACTGGAGTAGTAAAGGTATCATGAGGTTTGGTATCACTCATATTTGGATCTGTATCTTACTTGTTAGGGCAGCTACCTCTGACTCAGTGCCTTGCTTTTTTTGTCTTTAGAAGTTGGAATAATGATAACAACATCATTTTTTTTTCTAGAAATAAACCAGAGATTTAGCAAAAAAGGAGTTTGTGGCCCATAATACAATATAGTTATGTTTTCCAACAATGTGAGACAGTCATGGTTGGCCTACATAGCTCCCAGGCAATGTCTTGGGCATTGGACTACATAATTATGTACTAGAAAGGACGCAGAAAGATACAAAGTATTGTCAACAGATCAGCAGTCTCAAATTTAACTGCATGTTGCAATCCTCTGAGGAGCTTTAAAAATTACAAATAGTTGAGTACCATGCTTGGTGAGTCTGATGTAATTGCTCTGGGAAAATGGTCCAGCATCAGGATTTATAAAGCTCTTTGGGTAACAATAATGTGCAGCAAAAATGAGAACTACTGAACTAAATGTAAGAATAAGTCAGGTTCTCATATCCCAAAGAATTGACATGATTGTAATGATCCTTAACATGTCAAATACCAGTGACTAGACTAGCTACATTGGAACCTTATGAGGGTGTGTGTGTGTGTGTGTGTGTGTGTGAGAGAGAGAGAGAGAGAGAGAGAGAGAGAGAGAGAGAGAGAGAGAGAATGAGAGGAAGAAACAGAGGTTGGGAGACAGAGATAATACTTCTTATCTCTGATGATTTTGATTCAATTCTGTCTAGTGTGATGCTTGGGAATCTTTTTTTTTTTTTTTTTTGGCAGTGCTGGACATTAAACTAAGGGCCTCTCGTATTCTAGGCAAGTAGGCAAGTGCTCTCTATCATGGAGTAACAACCTCAACACCAAATAGCTGAATAGCACTTTTTTTTAATTGCATCATAATAGAGAAGGAACTAAATCTCACAGTAGAGAACAACCAACCTAGAACCACATATAAGTTCATATATATCCCATAATCTTGTTTCTTGTTTTATTGCTCTTTGAAAATCAAATACAACTTATTCAATGAAAGGTGGTCACAAATGTCTACTAGGGCATTGAGTTTTTAATATGATGATGTCTCTTTGCCATTTCCTTTTGTTGATTAATAATTTACAGCCTATTCTTCCCATGTTTCAAAGCATAAAATGAGGGGTAGATAGACCTCTATGCCTGAGAAGCCTGGTTCCTTCCTCTCTTGGATCTTTTCTCTGCTTCCTTTTCTTTCACTGTTTTGAATTCTAAGAGGTCAAAGTATCTATTAGACTCAAATATTATTTTTAAGGCAACGCTTTCTTACTTTTTTATATCCCTTTGCCTAAAAATGTTGTGTGAATATCCTTTTTACCTAAACATGGGAAATATTCGCATTCAATTTCTATTGATGTTTAAGGAATCACACTTAATGGCTCACAAAGTGTCCATTCATCAGGTCACAGATTTGAAGCTCAGGAGTCCCTAATAGAGCTGGGTTCTCTATTTAGAAGAGGACCTGGGATCCTTGAGCACTGCCTCCTGGAGTCCCAACTCATACAGTTGGTAGAAAATCCAACACTTGAGTTGTACACTTGAGATCCCACGTTCTTGCTGGCTATCTTCCTGGAACCCTCCAGGCCGCTGCTGCCCATAGTCCTTTGCATTGGGTCCCTTTCACAGTTCAAAACACAGCAGCCCCAGCTCAACTCTTCAGAACTACCAAGGGACAGTCTCTGATATGAAGGCACAGTCTTATATGACACAGCATAGCCATGGGTTGAACATCTGACCCCATCACCTTAGCATATCTCAGCACTCAAAGGGAGGAGATTTGAAAAGGTGTGACTCATTCTAGAGGTCACATGTCATCCCACTAGAGTTTGTGAGCAGGCAACAGTCTTTGTAGAGCAAAGCAGCTGAACTGGGTTAACATCTCAAGCAGAGTTAGTGCCTATCCTCAGTATTTTGCTTATAATCCAGACATTTTCTTGGAAATTTTACCAAAAATAGCACCAAACTTTTTCTTATTTCCACAAGAAATTTTTTGCTGTGGCCAAAGGACCCATCAAGAGGTTAGTGATTTTGATGAGGCTCTTCTAGACTACTCAGTCTTTGAGAACTTCAATACTAAGACCTTTAAAAATAGATGAAGGGAACTAGGGAGGAAATTACAGGGATCTACATTTTCAACAAGGTATGTGTGCATAAGTCCCACTTGTGGTGGGAAGGAAAGGAGGAGAAATTTCTCACATTTGTGGCAAAGAGAGAGACCTAGTGATTAGGCTAGAGAAATGCACTGCTAATTGAAAAAGGCAGTGCTAATTGTATAAGGCAATTGCTTCTCTGTTTGAGGAAAGCTCTCAGAGACTGATTGTGTGACCTTCAGTAAGTCACTTCACTCTTGGAGGCTTCTGTCTCCCTGTCAGCATATTAGGAATTAAGATCTTCCCTTTGAACCATGAAGGGAGGTATAATCATTGCTTTTGTTCAGTTCTTGAAAGACTCAGATGAAAGACCTGTAAGTGCAAAGTATTACTCATGTATTTTAGAAGCAAGGTAGATGAGCAGAATTGAAATGCTTTTTCCTATGCCCCAGCAGAGTGTTCTGTTAGACTCTCAAGAAACAGGAGTCTCCGAGGAGAAGTTTGTGTATAGTGCTGAGCAGCCTGCATGACTTCCCTCTGACTCCAAGAATTGGCATAACCCAAGCTCCCTCTGATTCAAACCTAACAACTGCCCTTTCCAACCTTGGGCAGGTGGGGCTATCTTCTCTAGCCATTGAATTCCCCTTTGAATGTTTAGGATATAAATACCTATATGGATGACAAGATGGAGAAGTTTGTTTTTTTTTTTTTGGCTTTGTTTTCTTGTTTGTTTGGATGGTTTTTGTTTTTTGTTTTTTGCACAATATCTTGGATTTGGTGTGTTGTCAGCATGTAGTGGAGCTCATCACTTGTTTCCTCTCATTCTTCTAAGTACACAAGTAACTAAAATTCCCAGTGATGTCATCATAAAGCCTACTAATTATGCATCAGTTAATGTCATTTAGATTCATTCAATAGTATTTAGATCTTTCTTGATTTATTTGCTTTTTATTTTAAATTCATAAAATGCTATACTAAACACTTCAATCATGCAGGGAGATATAAATTGAAATATTTGAATGCTTTACCTATAATAAATTTCTCATCCCATTTTGCTAAAGATAACTAACCACTGTTAACTTTCTTTCTTATGGTTGTTGATATTCTCGTTTTGCTTTGTTTGTTTTATAGTCTCGACATTTAAACCAGAGCTTGGTACACAGTAACCAATTGCTCTTCCACTGATCTATATCCCCAGACCAAGATATTTTTCATGTATGCATATTTGCGTGTGTATGTGTGCGTGCGTGTGTGTGTGTGTGTGTATGTGTATGTATGTATGTAGGGATTCTTTTTATTGTGTTGGCAATACAAATATCCTGAAAATTAACTAGTGCTTCTTAATCATTAGCAATTAATCATGAACATTTCATTTGATTTTTAAACAATGAATGTCCCCATGTTGGTCAAGAATCCCTTGACATTGGACCTTATGAATCTGATGTATTTATGGACCAAGTTCTTTTATGTAATACCTAAATTTTAAAATAGTTTTTAATTTTATTCAGTGACATGCACATGCAGCATGTTTCACCCCTTGGCTTTGCCTCTTAACTCTTTCATTTCTCACTAAAGGGTCCCTTCCCCTACGCAGACATCTAGAAACCCAGGCACTATTCTGTGCTCCTCCCTCAGGATCTTCTGCATGTAATTCATCTCCAGGCATGGTTATTTCTTGGACTTTGTGGGTTTCCCATCTGCCTCATCGTGCCCTTATCTACTGTTCTGCCTCTCACATGCTCTGTCATCTCTCAACTGCATACCAAGCAGAACTCAGTCTCTTGTCCCACTTTGGTCTCCCTCTGAACCATGAGCCCCACTACACCCAAAGACGTCTTTCCATAGAATGGCTTTCCATTCTCATTAGTATACAGACCCAATAATCTTACATACTGCTATTATTTGAATTTCCCCAGAATGCATGTTGAAATTTAATCCCTATTTGTGATGTATTAAGAGGAGGAATTTTAATCTGACTATAGTATTTGGAAGTGGAATCCCTGGGAAGTGATCAACCTTAAATGAGACCTGTGTTGGTCAGCTTTCCCTTACTATAAGAAAATTATTGAGATAATCAACTTATAAAGAGGAAAGATTTATTTTAATCCACATTTTTTAAGTTTTCAGTCTATGGTAGGTTGAATCTATTGCTCTGTTGGGGCAGCACATCATAACAAAGAATGTGCTGCAAAGCAAACTGTTCGCCTCATGACTAAGATGTGAAAGAAAAGAGTATGAGAGACCAGGCTTCCATAATCTTCCAATGCCCAAAGGACCTCCTACTAGGCCTTACTTCTAAAAGTTTCCACCCCTTCCCCAACGGCATCAATCTGGGAAACAACACAAGTATCTTAAGGGAACATTACAGATCTTATTATAGCAGAGACCAAAGTAAAGT
Source organism: Urocitellus parryii (assembly GCF_045843805.1). Taxonomy (NCBI): domain Eukaryota; kingdom Metazoa; phylum Chordata; class Mammalia; order Rodentia; family Sciuridae; genus Urocitellus; species Urocitellus parryii. Next base: position 130,189,069 of record NC_135540.1, read on the forward strand.
AGGGAGACACTCTAGACAGCTGCATCAGGAGACTAAGGAATGAAATGTGGTGTAGCCAGAGTGAGCAATGGAGAAGGTAAAGAATATTACAGATGGTGCAGGTTCAACTGAATGGGCATCTTAATGGTATGAATTAAAAAGATAAGTAAATTTGAAGTCTCAAAGTTATCTTGTAAGTTTTGGGGTTGAAAGACTTACAGGTGGGAGAGTGTCATGGGGAAAAGATATGCCAGGGGTTCCCAAGATTATCTCCAGGTTTGATGATTTGTTAAGAGTATTTATGGGATTTAACATTTGGTCTTATGTATGGTTGATTTATTACATAGAAAGAATGCAAAGCTAATCAAAGGGAAAAAGACATATCCAACAACATTTGAAGGAAACCTGCCCTGGAGGAGGGTTTTAGAACTTTCTGTGTGTTCCCCCTCATCATACTTACCTGGAGTTTCCTCTTCACTATTTTATCCTTCCTCATTCATTAAGTTCCTTTGAGGCAGGACTGTAATGTCTTTACTCCAGTATCCTCAGCCCTTCAGACTATATTTCTTATAAAATAGGTAATTAATATTTGTAAATGAATGAACAACTTCAAAAAATATAGGGACCATCTTAGATGAAGTCTTTATCTTCTCTCACTTTATTTCTTTTCATCTGGTGAAACTGAAGAGCTATTCATTCTCTCTTGAAACAATAATGTATTGATAGAAGGATTGAAAGGGCATAGTTCCTCAATTAAGAAACTGTCCATATGGTTAAGCAACTTTTATTGATTTTACCAAGTACAGATGGTACCTTACTCAAGATGGTTTGATGTAACAAGTTTTCAACTTTATGATGGTGTGAAATCAATACACATTCAGTAGAAACTATATTGAATTAAGATGTTTTCATAAGCTAGAATATATGGTACCATACTCTCTTGTGATGTTGGCGCACAGCAGGTCACAGTTCCCAGTCAGTCAAATGATCATGGGAGGAGATGACTGACATTCTACAATGTAATGTGTTGCTAAGTTGTGATGTTCCGAAGTTAGGTGTATTGAATGCATTTTCATCTTATGACAGGTTTATCAGAATGTAACCCCATTAACAGTAAAAGAGCATCTGTACTACTCAAAAAATGTAAAGAGCATCCTCAGTGGTAGCAAAGAACTTCTTTTAGTTCATTGTGAGTGTATTCAATGTTTTTTTTAATCTGATAGATAATTTCGTGTTCTGCTCATCAAATATTCTTATCACATGGGTAATAGGATCTTGGAAGCTTAAGAAACCCTTTTTCTTTTGCCATATATTCCAAAGGTTGTACAAAAGAGATTGGGGTGGTAGCACTCAGCACATCTCCACATGTCTTAGTCATTGTGGGCTTACTGCTGCAACACAGCATCCCAGAAGTTCAGTGTCTTAAGACAACAAGAGTTTGTTTATATTTTATCTCCTATCTCATGTATGCTATCTGGACACCAGGTGGGATTTCTGCCCAGTTTATTGAAGACATTCATTTCCTATAGTGGTTTCCTCTTGCCCATGCTCTCAGCATCCTCCACTAGACCTTGCATCTGGTCCTCAATTGAGAGAAGACAAAGACAAGGAAGGCTGTGGGCTATTTGATGGGCCTATCGTGGAACTTGCTCAGGTGGGCCACCTGAGTTCAAGAAAAACAGAATAATATCATCTTCCTCTATGCTCAGGAAGAAAATAAAATTGTATCCTCCAAATGAGAAAGTGTCATGGGGAAAAGATATGTCGAGGTTCCCAAGATTATCTCCAAGTTTGATGATTTGTTAAGAGTATTTATAGGATTTAACATATAGTCTTATGCATGGTTGATTTATTACATAAAAATAATGCAAAACTAATCTACAAAGGGACAAAGACATATGCCACAATATTTGAAGGAAACCTAATACAAACTTCCAAGAGTCCTTTCTTAGTGGAGTCACACTGGATGTGCTTAATTCACCAGCAATGAGTCATTGTGACAACACTTGTGACATTTTATCTAGCAATAAACTGCTTAGATGTCCATTGTCTAGCATGTCCCAATCCCAGCCCCCAAGAAGCAAAACAGATATTCAACATAAAAAGTATTGTTTGTAAAAAGAGCTTAGACACCATGAGTCATTTTTAACAGAAGGTGGTTATAAACTCTCTTGAAATCCAAGTTCTCAAAGACTATCCAAGCAGCCTTTCCAAGGACAGCAATGTCAGACCTGCTTTATTAACAGTTTTCTGCACAAAAGTATACATATTTTGAAGTACAATTTTTAAGTGTAATTAAGTTCTATTTCTGGATACCCTTGGGCAAGATGTGTCACCTCTCTGGGCTTAATTTATTTCATCTGCAAAATTGGAGAAATAGCATCTCACAGATGGTTTGCAAAGTTAATGAATGTGAAACAAAGAGCTCTGACCCCCTCTCATGATAACACTCAAAATATAGGTGAAATTATCATTATTATTATTATTATTATTTCCTTTATTATAATCACTGTCAGTATCACTGCTATCATATTGCTACTGTGAATTGTGTTATTCCTAGAAGCTCCTACTTTTTTTTACCTCACTCTCAAACTTTGATTGATATTTCACAAAAACTTAGAAAACAGATTATTTCTCAGCCCTATTAGGAGTTACTCAAGGAGACATTTGTTATTAGTGCACTTTACCAGGGTTACTTTTAAGTCTTTTGAATTCCTGGAGAAACTAACATAATCTTTCTCATCCGATTCCCTCACTAGAATTTTTTGTAAACCAAGAGATAACATAATTTATGATCCTGTAAAATTCCAATGCAACATAAACATGTAATTTTTAAAACCAGTTTATATTGAGGCAACTCCTGTATAAAGCAGATATTCACTATAAGCATTTTTTAAGAATCTCAGATTCTTCATTCATCAATGTCTTCATTCATCTTCATTCATCAAGAACAGTCCTATAAGGAAGATCCCATTTTATTTTTCTCTTAAGTCACAGTTGATTTGGTCCAGACGGATGGGGCAGTTCTGCTTCCAGGACATCATTCAGGAAGCCAAGTTCCTCCCAACTCTGTCCTGCTACTCTTGACTACAGTAGAGTTTCCATCCAAACTGGGTAAACTGGGTCACTGTCATGATTAGAGCCTGAGGGAAGGTGACAGTTGTAGGAACAAGTGGCTATTTAATTTAGAGATAACCCAGAAATTATTTATACCACTTATTTTCTTATCAATGGCTCAAATATCCTCACATGGAGCACCCAGCTCTGGGGGCAGCTGGGAAATGTAGTGTCTGGTTGAACAGCAGTGTACTTTGATAAAAGGATGAAACTGAATTCAGGAAACAACTAGTACTCTGCTTAAGTCAATAAGACCTCCTTCTATAGAATTTATCCGGTGCATATTTTTAAAGATTTCCTAAGATTGAGCTAATACTCCTAAGACAATCTTTTTATAAGTCTGGGAGCCAAGAGTCAACTGTTATCACTTCAAGGGTCAATATTACAAAAGTAATAATAAGTCTCTGTCTTATGAATGCTTTGAGGTTTCCTACTTCCCTTAACAGTGCAACTTAGAATTGAATGCATACCAAATTCAAAAACCGCTTCCTCCAAGGAGGCTTGTTCATATGATTTGCTCTACATGGGACGTAGTCTTCACAGCAGATACCCCAATTCAGAGTGGTAAGTAGACTACTGTGCAAATCAACTCTAACAGCATTTCTCCTTCTTGTTCTTTCTGAAAAATACTAATTGCTTGTGAAAATGTATTGTTGGGAGCCCAATAAATAATTTTTCAAATTTAGTTCATGTTCCTTAAAGACCTTGCTATGCAATTTGGATATTTTGTGGTTAAAACTAAAAACAAATCTGAGGCACCATTTATCACTGCAAGCTGCTGGCTGTGAACCTACTCGGCAAAATCAGATCATTTTGCATTTCTTACAGTTTCCACTTATATGTGTTCATTAATACAATTCTATCTGGCAATTATTCCAATGATCCTGGCAGGCATTCAAATTTTCATTAAAGTAAGTTGCCAAAACTTTGGAAATATTTTGATGCTACATTTGTGTTGAGTATGTCAGGACTAGAAGTCCTCAGATATGTATTGGTTGATTTAATTTGAAGAAAATACAAAGGTAGAAAATGTGTAAAGGAACATGAGAGAGAATTAGTTATTTCCTTACCTATACACATCCTAATGAATTATGCTTAACATATAATATTCCAACTCCCATAGAATCGTAGAAGACTGAATCAAAATTGCTCACATTAATCTTCTCCTTATTAATGTTTTCCACAACCATATATTGAACACCAGATGTTTATTAAATTTTATTATATGCCAAACTTTGTTAATATTGAAGATATGCGTGTGTGTGTGTGTGTGTGTGTGTGTGTTAATATAAGAATTGTTTTAAACATTAGATTCCCCAGTGGGGGAAGTAAAATATGCACGAGAAAAGATACTCTAGAGCACATTATGATACACTGAGTGGAAAAACTGACAGAGCTCTGTGAAGGAATATCATGTGGATACAGAAGACCTAGAGAAAGCATGAGGATAAATTTTATATGCCAATTGGGATACACTGTGTGCCCATTTTTTCGGTCAAATGCTAATCTAGATACTGGTGTGAAAGTGTTTTGTGGATGTGATTAATATTTATATTAGATGACTCTGAGTCAGATTAATATTGTGACTGGGACTCACCCAATCGATTGAAGGCCTTAAGAGCAAAACTTGAGGTTTCCTGAAGAAGAAGAAATTCTGCTCCAAGACCATAATATGGAGGTATTATCTGAGTTTCCCATCAGCGGTCCACCCTATAGATTTGAGAATTTCTAGTCCCCATAATCACATGGGCCAATTTCTTAAAATAAACCTCACAGATAGACAAATATAGGTGTACATAGATATAGTTTGTAGGAATAAATACAGATATTTAGGTTTCTTGTTGGCTGTTTCCTGAGAACCCTGGTTGACACAACAGATTTTTCTGAAGTTGAGGGTTTTGATGTCAGACATAAAGAGAGAACCTGATATGAAAAGAGCAAGGGAAGCATTATTTGCAGAAGACAACATAGCACATGTAAAATGTCAAAGTCAGGAAAGGATTTATTATATTCAAAAACCAATGGAGATTAGGGTGACTAAATTGTTATTCTTGGGGAGAAAGATAGATGAGCCAGCTGGGAGGCACAGAGAGGGTCAAGCAAAGCCTTGCACGCTGGATGTGACATCAGTGTGCAGAGTGAAACCAATAAAGGTTTAAGTAGTGAATGCCATGATCTGTGTTTGGACAAAACTTTTATTCGACACATAATAGTTTGGTCAAGGAGGAAGAATGAGAAAGGAAACAATGGTGAGGGAGAAATTGTAGGTATCGAGCCAGATGCAATGGTGGAATGATTCAAAATTGTGATATTTGAGATATAAAGAAGTGAAAGGATTGGATCTATTTTGGAAATGAAAATTGCAGAATTTGACAAATTTTGCAATTGAACATGGCCAAAAGGGAAGGGTAACAATGTAGATGATTCCAAGGCTTTTTACAAGCAAATAGGTACTGCTACCATGTATCAAGAAGCAGAAAACCAGGGGACAAAAACATTTAATGGGGTTAGTACTGTTAGGAGTTAGTGAGCAAATACTTGGATTGAATCTTATTATGTTTAATAAATTCCAGTGGTTGGAAATATGATAACACAGAGTTAAAAGAGGTTTGGGGGGACTGTTGATATAAGTTTAAGTCATCAGCATAAATATTCCATTTAAGTTCATGAGAATAGATGATTACAATTATTATAAAATTGGCCTGTATTGAGCTACCTCTGTTCAAAATTATTTAGGTGTACCTCATTTAAAAAAAAAATTTCTTAGAAGGCCTCTGAAATACATTTTTTAAATAAAGGAATTGAGGCACAATTGTTTACACAATCTTCCCAAGATCATGGCAAGGAAATGGCAAGCCTTATATTTGAACAAAATTACTGACTCCATATGACCTCAGAGAATGCTGGGAGAGAGATTTAAGAAAGAGGAGTCAGTCTTTGGAAATGCAGGATTCTGAGATTAAGAGGACCAATAAAGGAGGAGGAGGCATCAGAGGACACTGAAAAGATGCAACCAGAGAGGTAGAAAGCAAACCAGGAGAATGCACTGTCACAGGAGCCTAAAACCATCAGCCCCTTAGGAAGTAGGAACTGAATGTTGCCTACTATCAGGTAAAACCCTGTGATAGTAAGTAACAGAAAACTGATCTTATTAATAGAGAAAAAAGAAGTCCCAGAAAGGATCCAGGGAAGCTCTCTACATTGAATGAAGACATTAGCACCCAGGTCTTGCAGGAGTAAAGGGTCTGGGAGGCTCCAAGCATTTGCTGGAGTAAACCAGGACCAGGACCAGGATATTTACTGAATGACAACCCACATCTGCAGCAACCACGCCTTATTTATATGCAGCAGCCATGTTGGGTTCCTTTCAAATAGCACAAGTTCTTTGCAAAGAAATAGCCAAAATCTGTCATGTTCAGGAGGAAATTTGGACACAGGGCTTGTGCTCTAGCTGGGATGGGAGGAGGATTAAGGAGTCCATTGCCCCACCTTGAAGTGACCTTCTGTTCTTGCCCCAGTGCCTTGATTTTCCAGGATCCCCCAAGCTCTCTTCATCATGGTCTTGACAATGATCTTGCCAACAATTTACTTTTTTGCACATTGTTTTAAATAATAATAGCAATAACTTGTAGACAAGAGCTTCTGGCTGTCTCCAGAGTTAAACCTTTACTTTCCCTGCTGATTGGTATGAATGCTTCCTTCTCATTCTTCTGATGTCATCTTAATTATTTATTAGCTCCCCTGATCTCATGTCCAGGTGGGTCAAACCTCTGTTAGGCTCAGTTTGTTCCTTTCTTAGCGTTTATCATCATCATCTGTAATAACTAATTAATTTGTTTATTGTTTTATTTTGTAATTCCATTTGGGATGAATGAGGACAGGACCATTGCTGTCTGGCTTACCCACATATACCCAGTGCCCAGGAGTTCTTCTGGCACATAGTCGTTTCTCAGTAGATACCTCCTGCTTGAATAAGTAATATGTTAAATAATATATTTTGGGACAGCTCCCTGTTCAACCTTTGGCAGGGCCCTAGGTGCTTTGGAAAGGGCTCTATGATAAAACTGAGGCTTAAGGGAATTTCTCTTCACCCCAACTCATACTCTTAGAGACCACTCTGCTGCTTTATCTCTGGTTTCAGTCCAGGTCTATTCCACCTTTCCAGAGGAATTTTCTGTGCAGTTATAGATTCTGGAGCCCTCACAAGTCTTGTCTGCCAAGGATTCTTGGATCCCAGGACCTGTTTCATGGGGTACACTTCCCGCTTCACCACACATCTCGGTTAGGTGTGACTCTGCCTATTTGCAAAAAGCTTTGGAACAAAATGTTAACAAAGGTTAAGGAAACAAAGCTTCTCTCTTCAAATACTTTATAAGCCTAATATAATGTCGTGGAATTGCTGAAGTAAACAAAAATGAGCACAGAATATAAAATTCTCTCTGCAAAGCCCTAAAAAACATTTTTAAAAGCATCATTTGTAAGCATATTAGCCTTATTGTGAGTTGAATAAGAGACTAGCTTATATAAGAAAATCTTTTAATTCTTGAACCATTCTGATAAAGCAATTACCATATAAATTATTTGCAGAAAGGAACAATTTACATGGTATCAAATACCATGTTAGAGAAATAGGTAGAAATATGCAAGAGTTAATAATTTCTTTAAGAAAATCTTTGGGAGTGAGAAAGCAAACCTGGAAAACTGACAGAGAACAAGTACCATCCATAAATATTTTAATAATCATTGTAAAAGTATCAGAGGAAAAAAGAAAACCATACCAATAAATGAGGTATATGACTGATATGTTAATAAAGCTTGGTCTTTACTGTACACTATACATTATCATAAAGTATTTTAATGTACAGGAGGAGGAGACATCGGAGGACACTGAAAAAATGCAACCAGAGAGATAGGAAGCTACATCATTTCAAAGCCACATTAAAATAATTTATTCTCATTTTGTGGACAGGAAACAGGAGGGACACAGTCATGAAACCCACATAGCATCACATGCTATTTGGTGACACAATGAGGATTCATATCGTTCTGGCTCTTTTTGCTGTTCCTGATGGCTATAGTTTTCTCCCCAGGCAAGAAACTTTAAACAATAAAATGTACAATAATATAGGAAAGCATGCTTTTAAAATCTCTTAGGAGACTCAAGGACCACTTCATAGAGGAAATATTATTACTGCAGAAGACAAACTCATCATCCTCTTTACAATCTTTTCTTATGTTGTGAAAACATCTTTGTTTAGCAAAGAGAAATGCTTAGAGTGCATTAAAGACCAATACCAAATCCTTCATGCTGAAGAACTTTTTAAAAAATGTTCACATAGACCAATAAGAAAACAGTCAAAATGGTTTGTGTTTTTTCAATGTGATTTTTAAACCTTGTAGTTAGACCAACCTGTAACCTAATTTCTATTTCCATTTATATATTGCCTATTGAATGTCAAAAGAGTCTGAATAAAATTTTGCATAAGTCACACATGACATGACCAATAATATTTTAGATTCTTCAAAATTAAAAAAAAAAACATTAAATTTACCAAAACACTGAACCAAAAGAATTACTGCCATTTTATATTATAGTTAGTCTTTAACTTCTTAAACTTCAAGGATTCAGCTTTTCTTTGTACTGGGTTTGCATAAAATGGGCCAAGGACACTTTCTCCTATTTATTTTAATTCTTTTTAGTTCCTCCCTGTTCCTGGATATATCATTACAAAACTAGTTATTTAGTCTATCTAGCCTTCTAAATCATTGTATACTTTTTGCCCCACAGAGAGAACATAAATAATATCTGTTGAAATATCTAGAGAAAAATAATCAAAGCCACAATTTAGTGCCTACCAGAAGAAAGTAAAGAGCAGAATTTCTGAAGCTAAAATACAAATTGGATCTTCTTATCATAAACATGGTCTAGTACAGAGAGAACTTTGTGGAAAATAAATATCAAACATCATTTGCAAAAGAGTAAATTTCAAGAAAAGATATGATTATTCCCTCTGTGGCTTATTGTTGCAACTGAGGTCTGTAATTATTTTAGACCTCAGAGTCCTCCGATATTGTCCACAGTGGTTGGGGGTGGGAAGGGTGGGCAATAATATACTTCCTGGAACTCCTAGTAAATGAAATGTGTTTTAAGCCACCATATGTAAGTGAGCAATTGATTGCTTGTCAGATGCAAAATGAAGCACCATGTAGTCTGTGCAATGAAGCAAATGCTAATGATGCTTACTCGGTTTCTTTGGAACTCTGCATAAAACCTCAAGTTAGTTCCCTAATGGAAGGCAAGCCTATTATTGAGCACACTTTGTTTTATCATTAATAAGTGCTGCTGCTTTATTGGAAAGATTGCATTTATTGAAAACAGAATGGGAGCCTGCAGCTAATTACCAGCTTTTTTTATCTAATTAGTGTTTTGTGTGACTAGAATATTCTTCCACTGATCATGGCACTCTGGTAGAGTTAGAAGAACCTGGTGTTCAAGAGTTGAGGCACCTTCCATGGAACCTAAGCACCACCTTTTTCTATGCATCCTTAGTGCTGGAGACTTTATAAAGAGGACAAGTGGTTCAGTGCACAGAGAATCAAAGTCAACGGACACGTAATCCTGGATTCCAATTCCAGCTCTGACGCTTACTCAACATTTAACCCTGGGAAGCCTCCCTGAGCTTCCACTTTCTTATTTGTAAACGGGGATAACGTTATTGTTTCATAGTATTGATAAGAGGACTTCAAGAAATAAGAGGCAAAATAGATGTTCCTCTGTAGTAGATAGTGATGCTGCATTTTAAGCCCATCCATTGAACACATCTTTCACAAATAGAAATGCCCTGTGCTGACATCCTCCGGGTTTTGTGGTAAAGGTAAATCATGCAATCAGTGTTCTCTTAAGACAACTCAACTCAACTAATCCCATTCTGTCCAAACCTTAGAGAGGCAAATACTGGAGTTCTTTTTTTTTAATTTTTATTTTTTAACCTGTGTGATAAATATTGGTGCTAAAGGCAAGTAAATTAAATCTCTGCCTCTTTGCTGTTACATCCTATCTTCTGCATTCCAACTCAGGGTTATTTCTACTAAACCAAACTGCCTCTGAAATGCTCAAGCATCTTCTCCATGCCATACACCAAATCATGAAATCAGAAGCAGCTATTCACACACATTTATTGATTTTCTGAAAAAAATATAATTGCAGTAACACTTGGGATGTAGATAGTAAGCAAACAGATGTGATTTTTGCCCTCAAGTACTAAAAGGATGATAACTTGATTTATTTGTCTAGATTTTTCTACATTATTGCTATGGAGTCTGAATCATTTAATGTGTATGTGTGGCATGTTTTGGTGGAGTGGTTATAGCTTCAAGAGGTTTAGAAACTACCCAAGGTCATACAGTTAATTAGTAACAAAATTATAACAGACACTTCTCAGTTCCCATATTGAAGTCCCCGTGATAGAATCACAATAAAAACAGAGGACTGAAAAAAAAAATGGAAAATAAATAGAAAAAAATCTGGGGCCTAAACAAAAGGGAATTTTTAGCTCTTTTATAAGATAATGAAGTGGAACCAGAATTCATAGTTCTTATTTGATCTAGCCCTGAAGTTGACAGTTGATATTTTCATGCAAGTATCATATGAAGTTTCTGATTACATGCAAAGGAACCAGTAAGATTATGGAGCAGCCTTGCCTAGTGGTAAAGAATGTAGAGTCTGTAGTCAGACTATCTGAGTTTATATCCTAATTTTTATGAATGCCATTTAGCTTCTTTATGTCTCAGTTCCTACTAGAAGATGACTGTGACCTTTTAATCTAAGCCATCAGAAAATGGATTGACATTATGAAATGGTGAAGAATGAAAGAGGAGCAGATTTAGAGAGGAAAATAAGGATTCCCATCTTGTTTGGGGAGCTGAGATGACTTTTCATCATCCAAGGAGAGTTGTGGAATAGGAAGTAGTAGCATGCATGTGTCTAGAATCCAGAGGAGACTCAAGCTGGGGAGTAAAGACTGGTGACATCAAGATCTAGGATGTATTTATATCCATGAGACTGGGTGAGGTCATCCAGGGAACATGCACAAATATGGTCAGATTGATGCTTTAGAAATGTCACTCTGACAGAGTAAGAGAAACGAGAGTAGAAGGCAGCTTGAAAGTTGTTGAAGTAGTTCAACCTTGAGATTATTGAGGATAACAGCAGTTACCATGGAGATAACCAAAGGGGGGAAAAATGAACCATACATACGAATATAACAACAGCTAAGATAAAAACATAGCTGCAAGGACCAGATCCCTTCTTTACCTAAAGTCATAGATGACTGAGATTGGTCTGTCTCTTGAAATCTGTGCCATTGGCCCCACAGAGGAAGACTGGGCTCCTATCTTAAACTGAAAGCACAGATAACAAAGTGCAGTGTTTTAAAGATGAATCCCTGCCTGTTTTCAGAATATCTTGTCCAATCCCACATTAATTTTGCCTTCACTGTATCCCTGCTATTACTAGCACAACCTACTTCCTATTTTGAGAAGCTAGATATAGTGACAGAGGTTGTAGGAGGTTTCTGATATTTGCTTTATTTGAGATCCTTTTTCTTTTCCTGTAAGTTTGAATATTTGGGAAAAAAAATAAGAATTTTCCTGTTTTTCAGCACTATCGTCTTCAAAGTGCCTAATTATAATTCTTTCTTTCTTCTATCTAGGAGTCATACATCAAAAATCTTATTTATGTGGAAGTATAGGTTTGTATGTGTGTGAAAAATCAACAAAGTGCATGAGAAAATACGAATTGAAATAGAGGGAACTGGAGCACACTTTTCTTAGAAAATGAAGGGAAAAATAAGAGAAGAATGAGTGGCATCTTTGGGGAATTATGCTGAAGTTAGGATGCAGAGGAAGGGATAAATAGCTTCACACCTTCCACTCTTCAATGTGGTGATCCTGGCTTTATACGAATATCAGGCTCTGTGTCATATTTAATATTAATCCCTTACAATACCATGGATCTTCTCACAGGATTAAACAGGCAACATTTGGTTTTCTGTGGATTTTTAAGTTTCACATTTGTGAAATTTCCAAAGGATATACCAGTTATATTACAAAGACATGGGATAAAGTAGAGTTTAATGAATGTTACCTCCATTTCCAAAAGTCTCAAGGATGGGAAAACAGATTCTATTTCCTCATGTGTGGAATACTGAACATGCTTTCAAGAAAAGAGGGAATCAATGGCTCGCCTAAATTATCTTTAGACTTGCACAGTCTCTGTTCAAAACTCATACTTCTCTTCAGCCCTTTATTTAAAATCTTACATTCTGCTCACTCTTCAACCTGTTTCCTACTTCAGTGAGCACATTTATACTATCTAGTGTTACAACCCACAATTATCTGTTGCTCTGCTAAAAATCCTCTCAAAGGACAGATCAACTATTTTTCTTTCTTTTCTTTTCTTTTTTTCCTTTTTTTTCTCTTACCTTCTTAGCTTCCCTAAGAAAGAATTCTCTTCCTATTCAAAGTTAATTTATGTATTGAGGTCTGGAATGTTCTTTATTGCTCCACATTTTCCTTTAGCCTTCACCTTTTCCCTCATATCTTAAGCTGCTTATCTTCCATAAGCTCCTTCATCTTGGCTAATAAATAGTTACATATCTCCTGATTGCAAAGTATGTCTCCAGGTTGGTCCAAAGTTTCCCAAAGTATGCTCAACTCTAGTCTGACTCTTCTCCTCACATCTGTTTGGAAGTAAGGTCTAGTTCTCCAGTCTCACATCTTTCCCTAGGATCAGTGTCTCATCTCTGTACAATATGACATCTGTCCCCAGTACTTCACTGAAACTGTCCTGAATAAGGTTTAGAAAAACCTGTTTTACAATAATGGAAGCTTGTTCATGTTTGTCAATTTGGACATTTTGAAGAATAGAATAGATATCCCCACCCCAATTGTCTACTCCCTTGGTTTCTCTGGTGTTCTTCCTACCTTTCTAACACAGAATTCTTTCATCTTTGAGAGTTTCTTTTCCTATACATTCTTTAAATATTCTATTCCTTAGGGTTCATCCTTGATCAATTGTTCTATTCAACTTACATTTTCCCAGAAGAAGCAAACCCTTGTTCATGGATGTCCCTCCCGCCTATGCTAATAAATCCCAGTCTGTGCCAGCAGCTCACATCTCTCACTCAAGGTGTGTGTCCTACTGTCTGATAGTTGTTTCTGCCTAGCTCTGGCATGGACCTTTAAGATTCAGAATGTTCCAAACTAATCATGCTGTTCTCTATAGCCTTTCTGGGTTCTCTACCATCTAAGGTTCATGGGTGTCTACCCCGTTGATCTGGGATCAATCAGACTTGACCCTTTCTTTTCCTTAGTGATCCATATGCAATCCTCCATAGTATTCTGTCAGATTTTTTTAACAATTTCTCAAAACTTTCTGCCTCTTAAGCCCAGTCCTGCATGCCTACATCATCTCTCTTAATACTTAAGAATATTGTAGTTAGTATCCATATATCTGTCCTCTAATTATAATATATTTTTCATCCCAGTACCAGATTTTATAAGTAAAGCATTAAATTGACCAGGTCAATTCTTCATTGAAACGAATTGTGTACTAATCCCATTTTCTGTTAATAGGACCAGATCTTTCCAATCCCTGAGCCAAGGCACTTAATCTGCTTCTGAAGGTCATCCCAGTAAACAACTGAGGAAAAAGAAAATATACTGGGGAAAGTCTAGGTCCAAAACACTGTCAAAAGTGAAATACCCTACACTTCATGTACTTAACATTTTGTTTAAAATAAAATAAAATTTTTAGAGTATATATGCAATCCAAAAATCAGTAACATTAAACAGAGGATAGAGCCACATTTATGGCAAAGAGATAATTTCGTTAGAGTACTTTTTGAGAACTGAATTATTTGTGGTTACATATCTTCTGTGTATGTATTAAGTATTCACAGTAAAAAAGGGAGTTACTCTGAAGAACAGTAGCATGATGACAAATCCTTTGACACTTTGACCTACTCTGGAACATTCTGTCTCCAAAGTCATTACATCATGCAACAACAGGACCTCAAAAGAACTACAAAAACATAAGTATTAAAGAACCACATTTTCACTTCATATATAAATTTGCAATTCTAACCCAATTTTTTGTGCTTTCTTGGTCTGAATTTCAATTCAAGAAAATTAAATTTGCTTTAGGATGCAATTTTACAGCAGAAAAAAAATAATTAAATTTGCCCACTGTTAGGCTCAGAAAAAAGTGTAGAGATTATTTATACATATATAAATAAATGTTTCTGTCATAGCATTTTCTTTCAGTTCCCAAATGTCTCTAGTATAACACCCTCTTTGTGCTAGCCATGAGTACCACACTTAAGTGTGTAACTGTATGATAATGTTCAACAACTGTCAAAGTTCTACATGTTAATATGCAGTGATGTTACAAAATAGATGCCATTATTATTTCAATTTTACAGATGTAAAAACTCAAACTTAGAGATTAATGGTGTTTCCTAAGAACACACAGGTAGGAGGTGGCAGTGCCAGGATCAAAGCTTACGTAATAACCTCAGAAGATGCTCTTGGCCACTGTCTTATGCTTCCCATCCCCACTTCCCTACACAACGCAAGGCTTTGACTATTACTATATCTTAGTTTGCTCATTTTTAGTTTTACCATCACCACTCCACCCACTATACTTTCTCAAAGTGTTCTGTCTTAGATTGCTATAATTGAATATTACAGAATAAAGGGCTTAGACAACAGAAATTTATTTCTCATGGTTCTACAGCAAGGTACCAGTAGATCCAGTGTCCAGTAAGAACCCCTTTCTGCTTCACAGATGGTTACTGTCTCCTTGTATCCTCTCAGTGTAAAAAGTAGAGAGAAGCAGCAAGATCTCATACCTTTTATGTGTGTGTGTGTTTATGTGATGCTAGAGATTAGAACCCAGGGCCTTATACATGCCAGGCAAGCACTCTACCAACTGAGCTATATCTCTAGCCCAATATCATATCTGTTTATTAGGGTAGTGATCTCTTTCATGAGGTCTCTACAACCAAGACCTAATTTTCTCCCAAAGGCCGGGCCTTCTAACACTACTGCCTTTGGTGTTCAGATTTCAACATTTGAATTGGGGAGGTGGACACCTTCTGCCCATAACATGACCTTTATAAATAGCTGATCTATTAATATACTCTGCCTAAAGCCATTGAACAATGGCTCCCTATTCTTCTATTTTAAAAAAATGTTAGTTTCCTTGCAATGCATTCAATGCCCTTCAGGACTTGGCCTCTTCTTGCTTTTGCATTCTTACCTGCTGTCACTGTCTGCCCCGGCCTATGTTCTAGTCATTCAGGACTAAGTGCACATCATCCCCAGGGCATGTGATCTATTCTTTCCCATTTTTCCTCTACCTCAGGAATTCCTTTTCTATTCTAGGTCTCAGATATCTGTGAAGTACCTTCTGCCCTCCACCATCTTCCCAGACCATTCTTCCCAACTATCTCATTATTACATTGTTATTTTATGTGTCCTATTTCCCATCATATGTGAAGACAGATGCTATATCCCTTTACTTTGGGTTCTTTAGTCCTCAGTGAATTTTAAACAATAAAGTGGTGCAGTTGGAGTGCTGGCTCTGTCAGTTACTAGATGTATATCTCATCTGTAGAATAAAACAATGATAGTATCTTCGTATGCCATAAGTTCTTTGTGAGGATTAAATAAAATCTCAGTGGGATTAGCACAGTGCAAGGCACCTGACAAATAGCCAAAGAGTGTTATAATGTCTTTTTATTATTATTCCAGAATATATAACATCCTAATGTTCATGGAACTAGTATTCCTAGTACCCTTTAATTCTGAACCTTATTGAATAAGAACAAAAATCCAATTTTGTGTCTATTGTCCATTGGGCTTTAATTTCTCAATAGATCCACTCAAGCCTATTGGACTAATGTTATAATTTGCAGAAAAACTAGTGGAGTTCTTCCAGGTGGAAATAGCAATCAATTTCCTTATTATGGTACTATATTTATATTTCTGTCCAAGGTCTGCTTGAGACAATCATAAAACCATTAGCGCTTGAAGAAGTGATGTTCTTATTTGACAGTTACTTATGTCAGTAAAATATCACTCTCTAAGACATCCCCCCAGGTATGGCTACACCAAGAGCTAGAGTTAGCTGTTTCTAGATAGAATTGCTTTCCTTCTAACTTGAAGTCAAAGTTTCATATGTTTGTTTAATAAAATAATCTGTGCTAACTTCATTTTTTAGACATCCATTTTGGATTAAGACCAGTGAAACGGATATAATAACCACCCAACACCTGAGCTTTCTCTCATCACTATTAATACAATATCTTTGTAAAGAAATTCCCCATCTAGTTTCGCTATTTAAAAACTTCATTTTAACAAACCTGAACCTCAGATTCACCATCTCTAAAACTGGGTGGGTAATGCCTTCTGTGAAACATTGTATCATTATAAATCATGTTCTCAAAGTCTGTTGTATAGGAAACCATACCACTTATGCCCAGATCAGGATGCTCAAAAGCAGTAGGTACTATTAATATTCAGTTAATCCTGAGAACATCAACTCATTGTGAATGCATGAGCATGAATCTAAAGGGTAATATTTTTTTCCCAGTTCAGATTCTTGGTATTGTGACAATTTAGGGAGGTTCAATTTATTTTTTAGTTATTACTTATTTTCCCTATCTGTTGTCATGAACCCTTGAAAGCTGAAAGGAGTTATTTAAAAGTTATTAAAAACCTTCTAAAAGATAATACCTGATTATAATAATAATATAATTATAATAATGAACATCATAATTTTGTTTTAGATTTTAAATCCATTATCTTATTCCTATGTTTATTAAGTCATTTAGTAAATATTGAACATTAACTAGACAGACAAAAAATCCTTTAAAAAACTTGTAATCAAAGAACTCAGAAAAAAATGCCAAAACTTATCCACCATGAT
Organism: Urocitellus parryii; assembly: GCF_045843805.1. Lineage (NCBI taxonomy): Eukaryota > Metazoa > Chordata > Mammalia > Rodentia > Sciuridae > Urocitellus > Urocitellus parryii. The sequence continues at coordinate 130,206,158 of NC_135540.1, forward strand.
GAAGAGCAATCAGGCAGAATGGAGAAAAGAGAATTAAGCTTGCCAGGCTGAGAAGACTGAAAAGAAAACCTGGGGAAGGTGATATTTGCTTCAAGATGTAAAAGATCACAGAATGTGGCCTAGACAGGGAGGGACATTGTGAGCATCTGGATGATCCAGGATGAGGCAAAGCAGGACTGAGCATTGTGCAGTTGGGTTTGAGTACAGAGTGGGGCTCCTGGAGAGGAAAAGTCAACTTGGAGCAAAAGAGGTTTCTGAACTAAAATATCATGGGATTCATGTGCAAAATAGGGGCTTAGAAGTTTGTCTTAAATGCCATTTGAAATCTGCCTTGAAACCTGAATTAAGGTAAAAAAATATATATTTCCTGAGGAGGTAAAGCTTATGCTAATTCTACAAGTACCATGCAGCCTCAAGAATTACTGGCATTAAAATTCAACCCGACATGTAAACTGCATAGATTTTTATGAATCCTCCTTCCTCTCTCAGAGATTATTTGATCCTTTGTGACATTATTTTCTCAGCAGAAAGAATCCTTGACCTAATGGTGTTGGTTTATGTTTGTCATGAATAAAATATTGACTTGTCTCTTTTTCCTTTAAAATTCCTCTGAATGCTTCTAAATCGCAACTCTTTACAAAATTGACCTGAACATCAAAGCATCAATTTTTGTCTTTGCATCGATGTATTCAGACAACCCAGTGTCTGAGTCCCTCAGGCCAAAACAACTTCAGTTTCCAAAAGAAGCAGAGAATGTCTGACTGAACATTAAGAACTGACCCTTTGATAAGAATAGATGACTTTAGAAGTAGAGTCTATTGTGGGTTACCAGAGGCTAAATGGATTCCGGAGAGGGGGAGATGGGGATATGTTGATTGAAGGATGCATAAATAAAGTTAGATAGGAGAGATAAATTTCAAGAGTTGTATTGTACAGCAAAGTGACTATAGTTAATTACAATATATTGTATTCTGGAAAAATGTAGAGACAATATATTGTATTTTTTTTTAAATGTAGAGGATGGGTGTTATGTGCTCTCATTACAAAATGGTAACAATGTGATGTGATGCATTTGTTAATTGGCAAGACTTAACTATTCTACGGTGTATATATGCTTCAAACCATCACATCGTAAATCATAAAATCATGCAACATTATCTTCAATTTTTTTAATAAGCAAACTATATGGCTAAAGAGAAGAAGAAAATATGAAATCTTTTGGTAAATATTAACCTATAAAAACATCCAAACGTTTCTATACAGCTTCCATAGTCCTTTCAGTTTTTCTTAAAACCATCAAATGGCAAAAACTTCATTTAGTTTCAGACGGCAAAATCTGCCCTCCATTGAATGCAAAACTACCAGTTAATAAATCCCCCAGGTGACAGAACTGCTAAATGTTCTTCAATTCTTCACTTAAGAATTAATCAATCCCCTTTGGAAGCATTTCCCCTGCTGAAGGCACTAGAAAATCAGAATGACTCCAATGCTTTGAAGCCAGACCCCTGCTGGGCACAAGGAAAGTTGATGCAATGCCTCATGGAGACTGAAGAGGTCTTCTTGCCCAATGGGCTCCTGAAGCATTTTCTTTGTTGGGAAGTGTCCTTGGTGCCTGTAGCTCTTCTTCCAGCCACAGCTCTGAGCAACAAGTTCCTCCCTAAAGCATTCTCTCCACCTTCTCAGAAAGGAAGACATAAAATCCCAATTGTACAGCAACTTGAGAAGGATTTTATACCTTCTACTCCAGGTTATCAGAGAGTGTTTTTAAGGATGTTCCCTGGAGACAGCTATCTATAAGAGTCAGAGTCCTGTGGTTTTAGAGGAGTGAGATGGAAACCTCAGGAAAGTTGTTTGACCTTTCAAAGTCTCCCACTTCTCACTGCTGGAATGTATAAGATGATGGCTAATTTACAACATTGTTGTAGTTGTAAAAGGGATTCGGTAAGCCTTGCCATCTAAATGTCACTTATTATTTTTTTTCATACTTAATGTTAATAATGATAAATGTATTTCCCTGAACAATATCCAACATTTTATACATTAGTTGGTCAATCTTATGACGAAGATATGAGGTTTTTCAGGAAGTCAGTACCTCCAGAAAGGGTTTGGGTTGGTGTGACAGATAGGTTTCCAGGGCTGGCTGCCAGCTGAGATAAGGTCCAAAGTATCTGGTATGGAGTCTATTCCCTGAGCATCGTGCCAGCATGCGGGACCTAGGGTTCTTAGCATTGCCTTATAACTTACTGACTTTGTTACTGGGTCACTGAGTTTACTCTGAACTTCAGGAAGTCCTCCTGTGAAATCTGAGTCATAACCCGGAACATTACAGTTTCTTCCCTTAATGGTGCAGTAATTAACATGTAAAATGTGTTCTTAAATAATATCTGCCATTATGCTCATGATGGTGGGCATTATTGGTTTTATTAATTAATTCTTTGAACACTGATGCGTTAGTGAACATAAAAACACATCTAAAGATAGTGATTTGTTTTCTTTCCCTTATGATTCTGACAGCTGCTTTTTTTAGAGTTCTGAGTATTAATTAGCAGCTACTAAATCTGAGTGAAAAAGGTAGGCAAGTACAGGAGCTATTCCAATAATAATGATTGTATTGATAAACAAATAGTAGCAATGACAATAATTACAACTACGTTTATTTAAAGCTTATTGTTTTTTCGGGAAAAAACAATGGTGAGTTTGAGGAATTTAAGCTAGTGTAGGCAAGAATCAGTGAATAGAGAAAGAGAAATTGGAAAATTATTCAATAGATAAAGAGAGAAAGTAAAGCTGAACTTCAGCAGACATTAACACTTGAAATTGGGAAGCCATCAGGAATGAAGATTCATATTTCTGGAATCATGTTGGCTTTGCTTTCTCTGCATCTTTGAGATCACCACTGGGAAATAATTTCTTAAGGTGGTCCTACAACTCGTCTCCACTCAAACACTGGGAGAAACAACCAAAGTCTGATATCCAAATTCAGATGTCCCATGGAGCAAAGCTAATCAGCTCATCTCCTATTTGGTATCCTCTCTTAGCATCTCCTAGTGTCCTCTCTCGGTCCCCCTTACTCTCAAGAAAGGGTCAACAGTTACTCAGTAGGCTTGAGAGGCTATTGCCTATGAATTGGACCTTCGGAAAGACAATAGCAATTAATTTATCCCAGGTCAATAAACTAATATGAAGCAGAGCCTGGAAAGAACCAGATTATCTAGCAACTAAGTTCATACTAATTCCTTTTCTTTGTTTAGAGTATGCACTGGCATTTCAGGGCTGGGTTTAGTGGACACAGTGGTAAGGGTATAACAGAAGCTGGGGTCTCACCTGGGTGCCTTCATCCAGCCCCATGAAAAGACAGCAAGGAAATATGGCCTGTGGGAAAAACAGATTCTTTGGTTGTTCTGTGAAGTGGCTTCAAACAAGTCCTTACCATTAGTACTTCTCAAACATGGATGTACCTGCAAATCACCTGGAGTCCTTATCACGAGGAAGGTTCCATTTCAGCACTCTGGAGATGAAGGGTCTACAGGTGACATGGATGCTGTATGTCCTGTCCCAGGAGCACACTGTGCTGAAGAGGTTTAAGAGAAAAGAGCCAGAAAAATTGAAGCAGCACGAATACTAGAGGTTTCTTGGAACTTACCCACAGCAGCACAGATAGCGGGTTCCTTGGCTGGCCCATGCCTCTGCGCCTGTCTTTCCTCCAAGCCCAAGGGCATGAGGAACAACTACAACCATAACAGCTTTCTGGCCCGGCTACACAAAGAACATGTGTTGCTTAAGAAACCATTGGCAAATTATCAATGGACGCTACCAGCAGCCAATTTCTTTGCAGTTTTCTTAAGATACACAAACCATTTCCACTTTGTTCCAGCATTTTTATCCCTTTTCCCTTAATACAGTTTTGAAAAAAAAATTTATTAGCATGCATGGTGAGTGAAATTGTTGTACATCCAGCTGAAATTACATAGACTGAAGTCATTATTGGATATGACTTCTAATACATGTGAGTTTCTTTCTTTTTCTTTCTTTTTTGTTTTTGTGGTACCAGGAATTGAACTCAGGGACCCTCAAAAATGGAGTCAAATCCCCAGCCTTATTTTGTATTTTATTTAAAGATAGGGTCTCTCTGAGTGCTTAGCATCTTGCTTTTGCTGAGGCTGGCTTTGAACTCATGATCCTCCTGCCTCAGCCTCCCAAGCCACTGGGATAATAGGCGTGTGTCTGGCCCATGTGAGTTTCTTTGCTGCTACTCTTTGGAGCTTCTATAGGTCTGATTACCACTACCATTTCTGTTGGGTACTAACCTATGTTAGTACCATGTAATATATGCATCTAGTATTATCTCATATTATCATCACAAAATCCCAACCTAGGCTGTTACCAGAGGCTAAAACATATTTTATGAAGTGGTCAAATACCACCCATCATCACTGAGTACTGATTTGACTTCTTACTGTACAGTCTGCTTGTCCTTGCTGTCCCCAGTGACACCCTTGTCCTCCTGACTTTCAGTGTTCCAGTGTCCACCTGGATAGTGAGTCCTCTCTCAACACAGATTTTCTCCTCTCCTGGCCCCTGATAGGGAGGTTACTGCAGTCATTCTGGCCACATTCAGTCCCACTTTTGTTTGAATACACTTTTATGACTCTTTTCCTTTAGTTCAGGTCATTGGCTTCCAATCATTCTTAGGATTTCAGGAGTAGCTCCTGGTACAGTCCACAAACTCTATACCCAAATCCCAGATGTGCCTCCAGATGACTTCCTCTGTCCTTTAAACACGGAGACACATTTTCCAAACATCACTTACATCCCTGTGTATACTTCTGACTGAAATATCAGAAAACTCACATGGATTGTGGTTTTAAGCAATGAATTAAATCTCTCTCCAAACCACACATTGGAGGAAAGCAGTTCCAGAGATACTGCACTCAGTTTTGCAATAGAACCCGATGTCTTCTCATCCTCCATCTTTGGCATTGAGCTTTGGTCCTGAGGTTTCCACTTTGTGTTACCAGATGGCTCCCTCAGTCCAAGAATTGTGTCTCTATACCACCAAATTCAAGGGAGGAAATTTACGTATCACAGAGCATAATAACTCTGTATCACCATTAGATACTTCCAAAATTAATACGTGGTCTAAACTTGATTATTTGCCTATACCCAAGCCAGTCTCTAACACAGAACGTGAGAGTCCTGCTCTTAAATCCATCTTGGTTCATCTTCTGTGACTTGGTGAAGAACCAGCCTTCCCTAAGCACACTGCCACAGGAACAAAAATGTATAAATTTGGCCTCTCCAAACTAAGGAATAGGATGTATAGTGGCCACCAGGTGGGAAACCTAGAGTGTCTGATTCACTTCCCTCAGCATTGCTTCGTTCCTTTTCCTGTCACCTCCTTCTTCCTACCCCAAAATGCCATGTGGAGTCATCCATCCTCTTCATTGTTCTGGTCTCTTCCTTTCCAAGGCCAATTTCTTCACCTCACCAACCCTCTGGGACCTCTCTGTCTTTCTCTTTGCCCCATCAGCAATGTCTTCTCCAAGTTTTAGCTCCTCTTTCTCCTTTTCTTTGAAATGTGTCCCGATATCCCCTATAAAGAATTAATCACAAGAAAAGCAAGCCAAACACAGAATATAGCCTTTCCTTAGCCCTGTGATCTATTCAACTTCCTATCTTAGCTCTGTCTTTCCTTTTACAAATATCTCCAAAAAACTAAGCAATACTCTGTACTCTCATGTTTCATCCCTCACTCATACAAATCTATAGCCAAGTCTGCCTCTGCCCCGACCAGTGGAAAGATAGCAGCACCATCAAACTTCCGTCTAGTCTAATGGTGTCTTTTAGGATCAGTACTTCTCTGGGAACTTACTTCTATTGGCACCCATAGCTTTGCAAAATTCTGCCTCTGTCCATTCCCAGCCTACCTGTCGATCTGATTCTCTGACTTCTCTATTTTTGTCTCATGCATTGGATATTTTCCAATGGACTGTAATCAACTTGAGAAAACAGATCACATCTTATCCGGCCTTCTTACCAGACTACCATGTGGTGCAGAGTTGTACCTCAAGCCTTCTTCTGTTGCAAGACCTCTTAACTTAATTTCTTTGATTCTTCTCTCTTCCCTCTCTAAACCACCCTGTTACCAGAGTTACACATCCTCAAAATACAATTTTGATCCCATTAATTCTTTATTTAAAAACACAAACTCCTTAGAATACCATTGAAGTGCCTTCACAAAGCAACTTAAACCAGTGTTTAAATTGAAGTCTTTTTACTATCTCATCTCTACACAAATGGACTCAAACTCCCTCTCTCCCTCCCTTTCTCTCTCTCTCTTTCTCTCTCTTTCTCTCTCTCTCTCTCTTTCTTTCTCTCTCTCTCACACACACATACACACACACACACACACACACACATACACACACACCATCTGCATTAGAATAACCCAAGATACCTACTTAAAATGGAATTTCTAGGCTTTACTCAAGTCTTGTTTAATCAAAGTCTTAGGATCGTTTGGGCTGGTTATGTGTATTTTTAACACACATGTAAGGCAATCCTAAATGCACACTGAAGTCTGAAACCTTGGCCTTATATCATACATACTAATGATTCAAGTAAGTATGAATACTCCTATTTTTTCAATTCCTGTTTACTCCATCCATGTAATTAATTTTGTATTTTTCTCTATGGATATGGAACAAGGAAGTTTCTAAGATAGGATTAAGGACAGACACAAGTATCTGTAGACCAGAGGGATGTATTAAAAAAAAAAAAAAAAACCCTTTCTTTTTAACAACTTAACTCCCCTGAAGGACAGTTTTGCTTCACTGCTTCAACCATCTTGAGTGGCCCTGGTGGATCATTGGTGGCAGCAGCTACAGGTGGACACGTGATTATACCTCAGGTGTGTTGAGTTCATGTCTTTTGCCCACTTCATGTGCTTCAGGTCTCTATTGAGCTCTCCACGCCAGCACATGGATGCCCCAACCCTGGAAGTTGTTGTCACTGGAGGACAGAGAATTTGAACCTCCAGTGAAAATTTACCACAGGAAAATCTAGCCATTTTGTAAAAGCAAAGAGCATCTGTCATCTCAAATACTTGTAAACATGTGCTGTTTCTATGACAAAGGCAACCCATCTAAACTTGTTGCTGGCTTCCTCTCCATTCTCTTCTCCCACCTTGAATCTTCTCCCTTCCTCTTGGTCACCATGTATGTGGGCAAAAATATTAGTAGACTATGACACAATAGGTATAAGCATATTAAAGGCAAACTGGTTGTAAAGAGCATCTGGATTAGTTGGGGAGATGGTTAGAATTTCAGATCTAACTGTAGTCATCTTTTCAGATGGACATAGCTCCAGTTCCGGTCTCTCTCTCACCTTTCTTCCTCCCATTTCCCTCTCCCTCCCCCCCACTCTCTCTCTTTCTCTCTCTCTCTCTCCCTCTCTCTCTATATATATGCATATATATACACACACACATACCTATATACGTGTATGTGTAACTATATCTATATCTACCTCTTTATATATCTCTCCCTCCCTCCCCCCACTTCACTCAACCCATCAATTATCCTTCTGTCTCTGTCTTCCTTTTTCCATTGACTCAGACAAATAAACTCACCAGAACACATTGCCTTTGATATTGTCTCTGACCTGAGGTCACAAAGAAAAGACTCAAAATGAAAATAGAAATCAAATCAGATCCATAAACAGATGCCAGAGGGTACAATAAAATAAAGGACAAAAAGACTGATCCAAGCATCTCATTTTCTCCACAAAATGACTTTCAGTTTGAACAATGGTTTGCTTTCGAATTCTCTGCCCTCCAGTGACAACAACAATGAGGAAACTTGTTTCAACTGATAAACTGTCTATGCCAGAGCTGGGAGCAGCTGACCGCCCCCAGCTGACAAGTTGCTACAGCTGGTCACAGACCCCTGGGGCTCACCTTGGCCTGAGTCATGCCATATTCACACAGGTCCATGGCCACAGGAGCACTGCTGGAGGAACCAGGTTTCTCTGGCGTGGCTTCTGAGTACCTGCTGTAAGCCACACACCTGCCTGCACCCCAGCAGGAGGGAGTCTTTCTGTGTCTCATTTAAGAGTCAGGGCTGACTTCCAACCTGCTGTGGAGTAGGAGGGTAAAAGCAGAGTACAGACAGGCAGAGTCCTGAGATGAGCCACAGTTGCCTGCCACCTCCATAGAGCGAGCCAGACTTGGTGAGGTTTCACGTTTTTAGATGTCTGCAGAAAGAAAATTTCATATGAAATGGCAAGAGAGTGCTTTTTATTACCTAAACATCACTGATTACAGGAAAGCAGGATATTGTGCTCATTTACTTCCAATGACAGTGATTGAAGTTCATTCTGATGATACAGTTAATGCCCAGAGAGATAGAAAGCATATATTCAAGTCGTTAAGAATTTATGTCAGAAGAGGAGAGGGGTGGAGAGAACGAGCCACACAGTCAACAACATCATAACATCATCAGGGAAATTCCAGAACACAACTGCCTCCACTGTTCACCTTTATAGCTTGTACTGTGTTTTCTCAGAGCATGAAGGTGATTAAGTAGGTCCAAGTGCAACAACAAATATATTGCCCTAACTCTCCACATATTCATCCATCCCAGCATGAAATCCTGCCTGCCCGTCATTCACAAGCTCCATGGCACAGGTCACATATGTCATTTCCAGTTCTAGCATTTTTTCAACTAAATAAAATCCCCTAGGCTCGGAGTGACTCCCAAGTCCCAACCATTATAGAGAGTATAGGTGATTATAGCTGTTGAAGTATTTAGGCAACTAGGTAAGTAAATGTGAGTGACTGATAATACCCAGAGATAGACTTGTTGTAGCTTAATGTGGGACAAGTGTGGAAGAAAATATGGAAAGTGTGGTTTAAAAGATGTGTCTTCACCCTATCCTTGAGTTAGTGTGTTGAAAATTCCTAGAACAATAACCTATGACCCTAAAGCTCTCATCAGCTTTGCTGAGAGTGAGAGAGAACACATCAGTCCTAACCAGTTGTGGTAGATATGTGATTCACAGATGATTTATATAAAAATATAAGTTCAATAGATGATCCAAAAAATGTTTTTCAGGCAGAGGTAGAGCAGAATGAGTGGTTCCAAGTGGTGATCTGTTATTAACTATTTCCCTCAATTTAATTCTGAATATGGATCTGTCTGATAGGACCCAGAGTATGGTTGATATTTAATCAATATGGGGGAGATTCTCAATCCATCCAACATACATAACTGCTACTCCTTTAATAAGCAGAAATTACAGGTCTCTTAGGATACTCTACAAGTGGGCCACTTGACCTCTGAGCACCCCATTTAATCATACTAGCTAAATTAGCATAAAATGTGCCAAATCAGGCACAGTTTCTAATAAAATATAAATGATTGTATATCTAATTAAATAAATGCAAACAATTATTCTTTTAAAGAACAAAGATTAATGAATCTATAGTTTCTTAGAAAAAAAACTTATATGCAGTTGCCTCTGATTAAATCATGGCAGAGCTCTTATCAGTACCTACTGACATAAATATCACAGCTGATTCTAATCTCTGTTGTTTTTGCATTAAGTGAACAGTGGCTCTGTCTCAAATAGCATAACTATGGGCTGGGGATATAGCTCTGTCGGTAGAGTGCTTGCCTTGCATGTATGCATAAGGCCCTGGGTTCAATTCCCAGCACCCGAAAAATAAAAAAATAAAAAGCATATCTCTATAGCCTTCATTTCTTTTGGTTTTACTCCTATGTGTAGCCTTAGCCCAGAACTTTGTGTTTCAATGCTTCCAGTTCCCAGTTATGGGTCTTGTCCTCCCATCCATCATGAGAACAGGTATGCATCCAACTGGCCCCAATGAAAAGCTCACCCTCAGGTGTGCAGCTGGGTATTATCTCAGTATTCAATAGCTACCCCAACCAAAAGGGAAATCCATTAGCTCTTTCCATATCTTAGAGTCTACACTCTAGTCCTGCATCAAGCCAGATTCATAGAAGATCAAGTGCCTGATCCATACTCTAAGGATTCCTGAGAATTACTATTACTGAATTATATTTAACATTATGTCATCAGGATATATTTAAAGTTGTCATATAAAGTGGCCCTGTGAATCTTGATGTTACCCCTAGCATAGGTAAAGCAGTAGGGTTAGTGATTTCTTTCTGGTCTTAACATCAGGATGGTTGCACCTCTCCTAGGTAACTCTATTTTGTTCTTTTATCTCACAAATATTGAGCAATGAGTAAGTGACTACATTTTCTAACAGATAGAAATATTTTCTTCCCTCTTTTCTGAAAATGTGTTCCCAAGTGTCCTGAAACTTTCTAAAAGATGTTTTCCATTTTGCCATTTTGTGTTTTCATTTCATGATAACCTTTAAAAATGACCTCATGATATCCTTAGAGAGGGATCGGGAAACTCTTCCTATGAAAGGTCCCTGTAGTAAATATTTTAGACTTTTAGGGGACACATGTGTCTCTGTTGAATGTCTTTTTTTTTTTTTTTACAAACACTTAGGATTTTAAAAAAACATTTTTTAATTATGGACCTTACAAAAATCGTTGTAGAGTGGATGTGGCTCATAGGCTGTCATTTGTCAACATCTCTTGTAGGATTGCTCAATGACTCTCATTTTTGAAAACTGCCATGTAACTGAGAGTCTTTCCATTTGTTTTTGTCGTAATGCTTGGACTGGTGCTGAGTGGTAGTGGTTCAGTGTTATGGATAAATGTATCTTAATGGATATGATAAATGTATCTTATGTTTTTAGCTTATTTTAGGTTGCCAAAATAAAACATGGTTGTGGAAACAGTTCAAAAGGGCAGTTGATGAATTTGATGAGGCCACAAATCAGAGCTCAACATTCAGAGTTTCTGATTTATGGGTTTAGAATTAGGCTTGACAATTTTCAAGTCTAAGTTTCAGTGGATATGAATGCTGCTGGTCCAGGGAACATACTCTGAGAACTGTCGGGTTACAGCAATGATGGAAAATACTGAAGAAAACAATGAAGTGGTTTTGGTGCCCTGTAGGTGAGACAACAGATAGAAAAGTTCAGGGCAGAATCTGCAGTTCTGACTCTGCACAGTGCATCACTGAAGTGGAGGAGGTGGGAGAAAGAAGGTGTAAAGCCCAGGTAAAGAGTCACCTTGGGAGATTGTCAGTTATGGCATGATGATGAGGTTTGAAGGGGGGTAAATAGGAAGAAGGCAGGTAATAGCATTTCTGGGTAGGAAGAGATGCTATCTAAGGATGAAGTTTAAGGAGCCACTCTAATATGAGACAGAGGAAATACAGGTGAACTAGAGGGGTAATGAAAAGTGGAGAAACAAGGGCTCAGAAGGGAACTAAAGGTGACAGATACTCTGAATGAAAGAATTTACTGACTTTTAAAAATGAGTTCACCAAGAAGAGTAAATGGCCTCATTTTTTCTGTTTGAAATAAAGAGATGTGGAATCTAGTATGTCAACAAAACCACTTGGCTAATCATTTACTCAAGTGCAACCAAGTGTGTGTGTGTGTGTGTGTGTGTGTGTGTGTGTGTGTGTGTGTGTGTGTTTGTGTGTGTGTGTGTGTGTTTCCCATAGAAGAAACTGAGTTAAAAGGTAACTAGCTTAAGTGACTGAGTGAAGTCACTGCCATGTCTCAAGAACTTTCTATTTAAATAAAATTTGTCATGAATACTTTGAGAATTATGATGACAAAAAATTGGGATAGGGAAATGGATAAGTAAAATACTTACACAATGATGCAATAAAACACAACTTTAAAAATGTACTAGACCTCTATGTGGATACATTCATGATCCAAAAATATTTAGTGAAAAATAACAAGCTTAAGAATATCTATATGCACCATGATAGAATTCATGCAAAAAATCACAAAAGCAAAGCTAAATATATTACACATATATGTGATATAATATATATTAGTTCTTTGCTAAATGGTATTCTGCCTCCTGTTTATTATTTTATTTTGAAACTTTCATTAGAAATCATGTGTGTAAGCCTAGTGTGTTGGTGCACATCTGTAATTCCAACTACTTGGGAAGTTGAGGAAGGAGGATTACAAGTTTGAGGTCATCCTTGGCGATTTAACAAGTCCTTGTCTCAAAATTTAGAAAAAAAAAGAAATAATAAAATGGGTTAGGGATATGGCTCAGTGGCAAAGTTCCCTGGGTTCAGTCCTTTCTACCACACACACACACACACACACACACACACAAAATCATGTAGTATATACTACTTAGTAATGAAGCAATACCCCACTACTCACCGTTCAGCTTAGGAAAGAGAACGTAAGTATGAGTGGCCCTTCTCTAATCATATCCCCATGTAGTTTTGCATCAGACCTAAACACTGCTGGATTTTGTGGCTATTAATTCCAGCACTTTCTTTATTTGTATAATATATTTGCATATGCTAAACTATGTGGGTTTTATCTTTTATGATTTTTAAATTTCATGTAAGCAGAATCATACAATTTACTTTTGCATGACTTGCACATTTTTGCCTCATGCTTTATTAGTGATATTGATGTACACCTTTATGTTATGGGTTGAATTGTGCCTCCTGCCTTCCCACAGAATTCATCTACAGATGAAGATCTAACCCTCAGTTACTCATAACTTTATTTGGAAATACAGTCCCTGCCACATAATTAGTTAAGATGAGATTATATTGGAGCATAACCCAATATGATCAGTATCCTAAAAAAAATTCTGTGAATATTGAACAGATTCAGTGATAAATACCTGTGAAGATAGCCAGGGAGAAGACATCTATAGCCAAACAATGCCTGAAAAAAAAAACCAGAGGGTAGAGAACCTCCTTATTCCCTAGAGACCTCGGAGGTATGTGCTCTGCTGACACCTTGCTACTGGACTTCTCTTCTGCTGAACTGTGAGAAAATAAATTTCTGTTATTCTAAGCCACCCAGTTTATGAAATTAGAACAAAGACGTTCATGGAACATTCAATTATATTCATGGCTGTCTAGTATTCTATTAAATAAACATGCCACAATTTTTTAGTCATGCTCTTGGCAATGAACTTGGAAGTTATTTCCAATATGTTGTGCCTATAACTTGTGTGACCATGAAAACTTCTGCACATATTTCCAAGTGCACACAAGTAAGACTAAATTTAGGATATTTACTTTGAAAAAAAGATATTCTGGCTCATGGGATTTTGAACAACTTTACTTGATAAATTAGTTTATGAAGAGAGAGTGGCCTCATACAACCTAGCAATAGGAAGTAAATGTTCCTATTGAACCAAATACTACCCAGTATTGTTATTGTCTTCAATGTTTCATATTTTCTACAAAAATATACAAATTAAATGTGATCTTAAAGAATATACAGCAAACACAACATGTTGGTTACTTCTACAAAAGGAAGATCAGGAACTAGAATTTTGGATAATTAAAAATGAATATAGAAATAAGAAAAGAAGACGTAAGAGAAAGTAAAAAGGAGTGGGAGGGTGGGAGTAAATGAATAGAGAGGGAGGAAGAAGGCAGATAGGCAGGCAGGCAGGGAAGAAGGGAGAGAGAAAAAAAGGTAGAGAAGACATTTCACGCTTTCCTAAATTCTACATACAATGGGATTTCTATGTTTCAAGTTCGGAAACACTAGAAAACCAAATATTTGGAAGCATTTTTCTGGATTTTTTTTTTTTTGAGACACCTTGGAAAGGGACCTGGGCCTAAACACAAATATTTGTTTTTCATATATACTACACAAATATATTTCAAAGATAATTGCATGTATAGTCCAAATAATTGTGTACATGAAACAAAGTGTCATGGTACGGAGTTGTTCACTTTTGGCATTCTTATCTAGAAAGTTTCAGAAGTTCTAGCATTTCAGGTTTTGGATTTTTGAATCAGCATTATTCAACTTGTATATGGCCTTATGGTTTTGAGGTAACTCCTTCTATATCAAATTTTTTGAGGGTTTTTATCATAAAATGATATTAATTATCATCAACTGCTTTTTGCATTTATTGAGATAACCATGATTTTTGTTATTTAATATAATGTATAGTATTTAATATAATGTATAATATAATATTATTTAATATAATGTATAATATTTAATATACATATAAAATATATTAATAATTTATTGGTGTATTAAGTTATATTAATAATTTAATATAATGTATAATGATTAATTATGGAACCATCCTTGAATCCCTGAAATGAATCATGGCTGAGCAAGGCTTATAATCCTTTAAATGTGCTGTTGAATCCATCTTGTATTGAGGTTTTTTGCATCTCTATTCACCAGGAATATTCATCAAGTGTATTGGGTAGTTATTTTCTTTTTATTATTATTTGTTCTTTTTAGTTATACATGATGGTAGAGTATATTTTGACAAATCTGTACAAACATGAAGTATCTTTCTCTAATTAGGATCCTAGTTTTGTTACTGTACATGATGTAGAGATTCACTGTGGTGTGTTCATATATGTACATAGGGAAATGATGTCAGATCAATTTTTTAATTTTAATACCTGTTTCATAAACAACTTCTCTATAAGAAAAAATAACGAAAAAAAATGGTGAGTAATTCTGTAGTTTCTCAGAGCAGTTACTGACCAAATTACTGAGAAAACGGAAAGCAACAAGCAAAAAGGAGCAGATGCATTTAGTATGAGGGGCTATCTATGTTATTTTGGGCTTAGAAGTCTTTCTGATCTCTGGGAATAGCCACTTGCCCAAGGTTTTCCAGAAAAAAATAACAACAATAACAAAAACTGGTTTCAACAAGAGTCTTGTACTAGTTTTCCAGCAAGGATGTGGGCCAACAACCCAAGCTGACCAATCAGAGCCCATTCTGGAAAATTCTGCAACCAGGATGGAGAATCTGCCCTTTCACTGGAAAAGGGTTGTTGGTTTATGAGGCTCTGGAACTGTGCTAGTTGTGTTTTCTACCACATGAAGGAAACCTGTCTGCAGTAGGAAAGAATGAAGCCAAATATCAGAGAATGGTGCAGTTAAGATTCCTCATAGGTCTGACTTTCATGTCATTTGATCCAGTTGTTTCTGACACCCACCTGCAATGCTGCCCTTCTCATAACTGCTTTGTTCCATAAAAGAATACATTCCCTTTTTCCTAAAGCTATACTAAATTTTTGACACTAACAACCTGATGGGTTGTGATTAATATTCTCAGTGAAAGTAGAAGGAAAGATAACAAGAGGTGGCATTAAGATCAGAGATGACAAACGACAGTGGGGAAAGAGCTAATAGAAAAGGAGGATGGATGTTCCAGGAAGGAAGAGATGAGTGAAAACAAAGATATGCAAAAATTTCCCTAAGCCATTGATAGATGGGATAATTATAGAAAGGAAAGAACTATATATTCAATGTATTTAATGATTTCTCATTTTGCATGTTTAGCAGATCTATTTACTCATCCATTTATTGACTTAACAGAGAAACTGCTGTGTTCTTTATATGAGGAAAATACATTCTCTGACCTAGAAGTATTCACAATGTGTGCATATATGTTTAGGCATAGAGTGGCAAAGCATGGACATTAGTGCTTCTCATTAATTTCCACTGAAGTTATGAAAACAAGACTGCTGTGATAAGGAGTAGGAGAATGTTGGGTATAAGAGCTTTGGTTCAAATTTATTACTTATTGCTTATATGATCACAGGAAATTATTGAATCAGTCTGTGCCCCAGTTTCTTCATCTGTTAAGTGGGTAAAATAAACAATATTTATATCATGTAATTATTGTGAGGAATAAGATATGGCATGTCAAAAGCTTGTGTGGCCACTGGAACATGTTAATTGTTCAATGAAAATTAACTATGATTATTATCACAGACACTGTTCCTCTTAAATTCTTGACCTGCCCCAGCACGGTTACTGGGCATTTTGCTTATTTTATGCCATTGATCATCACAACGACTTTGAGAACTAAGTAATCAGTATTTTAAGTTTATAGATGAGGGTCAGAGAGAATATATACCTTGCTTAGAGTCACAAAGCTAGTAACCACCAGAGTGAAAATCAGAACCTGATTCTGAATGATTCTAGAGGGTCTCCCTTTTCTCATAAATCAAATTACCTCTGCATCCAATTTGTATTCTGTGCATTTGAAGCAACAAGTAACTGTATTCCAGAGGAAACACCACGTGACTACTATCTGTTTATCTATCTGTTTATCTACCAGAATTGGTTCATTCCCTGTCTTTTTAGCTCTCTGAAAAAGCCATAAACTATCTCGTCTTAGACCAACAATTTTTTTCCCTTGCACAAGAGTGAAGGTTTCTGTAAGCTGAAGTATATTAATTTGCTCTTTCCTGGTAAAATAAGGAAAATCCAGAGTGAGCCAGTGATTTCATTTCCCATAGATCATAGGATCAGCATAACTGATGGAGCAGACAATCAGCATAACTGATTGTTACAGTTGGGACAAATTAACTAATAGGCATCTTCCTGTTTTCTTTCCCATAAATTAAAAAAAACTTAATTAATTAAATGTCCTAGGACATTGTGTTTGGAAATGTCAGGTATGAGCATCATTGATTTTCTAGAAAACCATAAGGAAATTTCAATAAACCTGTGGGACAGCCAAAATAATTAGACACAAATTCTGTCTTTTATGGCCTTCATCTCTTAGGTGTGGACAATACCTATGGCTTTTCATAGGGCACACCAAGCTTTCTAAATAAGCCATAAAACTACATATCCAATATTTTTCAGTTCTGCCAACTCACAGAGTGTCTACTTATCTGCAGTTGATAGTGTTTGGAGAGTAGATGACATCACGTTACATTCTGGTATCCTAGTAACATAGTCTTCAGGGTATGGTCATGAAATTCTCCATAAAAACGTCACAATAAAGCCTAGACGATAAGAAGTACTTAATGGATGCTCTCAGAAATAAATGGATAAATGAACAAATGAATTCATGGATATTAAAAAATGTTTAAATTTTTGGGTAGAACACAAACTGTTTATTAGTATTCAATTGCTGCATAACAAATTATCACCCATGTGAAGACTAAATGCAACACTCTACTTGCTGACTGGCAGCAGTAGAGTCAAGTCCAGTATGGCTGGGTTCTCTGCTAAGGAAATCCCAATGCTGAATTCCAAGCATGCAGGCTGTTATTTTCTGCATGCTGTTTGGGGAGAACTACTTATAAAAGCATTCCCCTTGGTAGATTTCAGTTCCTTAAGGCTGTATTACTGAGTTGCCTCTGTCCTTGCTGACTTGCAGCCAGGGGCTCCTCTCAGATTCTAGAAGGCATACATTCCTTGCTATAGACCCCCTTCATGGTGAGGCTAGAAATGGTGATTCAGATTACTCTTCTTCCCATTTCTTTCTTCTTCTTCTCCTGCAATCAGAGGAAATTCTCAACTTTGATGAGACACATGTGGTTAGGCCAGGCACACTCAGATAAAAATCCCTATCTTAAGGTCAACTACCCTACATGACATTTTCTAATCAGAGAGTTATTTATGGAATTCAGATTCCCAGAGGCTAAGTAGGGGAATGTACACTAAGTAATGGGATGGGAACCATCCCTGAATTCTCTCTATCACCCCACAGAAGCCTCATTACAATGGACTCGCAAACACTAACTTCTCTGATGTCACCATTTGATATTTCCAGGCATACTTGGAAGACCGTAGGGTTCCAACCCAAGAGATCAGTTTGTTTTCCCTCTATGGTTTTTGAAATATATTTTCTGACCTTGCATCTGTGCACTTCTGAAATAGCTTCTCTAGCAAATAGAAAAATCCTATTACCTCTTTTCATTAAATAAGTTAAATGTAGACAAAACTGGACAATATCCTTTTAGGAAAAAACCCTTTGATACTTGAGACATTTTCAGCTTGTAGCACTGAAATTGAATTTTTATACTCATTGTAAAGGTTGGCAATGGGGGATGTTATTACACAACACACACTCAGAAAGGGCCAGAGGGCTTCTCCTCATAGCTTCCCTGTGAGAGTGAGACTGGTCATCTCATGGCTTAGAGAAACGGAAAACACAGAACTGTTGCTTATTGGAGAATTTTCCACCACATAAAGCACAGATGTTATTATAATAGCTATTTATTGAAGGAGCCCAGAATTCAGATAGTCAACAGATAATGGAAGTTGGTTATTACATCTGTTAGTATTTGCAGTACCTGTTTTGTGTACTTTAATGCACTTAAAACCATATTTGGGTCCCTGAACTTATGTGACACTTATTTACTCTGCAACTTAAAGTCTTCAACACAGAAGTGATTATTTTAGTTGATGGAAGTGGTAAAACAAAGTAATAAAAATGCCTTTCTGCTTTTATGCTCAAATATAGACAGATGAACTTTAAAAGGTATTACTGTTAATGCAGGATGAGGGGTTAGGCAAGGTCAGTCTCCTGAATGTTCCCACTACCCAATATTCAGCCCAACCTGAGTATTAAACACACCACTCAGTTTAATCCTCCAGTGTAAACCTGTAAAATATTAGTACCCCAAACATGAAGTTTAAAAACTAGTACTAATCCCTTCTAGCTGGGTGGCTTTAGACAAATGATAGGCTACTCCAAGATAAAGAATTTTGGGGAATCAAAGAAAATATCAAATTAATAAACAGACATCAAAATTAGATTCTTACTCATTTGAATAAGAAAATATGTTAATAATAAACTGATAAAATTTATTTTTAGAGAAATAATGAAAGATCAAAGGAGAAAAATACCTCATACATATTTCTAACCCTTATTTTAAGCTCTTTACATATATTTGCTCATTTAATTCTTGCTCAGTAGTTGATGTTGGTGCTATTGTTATGCCAACATTATAGATTTTAATAATGTATGTGTATGATGATAATTCAAAGTTTTATTCGTAGAAATATGCACACTGTTATGGCTTGGTATGAGGTGTCTCTCAAAATATTGTGTGTGACTCTGCAAGAAGGTTTAGAGGATAAATGATCAGGCTACGAGAACATTAATCCAATCAGTGAATCGATTCTCCTGATGGAATTAACTGGGTGGTGGCTGAAGGCAGGTATGATGTAGCTAGAAGAAGTGGAAATTAGGGTGTGGCTTTGGGGTATATAATTTGATTCTGGCAAGTGGAGACTCTCTCTCTCTCTGCTTCTGATCATCCTGTGAACTTCTTCCTTCTGCCACACTCTTCCAACACGATGTTCTGCTTCACCTGGAGCCCCAGGGAATGGAGCAGGCTGTCTTATGGATTGAGACCTCTGAAACTGTGAGCCCCTGAAATAAACTTTTCCTCTTCTAAAAATTTCTCACATCAGATTTTTCAGTCACAGCAATGAAAAAGTGGACTAAAACACATACACACTTAAATATATGCACATCATTTATTTAGAGAACATTAATTAAAAGGCTGATACAATTTTCTTTTATAATGTTGGGATCTGGGTTGTTTCTGAATCATCTGGTGAAAATTGAAAAAAAAAATAACTTCAACAGTACAAGTAAGAAACCATGAAAAAGAGCTGATGTTTATTGGATACTTGAAATAGACAAGCACTCTAGGGGCTTTCTTAATGTCATATCCTTTAACTTTTTATACCAGTATTGTTTTGATTTTACCCACAGATCCTCAAAGTTATAGAAGAGGCTATTATAGAGATGGTAACCAATGATGTAACAATGAATTTGAAGACTTATGAAACTGATGTGCTGTGTTGAGTACAATTCAAAAGACAGAATAGAGATGAATCTTTAAAGGGACTTCAAATTATAGATACTGACTTGAGTCACTTTGTCAGGAATACAAAAGCTGTGACACAGGGAAAGGCTACATTACTGAAAATAAAATGGGAGATGAGTAAACAACTTCCAAAAAATACAATGTAAACTAGGATATAGTTGCTAAGATTGTTGAATTCAAATTGCTACATTATTTAATGCTAAGTGCTTCAAACATAGTTTGAAAGTTCTGTACCCACTCATTTTCACTGTCACAGCATGAGTAGTTATTGATGCCTGTTTTCAGAGAAGAGACAATATAGTCCTTTGCCCATGGTCACATAACTAAGATCTTGCTTCTAGTCTATCTTCCCCAAACAATATGCTCCTTGTTTTGATGATTCAATGATGAATACCAAAATAATTCAGTGTCACCATCTTTTCAACACAAACATAACATAAGAAATGTCTCTTCCATTTTTATGCTCTTGCACAGATCATAACAGTCAACTGGTTAAGTTAAAGTTCATCCTGGTCACCTTTAAGCTGAAAATTGCTGCCAAGGTCCCTTCTACCCACTCAAATACAAACAGGGAACTTTTACGTAGTTACAACCAAATTTCTGCCTTTCCAAGAAGCCCTGTTAACCAAACCAGTCTTAAATCTTCTACAGAATTGCTAACACTTTTTTCCCCAGTTTATTAAAGAACATTTTAAGAGAATAAAAACCAGCTACCCTAAGAAACCAGATACCTACTAAGAAAATGTGCAGCCCAGTACTGTTTGTTAGATCATATCATGCAAAATTTTGCTCTGAATGACTAAAGCACATAGTCCCAACTTATTTAACAATACAACATGAATACATGCACAACTTAGCCAATTTTAGCAAGGCAAATACTCATAAAACCCATACAAAGATCAAGAAATATAATTCTACCAGAATCCAGAAGTTGTTCTTTATGAAATATCTTTCTATCCATCTTGGAGTTATTCAGTATGATAGCTTCAAGGTGATCATTTCTAACTTTGATTTATAATTCAATATCCAACCTATGCATCCCTAGGCAATATAGTTTACTATTGCCTATGTTTATTTCTAAGTAGAGTTATACAGTAATAACTTATATAATAATGTATAACATTATCAAGTTTATTGATATATGATTGATACTTGATAAACACATCCTTACAGTGTTGGAGGTTGACACATAAATATATCTACCCATGAAATTACCAACAAAATGAAAACAGTTAAAAGCTTCCTTATGCTTTTAACCTTTCCCTGGCCCCTCCTTGCTAATCCTATCTTCAGCCACCACTGATTTGAGATTCTCTCAGTATGGACTAATTTGCATTTTCTAAAATTTTATAAAATTAGAAACAGGATTTTTTAGTCAGACGGATTATTTTAAATGCACACATGTCATTTGCATGTATCATTAGTTTATTTCTTTGCAGTGCTGAGTACCATTCCTTTGTATGCATATCCTATAACCTGTTTTCCATTAATTGCTAGTAAACATTTGAAAACTTTGCACAGACATCTGCTATCTTTTTATTTGAGTAAATGTGTACAAGTTCAATGCTGTACCATAGGGTTATTATATGTTTAACTTTTTAAGATATTATCAAACTATATTGTGAAGTGATTTTACTATTTTTAATTTTCATAGAAATACATAAGAATTTTAGGTGCTCCCCATCTTCACCAATAGTTGTATTATTGAGGTCAAAGTGGGTGAAGCTATAGTGTATTATATTATTGGGCACGTGAATATTTAAGATTATCATGTGTTCTTGATCAGGAATTGATCAAAAGTTCAGCCCTTTGTCATTATAAAAGGGCTACTTTCATTATACAAAGTGTCATTTGTTTTGAGATCTACTTTATCTAACGTTAGCTACTTCAAATTCCTTTGACCATTGTTATATTTATAATTTTTCTATCCTTTTACTTTGGATATATTTGTGTCTCTATGTATAAAGTAGACTGGTAGGATGTAGTTTGTTGCTTTTTTATTGATCTGTCAATCTTTGCCTTTTAATTGTGGTGTTTACATGATTGGTATATGAGATGATTACTGATAATTTGGGTTGGTTGTAAATGATTCAAGTATTTTTTTCCTACCATTTGCTCTTCTTTCTCTCTTTTTCTTAATTTTTATTAATTTACTAATCTTTATTGTTGAATTCTATCTAATTGTAAGGCCTATAGTTGTATAAGAGTTATCCTGAAAGAACCGATAGCATGTTTACAGATATATATATATATATATATTCATATATAGAAAAAATATTTTAAAGGAATTGACAAACAAAACTGCACCTTAGTAAGTTCATTACTAGCAAGGTAGGCTGGCAGACTGGAGACCCAGAGAACACTCTGGAGTTCAAGATCCAGAGGGTGTTTGCTGACAAAAAGTCCTCTCTCTTTGGGGAAGTCAATGTTTTTCATAAAGCCTTGAATTGATTGAATGATGTCCTCTCTCATTATGGAAAACAGTCAACTTTACTAAATATCTAATGATTTAAAATTTGACCCAATTCAAAAAATACCTTCACAGAAACAGATATAATACTGTTTGATCAAATATCAGGTCCTAATAACTCACCAACTTGACACTGAAAATGAACTATCATGTTAAAGCTTTTTCAGGTTATTTTAGTGGATAATTTAGTTTATAGAAAATACCGTTAATTTGTTATTCTCTATCATCAAGTGATATGATATTTTTTCACATACATCAATAAAACACCTTATAGTTTTTATATAGTGAGTTATTCTTTTAAAAAACTAAATAAAAAGTGTTTTATGTACCTATGTAGATACAATTCTCTTTGGTCTTCATTATTTCTGTATACCCAGGCTTCTGTGGGCTCATTTTTCTCATGAATAACTTATTTTAATATTACTTATAGTACAGGTATGTCTTTCAGCTTTTGATATATAAAATATGTTTATTTTGCCTTTGAGTTTTATATATATTTTCACTGGATGAAGGATTCTAGTGTGATTTTTTTTCTTCCAATATTTTAAGGATTTTGTTATATTGTCTTCTAACTTGAATTGCTTATTATTAAAAAATCTGCTCTAATTCTTATATTTGTCACTCTGAACATAATGTGTCTCTTTTATCTGGCCCCAGAATCTACTTTAAGAGTATCTTCTAGCCAAAGACAAACTCAGCAAATCCTGACGTTTCCTTATTGTCTCCAAATTATGCTTGCAAAACAGACCGTCTTTCTTTGACTGATATCTCTCTCCTCCTCCTCCTCTTCATCCTCCTCCTCCACCACTAACTTCTCCTCCTCCTCTTCCTCCTTCTCCACCTCTTACTCCTCTTCCTCCTTCTTCTACCCCCTTCTTCTTTCTTAGACAACTAAAATAAATGTCATTTTCAATATTAACCAATTTGTCACAATCCCTAGGTTCACTAGACACATTGTCTACCCTCCAAGTTACAGCAGATAATTGTTTTTCCAATTTTTTCTAGTCATTGTAACAATTTATTAATTTTTTTCAATTTCTGTTAAGAATTTATTGAGCATTTTCCCAAACTTCATTGTTTCTTTGCTGTTTTTACAGTTTCTACCTGCCTCATAATTCAAAAGCAAATGTTACATATATTAACTTTTGTTACAATAGCACCTACTTCTAGTTACAAATGTCTATAAAAGTTAACTTTTGCTGTGTAATGAACTCTCCCAATATTTAGTGCTAAATATGATTTTGTGAAATCACCTACATATTTCCACTCTTGACAGCTCAGCCATATCATGTATGGTCCTTGTTTTCCTTCAGTTTTCTCTATGAGATGCTGAAGTCCTTCATGTTGTACTGTGCCAGGACTGACACCATTATCTATATTCTTACCACTGAATCTGTCTCAGAGAACCTGGTTCCTGTGTGTTCTCTGTTCATCCTCCACAACACACTACAATGATGATCTAGACAACATCCAGCTTCTTTGGGAAGAATAGTTGCTGATTGGGATCTGAGGTAGCCCCCACGAAACAGAAGAAAAGCAAACATTATATGTCCTGGAAAATATGTTCAACATTTTTTCTGAGGTATTCAGAGTTCTGTATTTCAGATGACATTCTCACGACTATATGAATTATATACCTTCATGTCTTTATATGCACATTGGTTCCTTTTTCTTTTTTTTTTAGTTGACCACTGTGAATGACTTTTATTTTATTTTATTTTATTTTTCACATCGGTTCCTTGATCACTTGTAGTTTATGATTCCTTCATTAATAATTAAAAACATTTTTTAGTTTATTACTTGTTAGGCTCTATGCTAGATTCAGGAATATAAGAATGACATTACATGAAAAAAAGTTTCTTTCCCCACAGAGTTTATTAACATAAACAAATAAATTATTGCAATAGCAAGTGAAAAATGTTTAATGGAAATATAAACCACTTTGGGAGAATTGTATAGTAAAGCTATTTTAAATATAGGGAAAATAACTATTATTTAATGAATGCCCCAAGATGATATCCCCAGATAGTTAATCCTTCATAAGTAAGAAAATATAATTGGGTACGCAGAGTTATCTCATTAAAAAATACACAGTTACTTTTAAAAGAAAACAAATAATTCCATGTGAGAATTTCCATTAAAAACAAATTATGCTGGGAACAAAAGTAAATTATTTTTTAGCATTTAGGTTACTGTAAATATAAAAGTAGCCATAGCTAACATTTATAAAACTACTAATCACCTAAATGCTCAATAATCAATAAAGTATGTTTAGTATTATGAACAGTGATTTTTGATTCAACAGTAATTACAAATTGGGTAGTAAATTAATCGCTACCTAATAGTCTTACACTAAAAGTTAAAAATGTTCCTGTACATATAGATACATACTTATCTAACTTCATTCCACAAAGATTTCTCATTGAGCACTGCTTTAATAGTGCTGCCAAATAAAATCCATAGAAGATGAGCTGGAGAAAACCTATAAAAAGAAAATTAAACTGCAGGCAAAAAAGAAAATCTTTAAAAAACATTATAAATATAATATAGCATTTAATACTCTTTTATAGCATTCTCAGCAATTCAAAAGTGCTCAAATAAACTCTTTTTATCTGAATAAAAGTATCAAAAAATAAGCTACTGGTAGCAAATTGGTTGGGAGATAAAGGCATTTTAAATGAAATTTATAGATGTGAATCCCATTATTACATGAAATGTGAAAATTGCCTTTCCAGACGTAAGAAAGACATGGAGAAAGATAGATATTACTGTTTGACCATTTTCAGCTGCAGGTATGTAAACTGCCTACCTGTGCATCAACATTTTGACAACTGCACAATAAGTGGGTCTCTGGAAAAAGGTCCCTGAAACTCTGTAACTGTGAATGATTGTCCTTACAAACAACTTCCATGAATACAGCTTCTTAATCTTGCAAAACAGGTATGGGTGGTAGATGGAGGATATTTTAATAAGCCAATGTGGATGAAAGAGATGCTGTGATAGTAAGGGAACTGTCCAAGGCCATATAATACATAAGTGGAAAATAAAGAACTGGTCTAGGGCTCCTAATTTCTAATTAAATAAGAGTCTCCTCTCCAACAAATGGTACCTCTTCTGGCAAACCAGGCACTGAAAAATGTCCTTGAAAGGAAAATACTTGAATTTCTGTTGAATGGCCAGACATTAGTAATACACAATATACCTTATAGATGAGCAAGAATTGGCCTTTTAAACTTTTGTAACATTCACAAGTGAACAGGATGGACACTTACCAAGATAAATTTGTTGATGGTGGTTATGACTTTCCTTATTTTGTGAAAAAGTTTTCTTCTGTTTCTAACCACAAAACTAATTTATACATTATTGAAATACAATTCAAAGTTGCTAATTCTACTCTATGCTTTATTGTTATTTTGTTTGTAAAAAAACAGCCAAAGTCTGGGCTTTTTTAATAAATGCTTCTGAAATTCACAATAAATAAATGTAAAGTACTTGTGCTCTGAAATAGGCTAAAATCTGCTTATGACTAGAATATCTGAAGAAATGTACATGTTATCAAATAAACGTATTGTGGTCTGACTACACAGGTCAGCCTAGATAACTGGTCTTCAGCAGTATTCTTTTCTCCATTGGGAACTAGTACAACTTCCTAAGCGGTTTCTACATAGGACTGAGAAGTAAGTGGATCGCAAATCTGTTCTCAGGATTGGCAACAGTGGTCAAAGAAGCACACAGAACAGAAAAGAAGGAAGGAGAGAAGGGAGGAAGGGAAGGGTGGCAGAGACAGTGGGAGGGTTAGGTATTGTTCCACAGAGGAAGCAGAGTGTCTTTACACCATTAAGAATTGGTCACCTACCTCTCTGGCTTCATGGACTCCACTTGCTTGGCCCATCTCCTTAACTTACTCCTACTTCTCCCCTATCCTGATTCTCTCTTGATATGGGATCTTTGTTAACCCTGCCTTCCAGGCGAGAAATGAATGATAGGAGAGTAGTCTAACCCTGTTTGCTCTCTGCCAAAATATGTTTCTTCCTCATGATACATATTTCCAGATTATGGGGAAAGAGCAGAAGAGAAACTACAGAAAATGCTATTGACCTTTGCACTTGGTAATTTCCTACCCAGGAATGCCACGCACACATCAAAATCTAACCACTTCCCAACAAACCTGGAGCACTTTCTCCCCTGTGCATCCTTCCCAGCCTCCCACATCTTCATCACCTCTCCCCAGTAAGATGACAGTGTGCCTTCCATGAGACCACCCCACACTGCTTCCTAAGGGTGAAGTGTCCATCCTTCCTCTCCAGTGAACTGTGAACACACTGAAAACAAAGATTATGCATTTTTATATCCCTTGTACCCAGCTTACAAACCTTGTATTCAATAACTTTGTAGGAATTGCATGATTGTTTGTGCGATGAAAGAATTCAAGAAAGACGGGGGGTGGGGGGGTGGGGGGGGGTGGGGGGTGGCGGAGAATGAGGGAGAGAAGGAGGGAAGAAAAGGAAGGAGGATATTTTTCCTTTACTATGTAAAGTGCTTCTATGGTGAGAGTATCAATCTTGTAGAATGAGTTATCCTCATCTGGATATTCAAGTAGTCTACTAACCATGGACATAAAAAATATTACTCCCACTCTGATACAGTTGTCTGAGGGAGAAAGAAAGAGTATTTTAATCTGATAGTGCATTTCTTCATTAATTTTTTTTTCTGGATCATAAACATCTTTTTATTACATTACTTATTTATTCTAATGTGTTATACATGATGGCAGAATGCAATTCATTTCATATTACACATATACAGCACAATTTTTCCAGTCACTGATTGTACACAAAGTATTTTCACACCATTCCTGTCTTCATACATATACTTAGGGTAATGACCTCTAACTCATTCCACCATCTTTCCTACCTCCTTGCCCCCTCCCTTCCGCTCCCTCCCCTTTGCCTTATCTAAAGTTCCTCCATTCCTCCCATGACCCCACCCATGGCCATTATGAGTCAGCATCCTCATATCAAAGAAAACATCTGACCTTTGGTTTTTTTGGGATTGGCTTGCTTCACTTAGCTTTATATTCTCCAACTTCATCCATTTACCTTCAATGCTATGATTTTATTTTCTTTTAATGCTGAGTAATGTTCCATTGTGTATATATACCAAAGTTTCCCTATCCATTCATCTACTGAAGGACAGACATCTAGTTTGGTTCCACAATTTAGCTATTGTGAATTGTGCTGCTATAAGCATTAATATGGCTGTGTCCTGTAGTATGCTGTTTTTAAGTCCTTTGGGTATAAACAGAGGAGTGGGGTAGCTGGGTCAAAGGTGGTTCCATTCCTAATATTCCTAGTATTCTCCATATTGCTTTCCAGATTGGCTGCACCAATTTGCAGTCCCATCAGCAATGTATGAGTGTGCCTTTTTCCTCACATCCTCGCCAATACTTATTGTTGTTTATATTCTTTTTTTTAAGAGAGAGAGAGAGAGAGAGAGAGAGAGAGAGAGAGAGAAATTTTTAATATTTATTTTTCAGTTTTCGGTGGACACAACATCTTTATTTTATTTTATGTAATGCTGAGGATTGAACCCAGTGCCCCACGTATGCCAGGAGAGTGTGTTACCTGTTGAGCCACATCCCCAGCCCCTGTTGTTTATATTCTTATTAGCTGCCATTCTGACTGGAGTGAGATGAAATCTTAGAGTTTTGACTTGCATTTCTCTAATTGCTAGAGATATTGAACATTTTTTTTTCACATATTTGATTGACTAATTGTATATCTGAGAAGTGTCTGTTCAGGTCTTTGGCCCATTTATTGATTGGGCTATTTGGTTTTTTGGTGTTCAGTTTTTTGAGTGTTTTATATATCCTAGAGATTAGTGCTCTATCTGATGTGCTTGTGGTAAAGATTTGCTCCCATTCTGTAGGCTCTCTCTTCACCTAACAGATTGTTTCTTTTGCTGAGAAGAAGTTTTTTAGTTTGAATCCATCTCATTTATTGATTCTTGGTTTTAATTCTTGAGCTACAGGAGTCTTTTTAAGAAAGTTAAAAAGGTTTTAAGAAATGGAGATTTGGACCTACTTTTTCTTCCATTAGGCGTAAGGTTTCTGGTTTTATTCCTGGGTCCTTGATCCACTTTGAGTTGAATTTTGTGCATGGTGAGAGATAGAGGTTTAATTCCATTTTGTTACATGTGGATTTCCAGTTTTCTCAGCACTATTAGGCAAACCTATTGACTATATGGTTGAAGATAACTGAACTCTTCATTTATTTTTGTCATTCACAATGTAGCTAAGTCAAATAAACACACTGGGATAAGAGTCAAAATTATTCTCTGTCCAGCTATGACCTGAAGCAGATCATTTAATATCCCTTGCCTCATCTTCCCCATATTAAAAATGAGGCACTTAAACATGATAAGCTCTTCCAATTCAAGCAAACTAATATTATGGATTAATTTTCACTTATTTGAATGTTGAACTGAATAGAAATTCTATTTTAAAGTAGTTAGCACAAAAATAATGAGCCTATTCAGAAAAGATAGGCTTGCACTGTTGTAGAACACTGGTGTTACTTGTGAGTTTTATCCCTACAGAATACAGAGTGGGGAGGATAGCTCCTCAGATGCTTTAGAGTTCCCTGATAGGCACCCAGAGGTGGGGCAGGGACTGGGCCTTCCTTTTTCACTACTGTATTCTCACTGCCTTGCCCAGTTCTACTAGTTTTTGCTTCTCTAAGATGCAGTCATTCATCATATAATGTAATGATTAGTTCGAAATTGGACATCAACTCAAATTGTCTCTTATTCACTTATTTGGGCCTGTATTATTGTATAGGTTTAATAGCAATTTGGTGAATAGATTTGATTCGAATGAGTAAGAACAAGTGTGAAATTAAATTTTCTTACAATTGCAAATGTTAATGCTGATTAATTTGGGGTTTGTTTGTTTCACGATTTCAGCTTCTTGCTTATCTTTGAAACAGCACTCTAAGGATCACATCTTATTTGTTGGGAAGATAAAGTACATAAAACAAATTACTATTCCTATCTTGTGCCTGGGGTTGGAGATTGAAATAATATCTAAGAAAAATAGGGACTCTCCCTCATTAACCTGGTTGTCATCTCCAGAACACACCAGAACACACCAACAAGAGAGACAAAAGACTACATTTATTCCTTTGTAGTTTTTCTGTAAAGAAAAATGGTAAGTAAACAATTAAATGTCAGTAATTATTTTTTAGTACCTATAACAAAAATCAATTCCATGTATCCTAAGCTGGACGTGTAAAAGGTCAGCTGGCTCACATACCTGGGGAAGGCAGGAAAACACACTGCACCACACAGCTGGGTGAGGAGCCAGCAGGAGCATCAGGTGCTGTCTCTCCGTGCTCCCTTTCTCAGCTCTGGGAGCTCCAGCAAGGAAGGATCTTGCTTTGGTCACATGATGCGCATGAACCGGGAGATTGGAGAACTGTTCCTGGACAGGCCTGCATGGCTGGCCTAGCCCTGTGGCCAGGGAGAATGACAGTACTGGAGTGGAGCTCTCTTCCCATTCCATGTGGAATGAAGGACTGGCTCTTCCTACAGCCAAGACTGCTGAGCAGAACTGAGCTTCAGAGAGCCAGAAGTACAGCCTCTCTGAGCCCTGGCTTTAAAAATCTGTTTTCACTAGTCCATAAGGAAGACACCCACCTGAACTTCAGTGTCTCTTGAATTTATTTAAAGACATTATCTTATTTTCACCCTTTTCACTATACTGGACAGAACTTGGACCTCATTGTTAGCTGAAATTTCCTAACTCCTGATATCTTAAAGTCTCATCCTGTTGACCACAACTTTCTATCCATTCAAATATCCTGAGCTCTAAATCCCACTTCCTCCTACTCACTGACTTCACAAATCACACCTGTGGTGTCAGCAGCCCTGCCTTGTTCCTACCAGTTCCACAGGAGTCCAGACTGTAGGGCCAAGCTCTCTTTGAACATCCTCAATTTCTCAACTCTGTTCTACAATCAGGCCTGTTTTAGTTTCCCAAGTCTACTATAGCAAAATTCTGCCAACTTGATGGTTTAAATAGCATAAATTTATTCTCTAAATATGGAGGCCAAAAGGGGCCAAAGTCCTAAGTCACTCTGCCAAGAATCAAGGTGTCATTGGAGCCAGACTCCCTCCCAAGGCTTGACGGTGGAACCTGTTCTACGTCTTCCAGCTTCCAATGGAAGTTATATTCTTAGTCTTGTAACCACATCACTCCAATGTTCAAGGTCAGTGTCTTCAAATTTTTCTCTCTGCCTCTGTCTCATAAGGACAGTGTGATGTCATTGAGGGCTTACTGAGATAATCCAGGATAACCTGCTGTTATGGTTTAAACATGAAGTGCACCCCCAAAAGTTCCTGAGTGTGACAATGCAAGAAGGTTGAGAGTGAAATGATTAGGTTATGAGTGCCTTAGCCTAATCATTGGATTAACCCTCTAATATAGTTTAACATCGTGATAACTATAGGCAGATAGGGTATGACTGGATGAAGTAGGTAACTGGGGATAGGACCTTGAGGTTCATATTTTGTCCATGGTGAATGGAACTCACTGTCTCTGTGCTTCCTGTTGCCATGTCTTGATCAACTCACTCAGACACAATGTTGTGCCTTACCTCAGCGCCCAGAGCTATGGAGTCTGCTGGCCATGGACTGAACCTCTGAAACCATGAGCCACTCTCCTCCTCATCATTGTTCTTATTGGGTCTTTTGGTCACAAGAATAACACTGACTAAAATGCGTCCTTCTTTCCAGGTCTTTTAATTAAGCACATTCACAAATACATTTCTCTCACTTCTAAGGCAACATTTACATGTTCCGGGAATTAGAGTTTGGAGATCTTTTGGGGATGCCAGCTTTCAACTAATCCAATACCCACATGACAAAACCCAACTCTGGGGCCAGCCAATGATTATCTTCCAATATTGATTACCTTCTGAAGGGGGTGGGGGGAACAACAACTTGGTGTGAGAATCACTGAGGATACTTTTCACCTGATTTGAAAGCCCTGTTCCTTTGCCTTGATAGAGTGGCCATTGATCCACCTTGGCCAGTTGGAAGCCTGCCTGCTTTAAAAATTCTCCTGAGACCAGCAATGAACTTTCAACAGAACCATCTTATTCTCTCATTTGACAGAGGAGTTTTGCCAGTCATATCTTGTCACTACGACTTGCTCAGCTTCTAGAACTGAGTTCAGTACATAGATGGCACCTGATTAATATACATATATCAACATTTTTTCCAGTATAAAGAAAAAAGATGCTCCACTTCCTTTTCACGGGAAAATGTGGATTTTATTTTTTAATTAAATTTTCTTTAAAAAATTTCTTGTAGATTCACAAGTAGTTGTAAGAAATGGTGCCAAGATATCCCCATACCTATTTCTACCAATGGTAACATCTTGTGAAATAATAGAACACTATTATAATCAGAGTACTGATGCAGATATAATGCACTAATGTTATTGAAAGTTCCCTGCTTTCCTTGTACTCATTTGTGGGTGTATCAAAATTACCATTTATTTACAAATCTATTGAATACTTTCTAGTCATCACAATCCTTAATTGCTTGATTTAAATATGGAAAATTTATACAATGCTTATTGTTAAGGTTTTACAGGTTTAACATTGATGCTGGTCAATGTTATCATTGTGCTAATTTTTTGGGATAGGGATACTGATTATTTGTTAGTCTTATTTTATAAATGAGACAACCAAGTCACTGAGAAGTTAAAAAACTTTTCCAAGGTCACACAGCTAGTGTTATTGGTAGAGCCTGGGTGCAAACCCACAAGCTTGGTTCCAGAGTCTATGCTTTTAATTCTCCTTATGGTTTCTCTGCATCTAATTGAAGTTTCTGTTGAGTATGGGGGTGAAGGCCTTGAGCTCCTCAAATGGTCTTCTTCCTGAGTCTCTTTAACATTATAATCTATTGCTTCTCTTGGTACCTCTCTGACTACTCCCTCCAGTCTCCTTCATGAACCACTCATCCTATTCCCATCCTTTAATGTTGCATTTCCCCAAAGCTTTGCATTCAACTTTCTGGGTTTTGTAAATTTCATTTTATTATGATTTCCTTGGGAGATGTGTATGACTATGTGCTAAAGGAACCTACTATAAGACTAGACCTCTTACTTAGGTTCCAGATTCATTTCTGATTGTTGGCTCTCCATCTTATGTGTCCTCGGGTATTTAGAACTTTAATGTGTCATAAAGGAAACTAATTTGTCTCTTTGCCTCTTTCTTGCAACCCACAATCCCAGCTGTCACAAACTATCATTGAACTGATGGGCTGGATTTTTTCAGCTGACACAGATATTATAAAGTGGCGAGACAGTGCCTGACATGGTGGCATGAAATGGAAGAATGCAAAAGTAAAACTTACTCATGGCAATTCCCTAATTGTAGAACTAAGGTAATAGTTCTAAGGACACATTAGTTGTGGGAATTAAAGTGTAATTAGAAATAAGAGATGAAATATATTCATTCACATCTTCAAAAAATTATCCATTTTCAGCTGAGCATTGTAACTTCCAGAAAATTGTTTCTTATCTTAATAAAAGTGTTGGGAAACAGAAAAGCAAAAGATGTGTGCAATGTTTAAGAGGTTGTATAAGGACCAGCGCACCCCCAGACTCTCTTCTCCCAACAAAGATAACAAGAAATGCAAGGGTAAGCTACCATGATTTAAATCCAAACACTAATCTCTTCCAGGGAAAGTGCTAAGGTTAATAGCTGATGAACCAGAAAATGAGAGCATCTGTGAGATGCTGGAATAAGAATGCATTGTTTTCCTTCATTGTGTGGGAAGAACAAAGCTGTTAGCTTTATGCCTCACTAGAGAGAATAAAAATTGTTACCAAAGGCTCATATAACATGAGTTTCAAAAAGGATCTCTTGCTGATAGAAATTATATCTTCACCATATTTGCACATAAATATCTTGAATCTCCATGAGCTCTAAAAATGAAAAATATGTGATGTAAATGGAAAGTGAAAGTAGTAGAGTTCTTGAATTTTCATAGTTTGATTTTGCTTATATGTATTGAATCCAGAGCCTCGAGCATGCCTTACCACTGAGCTACAACCCTGGTTCCTGTGGTCCTTTTATATGCCTTGAATTTCTGAACATTTTTGAGAAGTCAAGATTATATTAAATTAATATAATTAAAAATTAAAATATATGAAATATTTAATGTGCTAAAACTGTCAAAAAGGGAATAGACAACTTCATATTCAAATAAACATGTTTGTACACTCAACTAACTACTCCTGTTATCTTTCTGGTCTCCAAGACTTGCAGAAGGATGCTCAGCTCTTTATATCAGGAAGGCCCAATTAGCACTTTCGGTAGAATAGAGGCCTACTATAATCAATTGCACGTGTACAGGTATACATTGTAAGAATGATAGTTATTCTTATTAATCAGTAGCAAAAGAAAAAAATACATGCAGAAGTAACTGCTACATACAAATTCATAACCCTGAGTTATGTGCATTGTAATTCATGGTTATGTGTGTTTATTCTGTATGCTTGCTTCTCCTCCCCTAAGTTTTAGACAGCAAGACTGCTTCCAAGATATGTCAAAACTCTTTCTCAACTGAAATTAATTCACACACACAAAGAATATATCAGCTGATCAGAGGCAAGACTGCAGGGGCAAGACCAGGTCTGCTTTTCCCCCTCTGTTTGTTCATAATTATTTAGCATCTACACTAGGGCAGGGTAGATGATAAATAATTATGCATTGAATAAACACTATGACTAAGCTAGAAATTCAGCTCTATGGGGATAAGCAGAAAAAATAGGTTTATTGATTATTTACAATGTGATTGGGGCTTTTGCTGGGCAATAAATAAATTCTCTCTCCACAGAGAATTAAAACAGGAATGGCTGTCCCTTGGTATCCACTATGGATTAGTTGTAGGACTTCTCAAGGATACCCAACTCCAAATATGCTCAAGTCTCTTACTGAAAATGTCAACTATTCACATTTAATCTACATGTATCCTCCTATATACTCTAAGTCATGGTTAGATAACCTTTAATACATAATGCAATATAAACGCTGTGTAAATAGTTGTAATACTCTATTGTTTAGGGAATAATAACAAGGAATAAAAAAGGTGTGTGGTGCTCAGTAGAGGGAGAACCATGCTAGGGAGGCACAAAGTAAATAGTGCTCCCCTAGGTCGTGCTGGGGAGAGATCGAGGATGTGTGGACAGGCAGGAAGCCAGAGCAGGGTGCGTCTGCATGTCACTTCACTACTGAGGACTCAGCATAGTGCACAATGAGCTGCAAATTCAATTTTCTTTTTTGAAACTTTCTGTATTTTTTAAAATAATATTTTCCACCTACATTTGGTTGAATCCACAGATGCTGAACCCACAGATGTTGAGAGACTCCTGAATATTGAACCTACTTTAAGAATGGCAAAGACCTTGGTCCTTCACATAGCTAGCCTGGAATCAACTAACCTGGTCTGGCCACCATACTCCAGCACACTCATATCTCTTTAGCTTGTGATTGTATCACAGGCTTCAGTGCATGCTTGGTCCCCTGTTCCCTCCCCCTGCTCTATCTCTAGCTAACTTCTGTTCATCCTCAGGTCTCTGCTTAAATTTCTCTTCCTCAGGAAGTCTTCCCCGGGGTCTTTCCTGGAGTTGACAGATCTTCCACACTGTCTTTGTAGCACTGGGCACAGCCATAACTGAATGCTCCTCTGGGCAGATCTTTGTCATACTGTGCCTCTTCAGATAGACATTAAACTCCACACGTGCACCCGGTCTGTCTGGTTGATTGCTGTATCCCTAATTCTTACCACACTTTGACTGACAATGTGTTTTCAAAAATATGTGATTAATGAACAAAAGATGGAAAAACCCAGGCTTTGTCCCACTCACAGAGGTCAAGTCATTTATCTGAAGTCTCACAACCAGTAAGTGACATGAGCAGATTTTAAGCCAGGTGGTGTCAAATTCCAAAAGCTATAATTTCAGCAATAACACAGAAAATGAGAGATTGGTTAGGGATTCAAAGCAAAGAAAGAAAGAATGGGAAATACTCTGCAAATAAATAAGCCGATAGTATTTAATATGGATAAATATAATGGCCTACATCATATGAAAAAGATGACAGAAACAAGCAGGTTCATAATGGTCAGTGTCACCGTGGAAACAATCCCCTGCATAGTTAAAGTGTAGTGAGGCATGCTAAATTTTGCATACGATTTATTTTTATTCAAGAATTCTAATAAATACTCCCAAGATAGGTATGATCCTTATGAAGTTTTAAAATATTCCCCTGCAAAACACTGAGGTAGACCCAGGCAGCCTGTTTCCCCAAATCCTAGGACTAAAGAACAATTTCATAATGTTTCTAAAATCAAGCAATGGAATTTTGTTGTATCTTGTTGCTAGCTTCATTGTTTCCTTAGGCATACATATTTTGTGCCACTAAAACCAAGATTAGCCTTGTTATCAAAAAAATGACCATAAATTTTGTCCCACTTATTCCAAGCATAATACCTGGAAGGAAGAAGAATCTCTGGGCCCCTTTCCTTGAAAGAGTTAATTTTTCTAGGTATCTAATTGTGGAAGCAAGATTCACTGTCATTTTTCATAAAATGGGAATAGCTTTCTTGAAAGAAACTTAACTGGACATGCACCAAGCTTAGGAAAAAGAGCAATCCGTGAAAAACAAGAACCAGAATTGTTTCTGGTTAAGAGAGAGGACACTGCTGCCCCCTTGTGTCTCAATATTACAATGAATCCCTGAAATTGTTCAAGGTCAGCTCATCTCTGTGTATCCTCTGATCTCCAAAGAGCACTCTAAAGTGTTCTGTGGCCACTCACTGAGAGTAACTGGGACAGGGTCACCCACCAAGCCACACGGGTCACTATGGAGAAGAGGAGGAAGCTTCACTGTCCCACCCAAGAACCTGGAAGCATTGAAGTTCTAGCCATGACTTTACTCCTAGGCAGCCTCATGACCCTTTGCTAACTATCCCCCGCCAGAGCAGAATCTTTGAGGAACCACCAGGTAAAGGCAAAGAGCTGTGGAAACTTCTCCAGTATTTACAACAGAGTTTGTGAAGCAGAGTAAGTATTGCTTTGACTTAGAACGAAGATTCAGAGACACGGGGCTCCTCCCGGAAACTGTAGTTTGCAATTGGTAAGACAAAAGGAGAGACAAAGGGGTGTATAGCAAAATATGTTTAGAACAGGGCCTGATGTCCCTTACATCTTCTTCATGAGAGCAGACGACCAGAGAATTTGAGGTTCCTCCCTCCATCTCCTCACCTGGGATATTTGAATTCAAAAAAAGGATTAGATTTGCATGCTCTTTTATCCTGGCAGGATTCAATAGGAGATTGATTTGTGTGAATATTTGAATAATGCCTGTCTCCTCCACAGACTATCAGCTCCTGAGGGATAAGGACCAGCCTGCTTGTCTCAGTGTCCAGCCAAGTGCTTGGCATTTGAATATTTAAAGAAAGAAATAATTAATAATATTTGTTTTAATGGATTAATAGGATTAAAAACACTGGAAGGAAAACTCCCCACTTATTCTTTTTCTTTTCCATAGTTTCATTTTCCTTTCACTGAAGAAGCTTAGTCAGATTTAAAAGCTTTTTAGCACAACTCAGGTTCAAATCCCAGCCCCACTGCTTAAAATCTCTGACCTTGGCAAAGTTCCTCAAACCACTCTGAGCTCATTTCTTGTAGACTATGTGAGAAAATATCTATCTCCCGAACTTGTTATGAGGATTTAATGAGAACACGATATCTTCTATACTACCTGGATCATTGCCCAGCAAACCATGGGTGATCATTAAAAAGTTAGTTTTATTCACATTCAACCCCAACATTCCCTCAGAGCTTCTTTGGATATACTTTGCAATAGGTTTTTAAAAATTCATGACCAAAACAAAATGAATCAACTTCATAGAACACACCTACCACTGCAGTCTGTAGATTACACTTTGTCCAGAAGAACTTTTACCAGACTTGTAACTTCTAGCAAACTGTAAAGTGAACTCTCATTTTCACATTCCATAGAGATATATAACAAAATGACAAGAAGATAATAGCTATGTTAGGATGCTTTTGACATAAGCAACAGAAAATCAATCAAGAAAGAGGCTTATACGATGAAGAAAGTGTGTGATCCCACATAAGTCCAGAGATGATAGGCTTAATGAAGTTATCAAGGAATCAATTTTTTGCATGGGAGGTGCCAGGGACTGAACTCAGGGGCACTCAGCCACTGAGCCACATCCCCAGCCCTATTTTGTATATTTTTATTTAGAGACAAGGTCTCACTGAGTTGCTTAGCGCCTCACTTTTGCTGAGGCTGACTTTGAACTCGTGATCCTCCTGCCTCAGCATCTGGAGCCACTGGGATTACAGGTGTGTGCCACTGTACTATGCATGTATATTCTCTTAAGTAGAGCTTTTTATTCAGTTGATTTTCTTTTTGGTAGTAACATTGAGACTATGCCATGACAATCTGAAATAATACAATCAATTAATAAGATTTGCATGATGATCCTAATGATAGCAGTAATAAATAAGGACAGGTCACACTGCCACAGATGGAACCATAGCATGCACAAAAGACACATTCAGTTTTGCCATCACAGCTGTCTTTGCACTGCTGAGTCTATAGACTACAGTATATACCCCTTTAAAATCTTGTTAAGCTAGGGCCCCAAATAGTACAGTGGGCAATTGAGTTGGAAATAGTACACTATTTGTGTAAGTATGAATAGTTTCAGGCTTTGATGTACTTGTGAATGTAACTGTAGAAAAAGCCTGTTAAACAGAAGCTGCTGAACAAACCAAAGCCAGGCCCCATAGAGAAGAAGCAGGCTGTGGGTACCTAAAGGTGGCCACATTAGAGTCTTTGCTCATGATTATTCAATCAAACACTAATCAAGGTACTACTGTGAAGAGATTTCACAGGCAAAAATAAAGTTTCAAATCAGTTGTCCCTAAGATGCAGAGAGCATCCTTGTGAACATGGTCTGGTCTTATGGGTCCTTCACAAACCAGGAGTCAGAAAGAATCGGTGTGAGAAGAACTCAAGCGACTGGCGGAACAGCCACCATCTCTTGCATGTTTGTCCACTTGTTGACCCAAGTCGGACACATAGTTCCTGCCAACTATCAGGATCCTGTCTCTGCTTGTTTGAAGATGGCAAGAACTCCATGAGAAGGGAGCTGAGAGAGGCCATGAAAGAACAGCCAACGAGGTAACAAGACCTCAGTCCTGCAACCACAAGATGGTGAACTCCACCAATAACCTGGAAGAGGACTCTGTGGTCCAGATAAGAATCCCACTTTTCTGTCCTGACCTGGTGTAGCCACCAGAATATTACTTAATAGGTATTTTTTAAATACCTCAGTGGCCACAAATGTTAAAAGATTGCTTCTCATCTGTAGTCTATGGTCATCCCTGGTCAGCAGGGGGATTTGCACATCACAATCCCTCAAGCAACTGATGGAGCAGCCACCATCTCTTGCGTGTTTGTCCAGCCGGAAAGAAAGAGAAATCTCATGGATCTGACATCAACAATTCCGCTCTCCATTGGTTGACCCAAGTCGGTCACATGGTTCCTGCCAACTATCAGGATCCAGAAAATATTAACTTCCCAAGTGTTTAAAAAGGGTGTGTCTTTGTTGATAAAATGCCTAACAACTACCATGCTGGAAATCCTGTTGTATTTGCCTTTCCAACTGAGTGGTCCTTTCTTGTGTACCTGAGTTATTGCTACAGGACTTACTGTGTGTGGAGGATGCTTGCTGGTCTCTGTTTATGAACTTGCGCACAACCCACATTCAGTATGATCTCTAACAAATGTGCTGCTTAAAGTGGTAACCTTCTTGCAGGAGGCATGGATTGTCGTTCTCATTTGGATGATGATGTGAGCCTTCCTCTTTTACTACTTTGAACTTGAGGCTATTTTCCAGTCTTTGTGTTTTCCTTTGCCTGCGTTAACTACTCAAGAAATGTTAGTCTGCTCTGGGTTAAGAAGAATGGAAAGAACAGCTGTTGGATACAACATGGATGACATGATGGTAGAAAAATCAAGGCCTCAGTTTAAACACCTCACAACCACTGCCATGTATCCATTCTTAGCACCGGGGTTCATGTGAAAGGTGATAAAATACAGGGATACTTTAAAAATGTGATATTACATATATCACAAGAGGATCCCCAAAGAAATATTTATTTCAAAAACACTTTTCATTTTAGTTATTTTCCTATGAAATATTTGTACTATAATTCTCTTTTGATCACTGAAGAATTATCTCTAAATGTTTGATAATAGTTCTGAACCTGAGGGAATGGCATTTATTAGAAAATAATTACTTAGGAAAATATTCAGCTCCTGGTGAAATATCATTGGGATGTTTAATATTATAATCATGTGCATTATTATACATCTGATTTGAATACCAGTGCAACCATTTCTAGTGCATTCCCCCAGAGTTCTGATAACTTTACAGGAAATGTTCAAAGATTTTTTTATAGGATTTTTTTTTTCATTTTTTTAACAGAGAGAGAGAGAGAGAGAGAGAGAGAGAGAGAGAGAGAGAGAATTTTTTAATATTTACTTTTCAGTTTTCGGCGGACACAACATCTTTGATTGTATGTGGTGCTGAGGATCGAACCCAGGTGGCAAGCACGCCAGTCGAGCGTGCTACCGCTTGAGCCACATCCCCAGCCCCAATGTTCAAAGATTTTATGAGGCAAAAGTATAAGAACACAAGAGGCTGGGTGCAGTGGCGCATCCTGGAATTCTAGCAACTCAGGAGACTGAGGCAGGAGGATTACAAGTTCAAAGCCAGCCTCAACAAATTAGCAAGACACTGTCTCAAAATTTAAAAAGATAATAAAATAAAAGAACTGGGGATGTGGCTTAGTGGTAAACACCCCTGGATTCAATCTCCAAAATCAGAAAAAAAAAAGAACAAAAAACAAAAGGACTCATGATTCATCTTACTTACAAAATAATTTTCTTAGCAGTTTCCTATGCATACATGGACCCCTCTCTGAAATACCATCCCCAGCACTTCACGATGACAGTGTTTATAGCATACTTATTAACATACTCATACTCACATAAACAATGCTAGAGGAAATTTTCATTTAAACTGATAAATTAAAGGCTCTTGGATTTCTAATGATATTTAGTTCCAGGATGACAGCCTTTATTTGTCTCAGCTGTCATTTACATTTACAGTATCCTCCTGTCTTTGAGGGTAAACTATGATGACATTAGAAAGAGAAAATTCAATTTATAATGCTAGGGTAAGCAGTGTAACTCATATTTGCTTTATAAGATCATTTCAGACCTGTATTGGACTCAAACATATTGATGCACACAAATTAATCCTAGTTTATCCACATTGATGTTACAATAACCCATTGTATTATGGTGTTCTTACCAAATTCTAGATTATTATTATTGTACTAACAGTTAATAATTCATGGGCAAATATGAGTGCGAGGTCAAGGACTAAGAAAACATAATATGCAATTTTCAAAACATCCCTCTGCGCTCGATATATCCTTATTCTACAGAGAAGGAGACTTAGTGAGAAATAGACAACTTTCCCAGCCCATATGTGGCTGGGGTTCCAACCAAGTCTGCTTTCTACTTAACGCCAAGCCCAAGAACTCAAGCATTGTACAAGCTTGCTCTACTATATGGCAGAAAACACCAGCTATTGTATGGACGTGAAGGCATTTGTGGTGTCAAAATGAGCCCACACTTCAGGAAACCCAGACAGGAAGTGAAGCTCCACAGTCCAGGAGTCATTGATGAGAAATTCCTGTAACGTTCTCTCCCTTGTTATCCTACCTTTAAAATAAGTCCACTGGATTAGATCCTCCGGAGGGTTGCCTCAACACTTATGTTTCCTGAGCTTATGATCTCTAGACTATGCTCTGACATTTTCTTATTACGGGAAAGTTGGCAATTTCTCACTAAGGCAATGTAGTCTGCAAAACAGATCTAATACTAGCATCTATCCCTTCACATGAGATAACCCAACTTGACATTTAACATAATACCAGAAGCATAGAAGTGTTCACATGGACTAGATTCTCGTCATTGTCATCGTCATCGTCTTCACATTGTTATAAAATATTGATAATCCATTAATATTGATATTACTGGTAGATTGTATAACTATTGGTTGTATATCAATAACTTATCACAACCCTCACCTGTGTCACAAAACTACCTGAGAGGACTGGAGAGTGTCCCGAGCAAGAATGAGATAAGTTCTAAAAGGGCAAGGAAGTGTTTCTTCACCAACAGGTAGATCTATGGCAGTTATGTGTAAGAAAACTCATTCCATATTTATTGCATTCTGCTCATAACGTGGTGAAGGATTAAGAAGCAATAAAGGGAGTACAATGGTCATCTGATTAATGTCCCAGCCAGTGGGGTGTTGAGAACCTCCAGCTTCTTAACTTTTGCTCCAACCTTGGCTGGAGTTGCGGGCCCTTAAACCGGAATTTTTGCCACAGCACTCCACTGTTCAGCCATTCACTAGGGCAGACAGTACACATGGTGAAGAGGAAGATGGGGCAGTCCTCCTCAGACTAAAGGCCACAATCTCTGAAAGAGAAATCAAAGCATTTTTCCTTAAACCACAACTCACTATATATGTGTGTGTGTGTGTGTGTGTGTGTGTGTGTGTGTGTGTAATCAGTGCCTCTAGTTTTGAGTGAAATGGCTTCCTCTTGTGTGTGGTTCTCTCCACCATGGACAAAACAGGGGTTCTGTTGACTACCTTCCCAAAAGGAATATTTCCACAGATGACCTACGGGAGACCATGTTTTCAATCCTGCTAGAGGAAAATGATGTCATTGCAAAAGACAGGAGGGCATTGCAATTAAGAGAGTCAGGGAGGGATGAGTTGGATTCCAGTGAACTTCATGTACCACAAAAGCAAACAAGGGACCGTTTCTGACTCACTCTTGCATAGTCTCACTGCTCAGAATGGTAGCAGGCACATGGACTATTTATTGACACATAAAAAGCACTCGCTAACTATTTGTCGAAAGAACAAGCAAATAAATGACTCTGTCAAGAACCATGAGTCAAGCAACTTCATATCTCTGTTCATTTTCCTTATCGAAAAATAATTCCCCCCTTTCAGGTTGGGTGAAAATGTTAAGAGCATGCACAGGAAAGCATTGAGTTGTTTATTTTGTGCTCAGCAAACTGTTGTTGTCGTGCTAATGTGGTCCAGCTGATTGCCATCAGAGCATCCTTGTCTGCATGAAAAACAAGGCAAATTGCTTTATCCCTTGGAGAGATCTGTACAAATCCCTTGATGTCCTCTGGTAATTTTCAGAAAGACGATTAGATCCATGAGGGAAGGGCATTGTTGCTGTTTGCTCATGCAACTCTGTGCATGTCAAATCCCCATGTGATTCTGGCCAGCAGCCCCTCCAGCGAGGAGACTTCCTCATAAACTAGTGGTGGTGGCAGCACAGCATGGTACAGCCTTTTGGAAAGCAATGTGACTGCGCATATGAAAAGCTTTAAGTGGTTTAAACCCTTTGGTCCTGTGATTCTCCTCTGGGATTAGCTGTAAAGAAAAAACCACAGGTGCAGTCACAGATATACGCCCTGAATATTAATTACATCATTATTCCTATGTTGCTCCCCAAATTCTGAAATCGCTTCAGTATGCAGCAATGTGGCAAGTTCCATGAATGCATCATTACACAG
This sequence comes from Urocitellus parryii, assembly GCF_045843805.1. Lineage (NCBI taxonomy): Eukaryota > Metazoa > Chordata > Mammalia > Rodentia > Sciuridae > Urocitellus > Urocitellus parryii. The sequence goes on from NC_135540.1 coordinate 130,249,166, forward strand.
CCATTAAAAATCACGACAGGGAAAATGTTCAGAGTATTTTTTTTAAAGTTAAAAATATTATAAGATAAAAGTGTTATGCTTTTGTATTATCTAAATTTTATTTGTAGAGTATATTATTAATATATGCTTTGGAAAATCACAAAAATGTTATTACAATAGTTGGTTTATGGTTGATTATTTTTCACAATGAACATATTTTTATTGAATAATCATTTATTAATAACAACCACACAACATGTCATTAGAAAATATAATATAGAATCCACAAGGGCCTGCAGAAGGTTATTAACAACTTCTCAAAAGATGGACGAATGAGGTTTTCCCTAATCCTGGATTCTTCCTCTTAGGTAAGCCCTAATGAGCAAATTCATACTCCAATGTTTAGACTTCTTTGTACTTGTTTACTTACAAGTATTAGCCTTTAAAAATGAAATCAATGGAATGGAGACAATTTATGCTGCTAAATGATTTGTTAATGGGCACATAAAACATCTATGGTAGAACTATTTCATAGCAGAAGTATACTAGGATCTTTCAAATATGTCACTAGGGCAGACATTCCTAATTCTTCATAAAATTTGTGTTCTAATCTTTCTCAACTCATAAAAGTTCTCTTATGGTTTGGAGTGAACATATTAGAAGATTTCTGACCAGCAAAATGAACATGGAAATGATGTGTACCACTTTATGACCTGGCTCATAAGAACCTCTCATGTGTCCTCCTCAAGGGTCTTTTTTTCCTTTTGGATGAGACAATGACAGAAACTTCAGAAGCCACATGTTGAAGATGGCCAAGTCTTCATTAGCCACCATCCCTAAGTAGCTCTGAGGAAAAGAGCTATCAACTCCTTTTTACATTCACTCAAGACTCTTATGTAAGCAAGAACTGCACTACATTTTTTTTTTAAATGTATTATATGTTTAGAGACCTGTTTGTTATAGCAGCAAGAGTTAGCCTAACTAATATAGCCAGGTTGTTTACACTATACTGTCTGTGCAGCTTGGCCAATTTCATTCTTAGTGGAGAGGAGGAGTGACCATTTTTGTGGAGAGATCACAACAAGGTGAGGAAAAAAGAAAAATTTACAAGATGGTACAAATGGTGTCTTCTTGTAAATTACCAGGGTCTTATAGACAGACTTTGCTCAATTTTTCTCACCCAAAAAGTAGAAAAATGTATTTTTTCCGTAGCCTAGAATTCAGATTTGAAGTTCTAACCCCAAAGCCATGGCATTAGGAGGTGGGGATTTGGGGAGACCATTAGATCATGCAGACAGAGCCCTCACCATGGGGACTAGAGCTCTTGTATAAAATACCAAGAGATCCCCTCACTCGTTCCATCACAGAACACAGCTGCAGAGTACAACCTGTGAGCAATCAACAGACCCCCCCCCACCAGACACTGAATCTGATGACCTGAGATCTTGAACTTTCAGAACAGCAAGAAATCAATTTCTATTGTTTACAAGCCACCCTTATTTTTTTTTAAGAGAGAGGGAGAGAGAGAGAGAGAATTTTTAATATTTATTTTTTAGTTTTCGGCGGACACAACATCTTTGTTGGTATGTGGTGCTGAGGATCGAACCCGGGCCGCACGCATGCCAGGCGAGCACGCTACCGCTTGAGCCACATCCCCAGCCCCAAGCCACCCTTATTTTTAATTTGTTTGTTTAGTCTATTGTTTGTAGGAGCCTGAATGGACTCTTTATTCTTCCATTTGGATACAGGCTCTATAGGGGTAGAAACTTTGCCTTGTATATTCCTGCAGCCCGAGCTTTAGAAGATTTCCTAGAACCATAGGTACACAATATGAATTTTCTAGAAATGAAAATCAGTGAGATGAGTGCAAGATGGATAAAGAGAAATATACCTGGTGGGACTTACCATCCTGAGATTTGGCTGCATGCTTTCTTTATGAGAAAAACAAGTTCATCTGACACAGACATAAACATAAAACAAACACATACATGACAGCCACTCTCTAATGTCATTTCACATGATTAGGCATATCTATCCAGTGCTTCTCAAGTCCAAAGGTGGCTGATGAGTTGACTGAGTGTGGGTGTCACTGTACTTCCCCTCCTCACGTTTGCCAGCATCACTGTACCTCTAAGTCACTTTTCCAGCTCTGACTTTGCACAGATTTACCACCTAATGTCAGAGAGCTTTGTATTTGCTTCCCCCTCGATGCCCTCCCAAGCAGATGGCTTAGAGATAAACAGCCAATAAATCTCAATTTCCATGTGTGAGAGGGTCCAGCTACAGGTGTTTATTTGCTCTTATAATTGTTCTGTTGTTGTCAACTAGATGGAGTTATTCGGTTAAACCTTTTGAGTCATTAGCTGTATACATACTACTCTTTTCCTTTTGAAAGATGTAGCTGTTAATTATCAATTTATTGATGTTTATTCATGGTTCAGTAGAGAAAAATAAATAGTTGATTTTTGTATATATATACATGGAGAGAGAATTTTTAAGGAATTGACTCACATATTATAGAGGCTTGGCCAGTCCAAAATCTGCTGGAGGAGGCCAACAGGCTGGAGAGTCAGGAAGGACTTGCGATGAAAATCCAAAGATAACCTGCTGGTGAGCCAGACAGGGGGCCTGTTGCAGATGAAGTCTGAAGGCTGTCTGCAGGAGAATTCCTTCTTGCTCTAGGAAGTCATTCTATACTCTGTTCAGGCCCTCAAGTAACTAAGAGTCCCACCAACTTTACTAAGGACAATTTGCTTTACTACATCCACAGACTTAAATGCAGATCTCACCCATAAACACCACAGCATCATCCAAAATAATGCTTGGCCAAATACTTAGGCCCTGAGGCTCAGAGATGTGAGTACATAAAATTAACCCTCCTGTTTGGTTTGCTTGCTGGCGATTTAGCTCATTTGTATCCAGTTGTCTTTTCTTTGCTCCAACACTCTAGGTCCTTGGAGTCATCTAATATAAAACCTTGTAGGAACCTGGGAAGTCCCAAGTTTACCTTGATGCTTCCTCACTCTCTTGCCTAGTAACCAATTTCCAAGCTGGCTTTCATTTTGTATTTTAGCTACCTAAGTCATGAATTTGTTATAATGATCCAATGAGAGAAAAACATATTGACAAGCTCTGTAAGGACAAATTCATATTGAAACTATCAGTTAAAATTGTTTGCACATCAAAAGTATGACCTTTGAACCACACAAATAAGATAATTAACTGGCCTCTAAATGTTCAAAAATAGTTGGAGGCCATCTGATTGAAGGTCACTTTTTTGCAAGAGCATCTCATTGTGTACTGGCAAACAATCACTAACTATTCCTACTTGAAGATTTTTGAGCCACCTTAGACCCAGAGTCTCAATTTTATTATTTGAACTCAAGATTAGGTGGGTTCAGATAATCTCAAGAGGATACAGAACCAAGATCCAGCAAAGTCCATATCATAAGCATTTTGCAGTGTGTTGGTGGTATGAAAAACAATGTATTACTTCTTACGTTAGTGATAATAAATACAATTGTTCTTAAGAGAAAGGAGTGGTTTTGAATAGGTCAGACCTGCTTTGATGCTCAATACTCAAAGATACATACATTTGCAATATTGTTTTTTATTCTGTGAATACTGGAACAAGGAGAAGTTTACAGCATGCTTTTTATTATCTTGATTGTAATGGATGGATGGTTTCCTTTCCTGGTGCAGTTTTGCATGGCAGACAGTTCTGTTTTAAAATGTGCAAAAAATCAGTTTGATGAACACTTTGCTCATATCGCTTCTCTGCCACTTTCTCTAGGAATGCCCCAGTGGTGTTGTTAATGAAGAAACCTTCAAAGAGATTTACTCGCAGTTCTTTCCACAGGGAGGTAAGTACTTGTTAACACACTCTCACAGTTAGAATTATGTTTGCAATCTTGAGTTGGTTTAATCTTTCATGGCGTGACTCTACATTTTTAATCTTTATGTAAAATAATTAATACACAGCATACAAGTGCATACAATTTCTGGTGTATCATAGAAATGAGCTACTTACAAATTATCAAATATCTCAGAGGTTACTTTTCAGTTTAACCCAAGTTTTACTGTGTGCCTGTAGTACTATGGCTCACAAATATATGATGCTTTTAGGGGTCCTCAAAATGACACAAGGCTTTTAAAATTGCATTATAGTTCTCATTTGATTTCTTAACAAAGTTAGGGCAAATGTAATTATCCTCAGTTTACAGACATTATGTCTGGGGCTTAGAGAATTCAAACAGTTTGCTCAGACTCACACAGCTACTCAGTGGCAGACCTGGGCTATAACCTAGATTTTTCTGTGGACTTTTTTTTTTTTTTGGTACTGTGGATTAAACTCAGAGGATCATAATCACTAAGTCACATCCCCAGATCTTTTTGTTTTATTTTGAGACAGAGTCTCACTAAGTTACTTAGGGCCTTTCTTAGTTGCTGAGGCTGGCCTCAAACTTGCAATTCTCCCATCTTGGCCTCCCAAGTCATTGAGATCATAGGCGTGCACCACTGTGCCCAACTCAGGTGCGCTTTTCTGTCCCTTTTTCCTTTCAGTAATACTTAACTATGACCTCCTCCCCATCTGAGAAAGTTAATATTTTAATTGGAAAGAAAATGTGAGGATGGTATAATGATGTCATGCCCGCTAGAGATGAGTGAAGAGATTGTTTGCCGTTGGATCTGACAGTTCTTCTTCAGTTACCTAACAGATGCCCATCATATCACCCAGCCTACTGTACGCTCAGCCATGTGTGAGGTACTACTAATGTAAGAGGAATGGGAGGAATCAGATGTGGTACCTGCCCCAAAGTGTGTTAGACAGTAGTCTACAGGAGCAGAAGGACAATGTCCATGTAAAGTATCAAGGTAAAGATGGAGATAATAAATAGTAGAATGGGAGCTTAGTGTAGGCGGGATGAGATCCCAGGAAGGACAGAGAGGAAGTAGAGAGAGGTTGTCCAGGTGCCTTGAACGTGGGCTGAAATTGATGCCATTTTTAAGTATTGAATATATTCCTGGCTCTGGCAAGCCTTACCCTCATCATCCAACAAACCATTTTTATTTATAAGGACACTGAGGTACAAAAAGATCACTCCATTTCCAAGGTATCTAGTCTGTCCTTTCCTCATCTTACCTTTCAGGAGAACTTTCCTAGCACAGTGTGATGTCTTCCAGCTTCAAAAGGTAGCAGGGATGGTCTAGGCAAATGTAGAGAAAGATAAGGGGCACAGCCTCAAAACAAAGGTACAAATCTTTAGGAAACTGACAGAACTGGGGTGTGGATTTGAGATGAAATGTAATAGTTATGGATTCCATAATAAGAAACAGGAACATTTCCCTTGAGGTGTTGCAAAGGCACTGATGGGTTGAAGTCAGAGGTGCTAGGGTCAAAATTTGTTTTAGATACATTCCATGATAGCTCTGTGGAGGATTGATGTGACGTAAGCAACATCACAGACAAGGAGAGCATTAGGGAATTTATTACAGGATGCAAAGCAAGGTCTTTAACCAGGACACACACAGTAGGATTGGGAAGTGGGGAAAGAGCACAGACATTTAAATGATTTAAACTGGCAGAGCCTATTCATTGATTGACTTTTTATGGTAGAAAGAGATGAAGAGAAGAGTTTGTGATAACTTTCAGAATTCTGTCCTGGGCACCAGGTAACAAGTTACAGAAGGAGTAGATGATTACAATTTTGGGCACATTACACTTGTGGTATCTGTGGGGATTTACTATCGACAAGGATCTGGTAGAAACCGGAGGTTCTATTGAAGGAGATGGAGATCTGGGAATTATTAACCATGAAGTGGTGGCTAATGATGTGGCCATGATATGGGTGAGGTGACTGGGAGAAGTATAGAAAGCAGGGAGTCAGCCTTGAAGCCCAGAGCACATGTTAAGACCTGGAGAAAGAAAAGGAAACTGTGAAGGAGACAGAGAACAAACAGTCAAAAAAATGACAATAAGTCCCAAAAAGATTGGTAGTTCAGAAATTAAGAGAATAGAGACATTAAACTCTGTAGCCAAGAGGTGTGGGGGGGTGAAGATTGGGAAGTATTCTTGGGACATGGCAACAGGGAGGTCATTGTTTGTAAGATCAAGGCAGCTTGAACAAGAAAGTTAGGTGGGGCACAGACAGAAGCCACACTGAAGAAGGCAAAAGGATAAATGAGAAGGGAGAAAATAGAGACAAGGGGTAGAGACAGCACTTACAGGAAACTTGGCTGGGAGAGTGAGGTGATGAGGAGGAAGTAAATGACAGCCATGTCAGCCATGGCAGACGTAGGTGGAAGAATTTATTTTTTTTAATATCGGGAAGGATGGAACTTGTTTATATACAGAGAAGGAGCTTATAAAGAGCCATGTGCTAACAGCTTACAACAGGAGGTTGATAATAAGTAGAATTAAAATCTTGATGGGATATAATGGCATAGGGTAGAATGAGACAGGATCAGGAATCTAGGGAGAAGACTTCACCCTTAGAAGGAAGGGAACTGTCTGGTCCTTTATTTGACCTTTACTCAACATAAAGGCAACCATTGCTTCTCTCTGTGTGCCCAAACTAGACTTTGCCATTAACTTTGCTATCACCTTTTAAAATTGCTGTTTACCATGGAGTCACCCTCATCTCCTGCCAAATTAACTTCAGTGGTCTCTGAAATATTCTCCTAGGTTCTGACACCTCTTCCCACAACAATGGTCAGTGCTCAAAATGAGCCAGAATCACCCCGTTACATGGCAGGTCAGATCATGTCACTGCTCTGCTCAAAATCTTCCCTCCTTTCAGAGCATAGGCAATAACCTGAATCATGATCATTGATCTCTTGCGCCTTAGTCTTTCCCATCTCCCCCCTTGACTCATCCCAATTCAGCCACACTGGCCTCCTTGCCTTCTACTCACATATCAATCGTGACGCTGCTGCCATCTATTTATAAATTATTTAAAACATGAATTTTTTTAATAAAATCATTTTTATTAGCTGTCTGCCAACATATTGGTAGGTATTGCTATCAAAGCTCCTACAAAAAAAAAAAAAGGAAATCTTAGTTACTTTTTGATTATTTCAAAAAAGGTTATTACATGCTACAAATTGGATATGGTTCCACATTAAAATTTTATCTTTCTTTGAAAGACAACATTTCCACATAAGAGAATATCTACCGAAGCAGCGAACATGTACTTTGCAAAGGATTCTTGTTATAAAATCCAAAGGGATTTACAGAAAATCACTTTTGTTCTCTTAAAAATTCTTTGATTATTTATGTTAATTGAATGCATAAATCTAAGAGTACTAGGTATCTTTGACAGGAATGAAATATCTTAAAGAATAATGACTTACAATTTGTATGCATGATATTAATTTTTAAAATTTTATCTTACACTGATGCTAGCTAGCACAGGAAACATGTCCTAATGAAGAACACGGTCTTGAATGGCAGGCAAATTCATGTCACACCATCTTCATACTTCCATGGGGCCATTGTTTATTCAGGTTGGTGGTCTGAAAGCAACAGGTTTATGGCATTATGAACAGTAACACCGATGTGTGGGTAAACCCCAACATCTCTATACTTCCTCCATGACAAAAATGCTTTATCTTTTGTACAGAGTCCTCCATGCAATCTGTATTGTGTCCATCTGTACTGTGTCTAGCTTTAAGCTCTCTCTAAGGCTTAGTGAGACAGTTTACCAAGCATAGCTTGCTTGGTGTTCTGGATGTTGGCATAACTGTATTGAACACTTTCTAGAAGTGTTATAGAAAGCCTACTAGAAAGCAAACAATAGGGAAAGACTTGAGGGCATTATTGTCTGTGTGGTTAGTTTTCCACCATCACATATAACAGAAGCTTCAGTGTACAAACTCTTGGCTCAAGATACATTTCAAAATCCCATGAAAATTGGAGTTTCTGACTATTCTTGCTTATGTTGTAGGAAATTTGTACTTACTTTAGCTATACTGGTTCCTTATTAATAGCTATTAAATGAATGAATAAATGAGCTCAAGTCAGAGGAACATGTCAGGAAATATTCATTGAGCAGTGCTATGTACAAAGGACTCAAGGCACTTGAACTTAGATGAGTGCTATGAAAATAAATTTAAAAGAAAACTCCACTCACTGAATATCTTCCTTACTCTAAGACAATATCTCTAGCAATTTTTTAGAGTGATTTATGGAGGACAATTGTGTGTTGTATGTGCTGGAGGCTGAATCCTTACTAGACTAAATATGTGCTGTGTCACTGAACTGCACCTCCAGTCCTAAAGGACTTATTGACAGAAGCTACTATTTATGCATAATAACCTGTCTTACCATAGTAATAATTCCATGAATTGTATACTTAAATGCATTAAACTAATTTTGTACCTTGTGCTTGAATTCATATAGGAGCAAGGGTTTAGTGTGAGAAAAATCATCCAAAATTATTTCAATCCACAAACCAGAGACATGATCATCATTCAAGAATTAGATGTGAGCCAGGCACGGTGGTTCACATCTGTAATCCCAGCAGCTCATGAGGCTGAGGCTAGAGGATTACAAGTTCAAAGCCAGCCTCAGCAACTTAGAGAGACCCTGTCTTAGAATAAAATGTAAAAAGGATTGGGGATGTAGCTCAGTGGTTAAGCACTCCTGGCTTCAATCCCTTGTGCCAAAACAATAAGAATAATTAGTTTTAAAGTTTCCTCAGAAAATGAGGAATGGAACCATCATATGACCCCTGTCCCACTCCTTGATATTTTTCCAAAAACATCTAAAATCCACATACTATAGCAATGTAGCCACTTCAATGTTTATAGCAGCACAATTCAAAACAGTAAAATTATGGAAACAACCCAGATGCCCATCAATAGATGAATGGATTAAGAAAATGTGATATATACAACACTGAGATAATGTGAATACAAAGTAGTTTATTTTTTCTGGGCCTCAAGTCATTATTCTAGAAAATGTGGAAATCAGACCAAAGAAATTTTTCTGTTTTTTTTTTCCCCTACTCTAGTGTTCTTTACTTCAGAGTTGGTAATGAAATGAAGACATTTCATTACCAACTTTACTATTTAGAAACTAGCTGACCTTCTTAAGTCACTAAGAGTACCTGCACCTATTTTCCACTTTTGTTAAAAGTAGATAACTTGATAAATGGCATCTTAAGATCTCATCCTACCCTAAGAGTCTATTAATTTTGTTTCCCAACTATAAATTTTAGACATATACTTTTAATCTCCCCAGTACAATCATAAGAGTCAGAGACAATCTCAGCATGTCCATTTCAGTGATTATTTTTGTGATATAAGGAGGGTGTGAACAAAAAAGACCATCAAGACATGTGGGGAGAAGGGAGATCATTGCTGTCTTTTAAACCTTCAACTGCACTGGAACCTAGAATTCAGGACACCAGTTATTCATCCGGTTAAAAATAGTTTACCATTTACCGTGTGCCTGGAAAGAACAGAGTAAGGTGAAGCCAAGGTGCACAAGCTCCTGTGGACAGTCGGTCTTTTCGCTACATCCACCTCCCTGCCAGGCTCCTCCCTCTTGCTCAATCAAAGCTAGTAGCCTCACTACCTTTCTTTAAACATTTTCACTACTTGCCGGGGGGGGGGGGGACCCAGACTCCATCAGAAGGCTCATTTATTTTTTACTGGCCTTTATTGAGCGAGAAATTGCATCAGATTAGAACTCTAGTCACCTAGGCACAAAACAGAGGCTTCACAAAAATAGGAAGTGTTCTAAGTGAAAAAAGGTTGAAAGAAATTTGACCACACTTGTAAAGATAGTTAAATAAGAGTGGCTTGTTCATGAAAGAATAATAACAGCTAATATTTTCTACTATTGAATAGATACCTAGAACTACTCCAAATGATGCACATTTATTATCTCCTTTAAACTTCATGACATATCTATGAAATATATACTGTTATTAGCACTTTGTTGAAGAGGAGGACACTGACTCAGAGAGATGTTGGCTTGCCCAAGATCAGAGTGAATCCCTAGTAAAGCTGAGATTAAAATTCAGGTAGTCTGACTTCACTACACTATTAACAAAAGCCATCTACAGGATAAATCTAGGATGTAAATCAGGCTTAACTTCAAGGAGAATTGCAAAAGTCCATTGACAAGAACAAAAAGTCCTCTGTAACATATTAGTGTAAACCTTGAAAGCATCATTGCCATTCATCAAGATTAAAACTAGAGAAATCACATTGAGAAGAATAGTAATTATCATATGCCTATATTCTCTTGCTTTTTAAGTTTAAAAAAATTGCAAGCATCATCTGTTCTGAGACATTATTCATGGTGAGTTCTGCTAGCTGGGGTAAAGATGTTTACCTTGATTGTAAAAACAGGGTAACAAGAGACTTGCTTAATGAGGCCCGTTATAAAATATGCAAAATCGCTTCTTTTTTTTTTTCCCTCTCCCCTAAAATAAATTTAACATACGGCCTATCAACTCACATCTCCAGAGGGCACTAAATAGTTTAAGAAGTCTGTGAAAGAGTACTATTGAGAGCAGAAAACTTTGCAAAGAAGAACAGGTTGCCAATTCTTGATTACTCTGCAGTGAAACTTCCCAACAATAGCTCTAAGTAGAATGCAATTAAACCCTTGGTCCCACATACAAAAAAACAACAACAAAAAAATCTCTTCCTGCAATCAATCAATACTAGATGGACATATACTCTAGACATAATGGTTTCACATATTATTTAGATCCAATTATGGTGCCTGATTAGTTCACTGAAATCAATGTTAATAATTCATGATTCCTCATATTATATTTAATGTTCAGAGATGAGAGAAGACGTCACCATCATTCTGAGATACTGAGTGTAGAGTTGACTGTATGAAATGTGTAGAGTTGACTGAGGTGAAGCAGTCAGGAAAAACAACCCCTAAGTAGGCCATGGTCCCTGAGACCATAGGAAGAGTCTGGATTTTTTCTGACAGGTGTAAACATGTTTCAAGAAGGGCCATGATGCTGTTCACTTTGACTGGGCAAGAGCAAGGCGCTCCCCCAAAAAACTGGGTTGTCTGTCCTATCTTTGATTTGGGAAAGACAATTCTCTACTCATTCTACTCTGACTTAGTTCTTGACAGCCTTCAAAAAAACAATTCATAAAGTAAAAAGTGAATAGAAGTTAGATTAAATACCAGTAAGAATTAAAGCTAAAAGTCATAAAATAAAAGTGCGATTTTAAACAGAAGATATAAGGCTTGAGCCAATGAGCTGAAAGGTTAGATTTTTTTAAAAAGATAACAAAGGTTAAGACAAAAGGCTAAAACCCATGAGAAGAAACATTTAAACTAATCATGTAAATTTGATCAAGGGTCAAGCACAAAAGCACTTAAAATGAAAGCTGACACTAAGAAAAGAAAACAATAAGGAAAAATAAACTTTCAAAATGAAAAAAAAATAGAGATTACAGAAACAAAGCAGTAACGGGAGACAAAGGAGGGAGGAAAAACACAGAGGAAGAACTGGGTTTTACAGGGATTCCGTGTCCTTGGTGTCCTGAGTCATGACAGTTACCAACCTGTCCATATTGTCCATCATTACCCAGAGCCTCAAATGCCACCGAGGACTCCGATGGAGTAGGGGCTCCCCGTGGAATGTAGCTGCAGGCAACAGGACATCTTGGGCACCTCCAATAAACTTCCAACTTGGCCACAGAACTTCCAAGTCACCATTGTCCCCAGTTCATCAGCCAATCTTGCAGGCGGCAGGCCATCCTCAGAGCCTCCAAGCTGCCAACTTACTTTTTGATGGTGTGACTTTGAGCAAGTTTTTCAACCTCCCTGAGTCTTCAGAATACCTTTACCTGAGTTGTAAACACGAGGAAAGTACGATTAATGACAAGTAATAGCAATTCACCACTATCACCTTACTTGTATTCTTGTGACTTTACTTATAGAGAGAGTCTCAGCCATGCACAAAGCAATGCCTCAATGTACCCTTCTTTATCTTCACAGCCCCAGTGACACCATTATTCAGACACATGTTAGGATCAGAGAATTTCCAGCAAGAGGCTCACAGAGAACATCTGTCACCTATGGCTTCTGTATGGGGTTCAATCCATGAATCTCAAGTTTCAGTCCTCTATCAAGAGAGAGGAGACAGCTGGGAAGAAAACATGAACTATGGAAGAGGGGATTGATTGTCCTGAGTACAGGGAGGCTTGGACCTTCTAGCCAAGTCTTCTGTGGCAACTAAACACTGACCTAATGGTGTTCCCTTTCTATATTTCAGACTCTACAACGTATGCACATTTTCTGTTCAATGCATTCGATACGGACCACAATGGAGCTGTGAGTTTTGAGGTAAGCTGTAGACTCTTTTTACATTGTTTGACCTAAGACATCCTGAAAGGTATTTCAGTCTTTTCAGTAGGAAAACTTGAATTTGGTGATTTGATCATTTTTGAGCAGAGGGGAAAACCCCTAGAACATCTCGTTTCTCTCATTGAATTGCTAAGAAGCTGTCCTTATCTTTCAAAAGGCTTACAAATTACAACCCATATTTAGCTTACTTTCCAGTTTATATAAGGCTTTGCTCAATTGCATGAGAACAGAAGGCAAGTGATTTAACTAACATTTACTGGGGGGTACTCAGGTCCAGTTACTTTTGTCTGCCCTGGAAATACAAAGATGATAAAGTCAAAACCCTGCTGTGGAAGGCATGTTAGAGGAACAGAAAATACATACAGAAAAATGTTATATTCAACCACACTGACAAGATTATAAATAAATTTCCTTTCTAGTAACAAATTTGAAGTGACCTATAGAGAAAGTATGTAATTTTGTTCATGAAATAGTGTATATGACCATCCAGGAAAATTTGCATATGTGAATATATATGCTAAGTGAATATTCTATCTATATATTCATATATATATATATATATATATTATGTCTATATATACATATCTATAAATATATCTATAGGAATATTTATAGATATATTAATAGATGCTTACATATTTATAAATATATATATTTAGATGTATAGATATTTGTAGATATATTTATATGTATGGAGGCATTTAGATATTTAGATATAGATGATACCTATAGATATATAGATATTTAGATAAAGATGTGTAGTCACTATACAGAGAGATGAGATAATTCATATTCTTCCTGTGGAACATAGCAGATCAAAAAAGTAATATACTTACATCTAGTGATAGGAGAATAAACTAAATATTAACTCTGACCACCTGTGAAGACTTTCATTTGGGTTATGAGTAGAATATGTATCTCATCCATTTGCTTGAGTTCTGAATATCTGTGCTTGGTCACTGGGCAGTAGACATCCATTTTTAACTTTGTAATTTCAGTTTCTCTCAGGAAAAAATAGTTAGATGGTTAGATAAAAATGTCTGTGTCTATTTACAGTAAAAATGAGGCAATTTGGGGGATAAATGTGGTGGACAATGAGGGAGGATGCAGGTTCCACACAGGCCGAATTTCTAGTGACAGCTATTGGCAACAGGAAGCTGATGATGGAATGGGACCAGCAAGGAGAAGATACTAGTGGCAGAGCCTGCCCAGACAGATCAATGAACGAAGTCTCAAAGAAACAGCAGAAGCTGGTCAAGAGAACAAAGATGGAGGGAAGCTGTGGAGCAGGTGGCTGAGGTCCAACAGAGTACATCAGGCTTGAAGGAAGAGAAAGCATTTGCAAATCATGGGGAAGACAGAATACAAATGAGAGAGCCAGAGGAAAAGTGTGGAAGGAGGTGCAGGCAGGGCCTGACAAGTCTTAGGCAGGATGCTGCAAGGAGGTTGCACTGTCTTGCAGGAGATGAGGCACTGCTAAGGAAACGGCAGCAGGAGTGTTCACGTATCAGAGCATTTTCATTCCAAGATTCCACACAGAAGAGGTGAAAGGACGAACTGCAGTTTAAGGCATTGAGGATCAGGAGTGGACACAATCGATTGATATTAAAATGAAATCACTAGACAAAAAGATCTGTCATGTTTAGGAGAAGTAAACTTAATTTGGAAAGCTCTTCGGATACAAGAACTATTAAGGTGTCAAAAAAAAAAAAAGAAATGAAAAGAAAGAAAGTAAAAAAATAAATAAATAAATGAGCCTCCTGGGATATCGATCAGTGGTCTAGGGGGAGAACTGTCAGGGCCATCAAAGCATCTCCTCACACATACTCCTTGAAGACTGTGGGCCCAAATAGCATCATTTGACCAAGAAACACCACTGATAAAAGAAGAAGCTGGTGGGGGCTAGAGGTGTAAGCTAAGAAGTTAAGACAGGAGGATGGGTCAGCATGGACATGGGAGCAGCAGTTAGTGGAGGAAGAGTGGACAGTGTGAGAATGTCCTAAGTGCCAATCCCCTGTAACATTTCATCCACTGATGACAGCTTAGTCTGCCATCTCCTTGCTGGTCCCATTCCATCATCTGCCTCCTGTTGCCATATCTGTCACTAGAAATTTGGCCTGTGTGTAACCTCTACCCGCCCTCAGTCTCCACCACATTTATCCCCCAAATTGGCCTCATTTTGACTGTAAGTAGACACAGACATCTTTATCTAACCATGTGACTATTTTTCTGAGAGAAACTGGAATTACAAAGTCAAGACTAAGCTAATAATATCCTATTGTTTACTGTACTTTGTGCATAAGATTAATTCTAATAATAGCCTTAGTTAACTTTAATAGGGAAGTCAAAGCTTCCAGTTTACAGAGGTTGAGAAGGGCAAAAACTACTAGTTATTTCATTACTTGAAATAGTTTATGCTTCAGAAATATACCATTGATTTTCTATAACACTTTTATCCGATTTTACCTGTAAATTCAGTCTGATGTTAATAATGTGAGAATATGCATAGCACTGCTGTTATAATGTTTATGTAAAATACCAGTAATTATGATAAATGTTGATTATAATTTGGGAAATTAGTCATAATGGTTATAGGTATGCATGTAGGTACAATGCTTTTTCTTTTAAAGGCAAACAAAAGGCTAAATTAATAAATATTGAGTCAAAACCAACATGAGGCCATTGTAGTTATTTTTCTAAGTTGACTACTTACTTGCAAAGTTTCTTGGAAGCAGAAATGTTTGGGGAAGGATGATGTTATGAGGAGCAACACTATATTCTTGCAATGGCAGAGGGACTGCTTGGATTCTAAGATATTAGGAAATAGAAGTTTTCCACTTAATTTAAACCTGAAGGGCAGAATGAATAAGTCAGGAAGGACCCTGGATTTAAGTCTGATTGGATCTAATCTCCACTTTGCCACCAAGTGGGCTGAGTGTTTTAACACTTGGCCTCATTGTTCATATCAGTAAGACATCAGCAACCAAGATAACTTCACTGAATAATGGAAGAATGGAAAAGTAATAAAATCATTAAAGGTCTAGGTTCTGTGCCTTGTGTCAAGTACATATTTGATATCTATTAGATGTTAACAATAAAAATATAACTTAGAGAGTTTTCTAGCAAATATAGTTAATAATGACGTTGGTCATCATATTACATAGTGATGACCTGTCTTTGAATGTATTCAAGCAACTGCTAGGTGACCATTCTGTCTGCAACATGATGAAAGATAGCTCTGCCTCTGGTCATAATAAGCATTTATGTTATTATTTGCCTAAAATATCATTAACAATAGTAGTAGCTATACAACAATAATACTAATTGATGCTTGAATGAAGCATCCCAAAGGAATGAATTAGCATTCATTATGTTTGGCATCCTGTTGAGAAATTACATAATACTAATTTGTTTAATCCTTCTAGGTATTGCTAATATGCTCTTTTTAGCAAATGAGAAAAGTGAATCACAGAGAATTTAAGCAACTTGTCACATTTACTCAGAAAGTAGGACCCAGGATTCACACCCAGGCAGTCTGGCCCCAGATTGTGTTAAAGTATATATAGATCCCCAATACAGATCCCAATCCCTTATCCCCATATCTTCTAACATGAAATCTTTTGAGCCAGAGGGATTTTGTCTTTCAGAGCCTTTTATATTTTAGAACTGCAATAATACATACGTGCATGCACGTACACACACATAAACACACACACAATGGAAAGATAAATGAAATTAGAAATTATTCCATGCCAATCAAGTTCAGGTTTGGGCAACAATATTCACTAAAAACAGTTTTAGTGTAGAATCACCATCTCTCTCTGCCTTTCCAGTGTTTTTTTTTAAGTTCATAAGTTTTAAAAATAAATTGTAGATGAAAAATTTTACTTGTATTACTAGCTATGTGTTAGAGATAAGGAACCCCAAACTTAGAGAAGTTGACCCAAACTTAGAGAGGTTGACTTGTCCAAAGTCATTGAGTTAAGTATACTGGAACCTGGATTGGATACCAGTTCTCCCAAAGTTTCTCAAACCTGTGATTTATAAGGAGGGGCCAGAACACTTTTCTATAAAGGACTGAGTAGAGAGTTCTGTTGGCTCTGCAGGCCATATTATCTTTTCATTTCATTCTTTCTTTTAGAAAATATTTATCAAGCATTCCTACGTGCCAAACACTATTCAGAGGTTAGAGATATGTTAGTGAACACAAGAAATAAAAATATATGTCCTGGTGGAATTTGCTTTCGTCCATCCATGGCTAATTTCTATAGACTCCTTGCCTTGAGGGTTCCTTAACTTGGGTCCCATCCATATGACTCTGGTGATTCTGGAGGACTGTGTTGCTGCTGTGTGTGTTCTAGGTGCTTCTTGTTCCCTCTCATCCTGCCACCCACAAGTGATCAGCTTCTTCTGCCACAATCTCTCTGGCCTTCTACTTCCTGTGGATTCCAAGCGCTTGTTCCTTCAATTCCCTGTAGCACAGGCTGTAATGTTCAATGAAACATGCGGAGAGTACAAGATCACTGTAAGACGAGAGAAATGCATACAGTAAATATGTATATCGGTTCCTATAGTCAGAAAACCAGTCCCCTATTTTTTCGTTTTATAAAATTTGTTCTTTTTAGATATACATGACAGCAGAGTGCATTATAAAATATTTCAAACATGAAGGACATCTTATTTTAATTAGGATCCCATTCTTATGGTTGTACATAATGTGGAGTTTCTCTGGTGTTGTACTTACATATGTACATAGGAAAGTTCTGTCAGATTCATTCCACTGTCTTTCTTTTTCCATCCCCACTCCCTTCCATTCATTCGCCTTTGTCTATCTGATAAACTTCTATTCTTCCTCTTCACCCTCTTGCTGTGTGTTAGAATCTGCACATCAGAGAGAATATTCGACCCAAAGGTTTGGGGGATTGGATTATTTGACATAGCATGATAGTCTCTACATCTATCCATTGGCTAGCAAAAGTCATAAAGTAGTTTTATTTTTATAGCTAAGTAATACTCCATTGTGTATATGTACTGTTTTCTTTCTTTTTTTTTTTTCTCTATCCATTCATCTATTAAAACGGCACCTAGGTTAGCTCCATAGCTTAGTTCTTGTGAATTGTGATGCTATAAACATTGATGTGGCTACATCACTGTAGTATGCTGATTTTAACTCTTTGGGATATATACTAAGGAGTGGTATAACCAGATCAAATGGTGTTCTATTCCTAATTTTTTGAGTATTCATACTGCTTCCAGAGTGGTTGGAACAAATTACAGTCCCACCAACAATGTATAAGTGTGCCTTTTCCCTCACATCTTTGCCAACATTGTTACTTATATTATTGATTGTTGTAATTTTGACTGTAGTATGCTTATTTTAACTTTTTGGGATATACACCAAGGAGTGGTATAACCAGATCAAATGGAATAAGATGGATCTGGGTATAATTTTAATTTGTATTCTCACTAAGGACTGCTTTGGCTATTTTGGGACTCCAGGTTTTCCAAATGAATTTCATGATGGCTTTTTCTATTTCTATGAAGAACATCATTGGAACCTTAACAAGAATTGCACTAAATCTCTATAGTGCTTTTGGTAGCACGGCCATTTTGACAAAAATAATTCTGACTATTCAAGAACATGGGAGATCTTTCCATCTTCTAAGGTCTTTTTCAATTTATTTCTCTGGTGTTCTGTAGTTTTCATTGTAGAGGTCTTTTATCTCATTTTTGTTAAATTGATACCCAAGTTTTTTTTTAAGGATATTATGAATGGGATACTTTTCCTAATTTCTCTTTCAGCTGATTAATCATTGGTATATAGGAACACAATTGATTTATGAGTGTTAATTTTATATCCTGCTACTTTGTAGAATTTGTTTATGAGTTCTAGGAGTTTTCTGGTGGAGTTTTTTTGGTCTTCTAAATATAGAATCATGCCATCTGCAAATAGTGATGGTTTGAGCTCTTATTTTCCTATTCACATATCTTTCAATTTTTTCTTTTGCTTAATTGCTCCGGTTAGGGTTTCAAAGACTATGTTGAGTAGAAGTAATAAAAGAGGGCATCCCTGTCTTCCAAATTTTAGGGGGAATGCTTTCAGTTTTTCTCTGTTTAGAATGATGTTGGCCTTTGGTTTAATATGTATAGCTTTTATAATGTTGAGGTGTTCCTACTATCCCTAATTTTATAGTGTTTTGAACATGAATGGATGCTGTATGTTGTCATACACTTTATCTGCATCTATTGATATAATCACTTTTTTGTCTTTAAGTCTACAGATGTGGTGAATTTTGTTTATTAATTTCCATATGTCAAACCAACCTTGTATCCCTGGAATGAAATCCATTTGATCATGGTGCACTATTTTTTAAATATATTTTTGTATATGATTAGCCAGTATTTTATGAGGAATTTTTTCATCTATGGTCACTAGAGATATTGGTCTGAAGTTTTCTTTCCTTGATGTTTCTTGGTCTGGTTTTGGTATTAGTGTGATGCTAACTTTGAAGAATGAATTTAAAAGGGTTCCCTACTTTCATATTTCAAGGAATAATTTGAAAAAGATTGGTGCTAGTTCTTCTTGGAAAGTTTGGTAGAGGTCAGCTGAGAATCCATCTGGTCCTGGGCTTTTCTTTTTTGGTAGGCTTTTGATGGTGTCTTCTATTCTGTTGCTTGAAATTGAGCTGTTTAAATATTCTATGTCCTCCTGATTCAATTTTAGTGGCTCATATGACTCTAGAAATTTGTAGATGTCTTCAAGATTTTCTATTTTACTGGAGTATAAATTTTCAAAATAGTTTATGATTATCACCTATATTTCGGTAGTGTACATGATATTTCCTTTTTCATCTGGATTTATGTAATTTTTGTTTTGTTCCTCTTTATCTTGGTAAGCTTGACTAAGGATTTATCAGTTTTATTTTTTCAAATAATCAAATTTTTGTTTCATTTTGACTTTTTGAATTGTTTTTGATTCAATTTCATTGCTTTTGGCTCTGATTTTTTAAAATTTTTTATCTTCTACTCTTTTGATGTTGATTTATTATTCTTTTTCTAGGGTCTTGAAATATGTTAGGTCATTTATCTGGTGACTTTCTATTCTTTTAATGAATGATCTCAATGCAATGTACTTTCCTCTTAGTGCCTTCATTGTGTCCCAGAGATTTTGATACGTTGTATTGATATTTTCTTTCACTTGTGAATATTTTATTTCACCCTTGATTCACTTCTATTTTTTATTTTATTCTTGATTTCTAATTTTATTCCATTATTATCAGATAGAATGCAAAGTATTATCTCTATTTTTTTGTTTTCTATTTACTAAGAGCTGCTCTGTGGCCTAAGGTATGGTATATTTTAGAAAATGATGCATGTGCTGCTGAAAAGAAAGTGTATTCAGTCATTGATGGATGAAATATTCTATACATGTCTGTTAAGTTTAAATTATTCATTGTATTTTTAATTTCCGAAGCTTCTTTATTTAGTTTTTGTTTGGAAGATCTATCCAGTGATGAGAGAAGCATGTTAACATCATGGAGTATTATTGTGTTGTAGTTTATTTGAAATCCAGAAGGATTTGTTTGGTGTACATAGAGGTTCCTTATTTGGGACATAAATATTTATGATTATTGTATTTTGTTGATGTATAATTCCCATAAGCAGTATACAATGACTTTATTTTTCCTTTTTATTAACATTGGCTTAAAGTCCACTTTATCTGAATATAGAAACCTATGCTTAGTTATGAAATCCATTTGAATGGTATGTTTTTTTCCATCCTTTTACCTTCAGTCTGTGAATGACTTTACTTATGAAGTGAGTCTCTTAAAGATAGCATATTATTGGGTCTGTTTTTTTAATCCAATCTGCTACTGTATGTATTTTCATTAATGAGTTTAGGCCCTTTTATTCAATGTAATCATTAAGAAAGGAATTTTATTTTCTGTCATTTTGATTTATTTGAGATTTTTAATTTGAAATAGTTTCGCTTTTGAGTGACTATTCTTCTATTGTAGTTGCTCCGTTTGTTGGTTTGTATTTTTATTTTTTATTTCTTCTTGAAATATTTTATTGAGTATGTTTTATAGAGCAGGCTTTCTAGTTGTGAATTCTTTAAACTTTCTTTTTTTACTATGAAATGTTTTTATTTCATCATAAGTTCTGAAGCTTAGTTTTGCTGGGTATAATATTCTTGGTAGGATCCCATTTTGTTTTAGAGCTTGGTATATATTATTCTAAGACCTCCTAGCTTTGAAGGTCAGTTGCGATCTGGATCGGTTTCTCTCTAAATTTGACTTCTAATTTTTCTCTAGCAGCCTTTAAAATCCTACCCCTATTCTGTATGTTAGTCGTTTTCATAATAATGTGCCTTGGTATGGGTCTGATGTTATTTTGCATATTTGGGATCCTGTAAGCCTCTTGTATTTGAATTGCTATTTCATTATTAAGGGTTAAAAAATTTTCTGATATTTCATTGAAAACATTGTGAATTCCTTTCATTTGTTTCTCTAAACCTTCATCTATATTGATCTTAACTTTTTTTTTTTTTTTCATGTTACACCACATATTTTGGAAGTTCCATTCATGGTCTCTTAACATCTCTTATCTAGGGTCATCTTTATTTTCAAGATTATAGAATTTGTCTTCATTGTTTGAAACTTTTGGTTTTATGTAATGGTGATGCTTTCCATTGAATGTTTAATGTGGTTTATTGATTCCTTCATTTCTAGAATTTCTGTTTGATATTTTTTTAGAAGCTTCATCTTTTTGTTGAAGTGATGTTTCACTTTCTGTATTTTCTCTCTGATATCATCCTTACATTGTCCTTTACTTCACAGATTAACCATAAATTTTCTAAACTCTTTCTTTGACATTTCTTCCACTGCAGTGTCAATGGATTCTGTTATTGAAGTATTTTGCTTTGTTCCCTTGTTTTTTTTCATGTTGTTTATGTCTCTTCCCATCAAAGAGTATGGATCTGAGGCAGTAGAATTTCTATCCTTTGGACTTACAGTGTCCCCAAAAGTTTCTAGTACATCAAATAATACCAATAACCAATCCAAACAATATATAGCAATTCACCAAATAGTTCCTGCTGTGGCTTCTACAATATTAATTGTCACAATGAACAGAAACAATATGATCAGTTATTGCCCACAGTAAATAGAGTAAGTTTGCAAAAGGTTTTATAATTTAGAATGGTGAACAGGGAGAGAACAGAAGAGCTATAGAATGTGACTATTATGAGGGAGGAGAAATGAAAATATAAGTAAAAAATTAAAGGAAGGAAGACTTTAAGAGAAACCAATAGAGTTTTGCTGTTGGTAGAAGAAAAGAGGAAGATAATTAGAAACAGATAAGTGAGAGTAAAGAAAAAAGGAGACATATATTTTAAAAAATTAAAAAAATAAAAGAATATAAAACAAGGCAAAACTATACTAAAACTGAACCATAGAAGACAACTGACTTCAAAAAATTCTAGAAATGAGTAAAAAGGAAACAAATAATAATATGTATAAGTGCCTCTAAACTATTAAGCTCACAACTAACCAGAGGAAAAAAGGAGGACAAAAAAAAGTTCTCAATGAAAAGTTAAGGAATTATTTCCATTGGAGTTCAAAAAAATTCATGGCTTCCCTTCTCAGCAGTATTAGGTAGGATGGACTGGAGTGTGATGTCTGCTCCCTCAGGGGGTGTCTCTGAAGAGTAAGAGGAGTTCTAATAGGCAGGGTTTAGGCCTGGGTATGCTCCAAGTTCTTTGTTGAGTGGTTATTAGTCTGCTCCTCCTGGGCCCAGCGGTTGCCACCCACACTGGGAGATCTTGGGTTTCACTTGTGTGGTGGAGGAACCAATCCTTTGTCTCCTTCACCACCCATAGACTCAGGTTCAGTCTCCAAACTCAACCACTCCATGCTTATTTTGAATTCCAGGCTGGGTGGTGTCCCTCCCAGCTGGTCCTTCAAAGTGTTAGACTGGAGGGGGAGAGAATAGCAAGGTGGGTTTCCAAGGCCTGTATTCCCCTGTGTAAATCCCTCTCAGTGTCTGACCCCCGCCTGGTTATTTAGGCATTCTCTATTTCATGCGGTGTGGTTTTACCAACCCTGCACTTTAAGCCCAGCTCAGGTTTGCCAGGGATCAGCCCCCACAGCTGCTGGCCCACACAGGGTGGCTGCAAATTGGCTCCTTTCTCTGTCCTCCTGCACCTGAGAGACTTGGCTCCTCTCCCAAAGAGTGGTAATGTATATAGCATGCCTTTCAGGCTGGTCCAGCAGTGTCTTTGATGTCTGATTTTGCCATACCCAAGCATGCCACAAATCTCCTAAATATGTGGGGTCTTTTAATCTCCTTATCCCTTCACTTTGCTCCCAGGGAGACCACTCCAAATAGCACCAGCACAGTAACAATATCATTAGGGATTTTTTCCTAATTTGATTATATCAATTCTCCTGAGTTCTCAGTCCAGAATTACAGTAAAATCCCCTTTTTATTTTTTTTCCACCCAACTTGCTAAGAAGTTGCCTGTCTGCTTCCTTGGTTTTGTGCCACAGAGCAGCCAGAAATGCAATTTTCTCTATTCTGTCATCTTGTGGGGAGACCTCTTAAATCATTTTTTAAATAAAATTTTTACTTTATATCAGTTTTACACTTATAGAGAAATTGTGACTACACCAGAGTGAGTTCACATGCACTTCACATCCAGTTTCTCCTGTGTTTAAATCATAAATAGTATATACTTCTCACAGTTAATGAACCAATATTGACACATTTATATTAATTAAAGTTCATGCTTTATTTTTATTTCCTTAGTTTTTACTTAATGTCCTTTTTATGACCAAGGATCCCATTCAGGTTGCATTGCCTTTAGTCCCATGGACACTTCATGGAGTCATAATGCCTCCTAAGGCCCTTCTGGATTGTGATAGTTTTTCAGACTTTCCCTGTTTTTAATGGCCTTGGCAGTGCTGTTCAGGTATTTTATAGGATGTCCTTCAGTTGGGATTTATTTGATGTTTTTTCTTATAATTAATCTGGTGTGATGTGTTTTGGGGAAGAAGACCTCAGAGGTAAAATGCCATCTTATCAAATAATATCAGCAGTACACACTATTAAAATTATTTATGACTGTTGATATTGACCTTGATCATCTGGCTGAAGTAGTACTTGTCAAGTTTCCCTACTACTATTACTCTTTTTCCCCTTTTCCCGAACCACACCCTTTAGATGGAAGTTATTATGCACAGCTCACACTTAGAGACTGGGGAATTATGTTCCACTTTTTCTTTTTTTTCCCACTTTTTCAATAGTCAATTATCCAACTAAGTCTTTTTCCTGGGAGACGTTTCCCCTCTTGGATATATATTAATGTATCCAATCATTTATTTATATGAGTATGAGATGATGGATATTTATAATTTTATTCTTTGTGTCATAATCCAGTATGAATTTACTTATTCTGTTGCTTACATTGTTCCAGTTTGGCCTCTGGGAGTTCTTTCTCTTGGCACCTACATCTGTTTGACATACCTCTGTTAAGGCTGTTATGATTAAATATAGATCTAAAGAGTCTAGAAAAAATTTTGCCTGGCACATAGAAAGTGCTCTATTGATGTTAGTGAGTAATGTTATTGATCCTAGTTAACATCTTTAATATCTGGTCATTCTCAGTGGCTGAGAAATTAATTTCTGAGATTTATTAATTAATATTTCTTTCTCTCAGTCTGTTGTAGTGCTCTTGGACCTGTAACTGTTGGAATTTCTTTTAGCTAATCTGATCTTCCTATGGTTTTCACACACTGACTCACTTTTTCTTCATTGAAGTTAAAGCCATTTTCCAACTTGTCTATATAGTAATTTAATGGCAAGAGTTATGACTTCCTGGCACTTCCAAATGTTCTATAAATGTTATTAGTAATTGAATTCCAATTACTGAGTCATTATTTCACCTCACCCCACAATTATGTTCTGTAAAGCCAGAAAAAGAGACATAGCATATATTTATATCATGCTATTTTGTATCATCTCAGCTCATTGCTTCAGTTCTAGTTAAAATGAGAGCATGAGTTTCTGACAGAGGTCTAGATTCAATTTCCATTTCTGCTTGCTCCCTGAGTCTGCCTAGGCTGAACCGCCTGTTTTCTCTGAGGATCTATCAATAAACTAAAGACCACAATGCACATTCACAACGGTTATATGGGGTGGCTGACATAAACTAATGCATGGGAACTGCCTAGCACAAGTTTCCACACATATCAACAAATTGTATTCATTATTACTATTAAAGTTCAGTGGTGCTGGGCTTCTCACCTACTAATTCCACTTCTTTCCTAAGAAAGTCAGTCAAAAATGACAGGAAATAGAGAAGAATGTTTAGTGCAGTGTCATTTATAGTAAAGAAAATTTGAAATCTAGGTATTCAGCAATGGAAGTAATTGTGAAATAAATTGTGATATATCCATATAACCAAGCAATGTTGCAAATTTCAAATTGCAGCTATTAGTAGAAACTAAAGTTAGGGATTAGTCTACAACATTTTAAAAAATAATAGAAGAAAAATTAAAAGGGAATATCTGAGTAATAACTTTAGTTTCTGGTGTATTATTGTGTTTATATGCATGTGCACACATTTAGTGTGGTGTGTGTGTGTGTGTGTGTGTGTGTGTGTGTGTGGTGGGTTCTAGTTCAAAATGTTCAAAATTCATATAATTGCATTATTAGATTAAACCATGTAAAATATTCAAATACAAGCAACTTCATGTAGTTCATCCTAAGATAAGGTTCTTCAAATAATGTCATAATGAATTTTTAATTGTGTAGTAAAAGCTTGTAATGTTAAGTAAAAAATATGGAACTCTCTCTATATATAATAATTATTTTATATGTATACATTACTATTACATGTTATTTATATATGTGACATTTACTGTAAATATATGCTTAGATATACATGAGAAAGACAAAATGGAAATGTTAAATGCAAATAGGTATTGGGATTGTATGTGAGTAAATGCTTCTCCAGTACAGTTTTCTTTATAAGATCAAGTATTATATTTTTATACATGTTTATTTTTTATTTGCATTTATGAATATTATTTTAAATTCATCAATTTTTAAAAAGCCACCAGTGATATTAAATCTGAGAACTTCCTTCTAGTTTAACTGAGTGTGACTATAATCATCTTCCAAGACAATATCTAAGTAGACATTATTGTATTTCAATAAGTATAAGGAAATTAGCTCTTTTATGTGGTAAAGTTAAGCCACAAATCTTGTAAGCATATTTCCTGTTTTTTTTTAGACATGTTGATATATTTTTTAGTGTCAAGTAAATGCAAACTTTAGGTAATAAATACCTGAAATTTTATCTTTCAAATATTTTCAATAGTAACTCAACCACTATGGAAGTTTGACCTATTCAGAGAGGTCATGCTAGGGAAAATAAACAACCTTAAATTGCTTTGTGAAACTATGAAAGCAAGCATAAAATAAGAAATGTACTGAACACATGAATGAACACTCTTCAGAGTCTCACTGCCTAACTAGTTAACCCTTCTAACCTTTGGCGAGTGACTAAGAGTGTTCTCATGTGCACTTTGTTGCAACTGTCCCCAAATGCATCATTCTCAGTCATGGTGGGCTTTGATTGACAAGTGGAGATTCAGGAGACATTCTGTAAAGCCTTAGCAGACGCATGAAGGTCAATGCTAGACAAGAGCAGTTTGTTATAAGAATCAGACCTCTATACCTTTTTCTCCTTTTGCCTTATAAGAGAATGGAAACTAGAATTCAGTATAGTTCTCTCACTGCCTTATCATTTGTATACATGAAGGAACAGATACAACCTTCTTACACAGATAAAAGTAAACATGCACAGTATTTTTGAAGAGGTTTTTGTTGTTGTCATTTTGAGTTTGCCACTTCCTGCCTGAGACATTTCAATCCCCATTCAGAAAAGCACGGACAAAACCCTGATAAGACAAATCCTGGTTTTTGTTTTCAACAATCAAAGATATTCATTCATTCCTCTTTTTAGATAACTATGTAGGGACTTGGGGTGAGGCATAGTGGTAGTGTGCTTGCCAGACACATGTGAGGCCCTGGGTTCAATCCCCAGAACCACCAAAACAACAATGACAACAACAACAAAAAACAAAATACAAAAACACCTGAACTGAAATAACTGCATCATTGATATCATTATGTGAGATCAAAGGAGGGGTTCTCAAAGATCATAGTGATCCTTTAAGAAGTTTCAGGGTTTGTAGTATTTAAGAGGAAGGTGTGAGTTGGATGTCAGAATGGGAATCAGCTTACTTTTGTTCACAAATATTAGAAAATCATATACCAACTGACAAAAGTATTGTAACAATGTTATTGGCTCACAGGAAGGATAAGATCAAAGATAGGGCTGGCTGTATCCTCAGGGTGAGCCCCTGTATAGTTGCAAGAAGATTATCTGCAGTCTTTGGTCTCCATGATTAATTGCTCCTGAAGCACAAGAAAGAAAAAAACATCTGTGTCCTCTTAGTCCTAGCAGGACTCCAAAAGTTCTGAGAATTGCTTTCACTTGGACTAGGTTCAATCATGTACCAACCACAATTCTAATTATCTTACCCAAATAGATGAAGTGAGTTTCCGGGTTTTGCCTAGGTCATGTTCTGTCACTAGAGCCAGGGATGGCATGAGCCTCCACAGAGCTGATGGAGCACCAGTAAGGATGAGAGGCCTGCTAGGCAGGCGAACATTAGAAGATCACACCTATGCTAAAAAGGCTATCCTTTTTTTTTTTTTTTTTTTTTTTTTTGGACTAGGGATTGAAGCCAGGGGCAATGTGTCACTGAGCTCCATCCTCAACACTTTTTAATTTTTTTTTTTTAATTTTAAGACAGGGACTTGCTAAGTTGTTTAGGACCTCTTTAAGTTCTGAGGCTGGCCTCAAACTTGTGATCCTCTTGCTTCAGCCTCCCTAGTCACGTCTATTAAATGCATGTGGCCTCACACCCAGTTTAAAAGAACTATCTTTAAATTTCTCACTGTGACTCCCAGGTGTTTTGTTTGGTTGTGAAGCCAATGCCAACAATGAATCCTATAAGCCAATGGTTCTAAACTGTGTTCCCTAGACCAGCAGAATAGGCAACCTCTTGGAACTTGTTTGACATGTAAATTCATGGGCACAGCCCCAACTTGGTGAATCAGAATCTCTGGATGTGGAAGCCCAGCCAGCTGTGTGGTAGCAAGCCCTCGACTCTTCTGCATGCTAAATTTTGAGAGCCATTGCATTAAGCATGTTTTCAAAGACCTTGTATCCTGCTCTCCATTTCAACTAATGACATGTAACTATTGCTTCATGATTTAAAGAAATGTATGATTTTACACTGAGCTGACGACCTCTTCTAGCACTTCAGTCATGTATTCACCTTTTAATAATGCTATTTTCCTATGCTCTGCAAGGACTATGGTACAACTTCTTAAAAAGCCAAAGCTTACAGTTGTACAAGTTGTATAGTGCAGAACTCAAGGGGTGTCATTGTTTCTTAGTTACGGTATATTAAATATTTCATTTCCAGGAGAAAGAAAATATTTTGAGGAAGGTCCACAGCATTAACTTTACATCATTGCAATCAAAATACCTGTAAAGTAAAACTTAGTGGAGAGAAAGTTTATTTTGGCTCAAGGTTTCAAAATTTAGTCCATGGTCAGTCAACTCCATTGTTCTGGGCCTAAGGTTATGCAGAACATCGTGGTGGAAGGCTGTGGTGGATGGAAGTTTCTCTGTTCCTGGTGAACAGGAAGCAGAGAGCAAGGGGAAGGGGTTGCAGGGAAGGTGAACCCTTCCAGGGCATGCCCCCAGTGACCCACCTACTCAAGTAATACTCCACCCGCCTACAGTTACCACCCAGTCAGTCCACTCAAACTAGAATGGACAGATTAGGTTATTATAACTGAATCATTTCACTTCTGAATATTCCTGAATTAACACAGGAACATATGCATTAACCATAACATCCTACCTTCCTTTAATTTGTACAAATCACCTCCTTATCTAGCAGCAGAACATTCTTCTTTCTCCTTAAACCTTTGCTTTTTACCTTTGCTATATGCCCTCCATTCCCAAGCAGCTGATGCCCACACAAAACTGTAATATGGAAATTCACTCATCTTCTCCCCTGTGAAGCAGATACTGGCATCTGTGCCATGTTCCCCTTCAACCTCCTGTGCCAGCTAAGGGAAAGAGCCTCCTCCTTTCACTCCATCCACCTGCATTCTGGAGCCCTCCCACCTATTTAGACTGTCAGCCCATTTCTTACTCTTGTTTTTAAGGTTCTTCCTATCAGTAATCAATATGCTCATTATTAGAAACCATTCTTGTCTCCCTCTTCTCCATTGAAAATTTTCCCATTAGTCTGTGGTGACCTCTGTGGTGACCTCTGGTCCAGGGAACACTGTTCTGTCCTCAGCAGCAGCCTGGATCAAGACGAACAGTCCCTTATAGGAAAAACCCTCTTTCTCCTTTATCAACTGCTTTTTAAGATGCTTTTCCAGTCTCTTCTTTTCCCTGTTTATAAAATATTAAGACTTTTTTTTGTGGCCTTCCTTGAATCCTCTTTTCCTCTCACCCTACATTCTATCCTGAATGAAGACAGGAAGTAGAATAAGCATATTGTCCAGGTTGTCTGGCTTCCAGCTCAAGCTCTTAGCCACTGCCCACATGTGATAACTTGATTTCTAGTTAACGAGTCTGATCAGTCTGCTGCTTATGGAAATACCACATTTATTGTTAGTGGCTATCTTTTACTGTAAGTATATTATGTGCATGCTTGTATTTTAAAAAGAGGATCTTGCTGGGTGGAGTGGTACATGCCTGTAATCTCAGCAGCTTGGGAGGCTAAGACAGGATGATTGTGAATTCAAAGCCAGCCTCAGCAAGGGCAAGGTACCAAGCAATTCAGTGAGATGCTGTGTCTAAATAAAATACAAAATAGAACTGGGGATGTGGTTCAGTGGTTGAGTGTCTCTGAGTTCGACCCCCAGCATCCCCTAAAAATAAAATAAAAACAGAATCTTTCTGGTAAAGTATATTCACTTGTAGTAGAAAGCCAATATCACACTCAGTTTCCTTATGAGAATGCTAAGAATTGGGAGAGCTTTATTCCTGCAAAGATCTACAAGAGACAAATAAAAACACTTCAGTCATTTTGCTAAATAGATTGTTCAAAATCCAGAGGGTTGTTAACTTTGCATCCATTAATTGAGAGAGAACTTTATCAGAGTTCTAAATTGTATTTTTGTTTCTTTTTAGGATTTCATCAAAGGTCTTTCCATTTTACTCCGAGGGACAGTACAGGAAAAACTCAACTGGGCATTTAATTTGTATGACATAAATAAAGATGGCTACATCACTAAAGAGGTAAGAGAAATGTCACCAACACAGCTCTCCTCTGGACCATTTTCATTTCTTCAAAATGTTGAACAATTGCAATTATTAATTTAAATTTTTTTTTCAGGAAATCCAAAGTATGTGGTGATAGAAGAGAGATGTATTCTAATTAAAAAATTTTAAATGGGTAGGACTAGTTTAGGATCAATCTCCAAAGAAAATATATAAGATTATACCTTTATTTCCTACAGGCAGTTATTATTGTAGTTGTTATTATCTTTTGGTACAAGGGATTAAACCCAATGGCTAATTAATCACTGAACCACAACTGTAGTAGCCCTTTTTATTTTTTGAGACAGAGCCTCACTAAGTTGCTTAGAGTCTCACTAAGTTGCTGAGTCTGGCTCTTAATTTGAGATCCTCCTGGCTCACCCTCCTGAGCTGCTGGGATTATAGGCATGCCCAGATACTATAGGCATTTTTAATACATACTGGGAATTGAATAAATACTGTGCTCAGAATCAGATGGGAAGAGATGTGTCCAAACCATGGGAGAATACTTGGCCAGTAACCCTTTTCTTCTTATAAAACATGACCCATATGGAAACAAGCAATTTTGCAATCATATGGATTGTACTCTGACTTGTGTTTCATGAGAATAAACTGATGCAATGGTGGATTCTCCAAGCATACTTCCAGGCAGGCTATTCATAGAAGACTCCCAGACCTAATGGTGTTAAAAGGACACACTACCTGAATCCTGGATATTCTCAGTTGCAATGAACATTATGTGGCTGCATCACAACAGTATGCTGATTTTACATCCTTTGGCTATATACCAAGGAGTGGGATAACTAGGTCAAATGGTGGTTCCATTCCATGTTTTCTGAGGAATCTCCATACTGCTTTCCATAGTGGTTGCACCTATTTGTAGTCCCACCAGCAATGTATGAGTGTACCTTTTCCCCCACATCCTCGCCAACATTTATTGTTACTTGTATTCCTGATAAACTGCCATTCTGATTGGCCTGAGATGAAATCTCCGCGTAGTTTTAATTTGCATTTCTCTAATTGCCAGAGATGTTGAATATTTTTTCATATATTTGTTGACCATATTTACTCTTCTGTGAAGTGTCTGTTTAGTTCCTATGCCCATTTATTGGTTGAAATCTGATTCATTTTGCAACTAAATCAAAATTGATTCTTACATTCTGATTCTGCTGCAAAAGGCAAAAAGCTGTTTGTTGGTTTTGCCTTTGGGACAACAAGAAGGCCTCTCATGAAGAATAAAAGAAGAATTTTAAAAATTTGAAACATTTTTGGAAAAAAATCTGTCAGTTTCTTATATTCTTTATACTTTGTGTACAGACTTGTGTGGCTCTTTTTTTTTCCAGGAAATGCTTGATATAATGAAAGCAATATATGATATGATGGGTAAATGCACATATCCTGTCCTCAAAGAAGATGCTCCCCGACAACATGTTGAGACATTTTTCCAGGTAGGAATAAAAACAGAAGTCAGGGAGGGAGGGAAACTAGGAGAAAATTTCCTGATATTTGCAAGCCACCATGATGATTCAAAAGAAGGCAAAGGAAGACAAGTTTTACTGAAAGTGACAGAACAATAGAAAACTTAACCATCTTGCTAATTTAATAATTTGAGTTTATTGTAACCCTGATAATTCATTGAACATTTATGATATCACTAAGCAATTCTCAAGTTTCACAAGTTTTCACTTATTTCCATTCAGTTTTCACAAGAATGTATGAAGTTATAAACCCTCATCTGTCCATTTTACAGACAAGAAAACCATGGCTCTAAAAGTAGAGCAAATTGTCTGAGCTGTCATGTTTAGAAAACAGGATTTTTTACCTAGGGCAGAATGACTCCAGATCTTCACATTGTACTAAAAAAAGAGCACAGCATGCAAGGATTTGGGCATATGATTTGTATCCTAAGAAACCTCAAGTTCCTGCTACGATGAAATTCTTCCACATAAAACAAGCAGATGAGCTTTCTTTTTATCCACTTTGGCCATTGGATTCTGGTGTAAGGGTAGCATAAAATTGAGTGTGCATAAAATGTTTTTTTCTTTTCTTCCTGAACAGAAAATGGACAAAAATAAAGATGGGGTCGTTACCATAGATGAATTCATCGAAAGCTGCCAAAAAGTAAGTACTGACAGGAAAAGAACTGCCCCTTTTGTTTCCATAACAGGTAAGCAACATGAACTGAGAAAAATATAAAGATCAAATGTCTTAACTCAGCACTCCTACAATGTATGAGAAAGAACTACTACTCTGAAAACAAGTGTCAATTTATACATTCATTCAATCAGCATTACATAATGCCTCCTTGAGTTAGGATAAGTACAAAGCCCTAGAGATACAAAAATTATATAAGGACTGTGTTTTGGTTCACCAAATCCTCAGTGAATATTCACTATTGACAATAAAACATAAGCAACTTGAATGGCTCTTCTCCTGGACTTATATTATATGTATATATCTATCATATCTCCATAGAATTAGAGTTTCAATATAGTCACATATGTATCACAAGTCAAGCTTATAACCTATTTCTAAAAGAAACATTATTGCTCTGGTATATGTAAGCAAGAAATGGCTTTTTAACTGAACCCAGTAAAGGTCTTCAGTCACAAAAAAATGCAGAATAGAAAGTTTCTCAAAGGAGAAATCTGTACATCTGGGAAATCCAGTGTTAGCTCACTAGAATTATTGGACTTGATGTGTAGGTAGAACCACAATTAAGGATTTTTAAACTAATCATGGAAACAAAGAAATTTTTTGATGCTTTAGGTTTTTTCCCTTACTTTTTATTGTTCTTTATCTTGCCTGATACATGCCTGTTTCTTAGATCATATTTCAAAGTAATGGTCTTTCAAAATAATTAACATGGTAACATTATCCTGCCTAATGGTGGTGTCGTTACTTGGTTTCAAGCCATTATTGGTTCAGCCACCATTTACCATGACTATAAACAGCTCACAAAGAACATTCACAAAATTGACAAGAGCTTCTAAAAAGTCCAGTCTGTCCTCATAGCTCATTTCTAAGGAATATGGTAAACTGAACACAGCCATGTGCAAGGGTTTCTCCTAACCAATCCTTTCTCTGATTTGAGGCTATTCATTTTTTCATTTAATTTTATTTATTTTGTGGGGCATAATTAATTTTTTTTACTGCAGTTTTATAGTTACACATAGTTGTTGGGTTGTCCCAACAAATTCATTTCATTTTTAGAGGCTCCTAAAGGCCACGCAGATTTAGCCACAACTGGAAGACACAGAAACAGAAGCACAATTACTGCAAATATTCATTCTTCTTAATCCACCATCCAGATTCCCATGCCCCAAACATCAATCTTGAGGAAGCTGGGGCATAACTCACACAGTTTCTTTGCGTCTGTATAAATCTCTGAGATTTGGCTACCTGAAATGTCAAAATTCTCATTTGCTCACTTTGAATTACCAGTGCCTCCTGGTTTCCATTTTGGCATTATCATTTGAGAAATATTCTCTATTAACATCAAGATTTAAATGAAGCATCTGAGCCTGGTACACTCAAGAATACATTAAGCAGACTCTCCTGGGAATCATGTGGAAAGTGGATAGAGTCATTTACATTTGCAAACAGTATGTTAGCTTTGGCATAGGAAGTTGGTGGGAGGAGGCAATACTTAAAAGGCACAACAGATAACTTACCATGGCAGATATGCTGAATTTAATCCCTCTGTTTCTCCCTTACAGGATGAAAACATAATGCGCTCCATGCAGCTCTTTGAAAATGTGATATAACTTGTCAAATAGATCCTCAAACAGATAAATGTGAACTACCCTACCACACTTAAGTTGGAGCTACCACTTTTAGCATAGATTGCTCAGCTTTACACTGAGGCATATTATGCAAACAAGCTTTGTTTTAATATAAAACAATCCCCTGAAGATCTGATTTTTTCCATTATAAATTTGCATCCTTTTCATAATGTCACTGAGTCCATGAGATGTTCTAACTCATTTCAAACTCTATGAATATTCAAAAGTAATAGAATTTGGCATATAGTTTTGATTCTTTAGCCATGGGATTATTGAGGCTTTCACATATCAGTGATTTTAAAATACCAGTGTTTTTGCTACACATTTGTATGTATTCAGTCCTAGGATTTTAAATGGTTTTCTAAAATATCTGCATCGGCATTTAATTTCCAAATTTAATTTCACTTAATTCCATTTATGTAACATTAACAAGATTACTACCAAAACTAAAAAAAACATAGTCCCAATCTCTATGTATCTCCCACCTTCTGTTAAAGACATTAATTTACTGGCATTTTTTATAACATCTAACAAGTTAGTTTATTATCAGATATCAGCATATGCCTAATAAAACTTATTTTAATAAGCATTTCAATAAGCATTTCTTAATTTTCCATAATGCATATTACAGCCAAGGCCATATATATATATATATATACATATATATATATATATATATATGAAATTTTGGATTTGTTCAATCTTACAGGTGGTTCATTTTCTATTGTGTCATTATGTGAAGTTCAAGAAGGTATGAAACTAAGGATGTTTACAGACATATGCAAAGGGTCAGGATATCTGTCCTCCAATACGTAGTAATACTTAATAACAAGTAATCCATAACCGCATTAAAGGCCGATTCATCTCCTTTCATCTGACTTCCTCACAGCATGTTTATATTATAAGCCATTCAGGGACAAAGAAACCTTGACGACCCCAAAGCTATTAGGAACAAACAGCAAGCAGAATTCACTTTGAAAGCACCAATGATTCTATCATACTGAGAACTAATTTCAAGATTTCATATAAAATGAATATAAATGCTGAATAACTCATTTGGATTGTACTATGATTTAGCTTATCATAAAACTCCAACAATTCAGATTCTTAAGTCAAAACTGTAAAAATTGCCACATTACCATAGATAAACATATCTTCCCTGTTTTGTAGAATATCACAAAGACCAAGAGGCTATAAGAGGAGGAAATTTGCAACTGTCTTTGCAACAATAAATCAGGTTATCTATTCTGGTGTAGAGATAGGATGTTGAAAGCTGCCCTGCTATCACCAGTGTAGAAATTAAGAGTAGTACAATACATGTACACTGAAATTTGCCATCGCGTGTTTGTGTAAACTCAATGTGCACATTTTGTATTTCAAAAAGGAAAAATAAAAGCAAAATAAAGTGTTTATAACTCTACTGTCTGTTATAAGTCTTTATTCTAACATTATTTTTAAATGATGTTTTTAATCTAGTACAATCGTACAGCATTGTCTAAATTACATATCTTTGGTTGGTGTTGAATACTAAGAAGAAAAATCTAAGCAAGACCAGTGGGCAGGCAGCTGTGAGACTATATAAAAAAGGCAATACAGCCAGGAGTGGTGGGGCATTCCTGTAATCCCAGCAGTTTGGGAAACTGAGGTAAGAGGATCCTAAGTTCAAGGCCAGCCTCAGCAACCTCGGAAGGCCATAATCAACTCAGTGAGACCCTGCCTCTAAATAAAATACAAAAAAAGGATGAGGATAGGGCTCGGTGGATTCAATTCCCAGTACCAATCAATCAATAAATAAAATGAAGTGGGCATTGCAAAGAGGTTAATCCAGGTGTTTGAGGGACAGAATAGGAAAGGGCATTCTTAGATGCTTCTGAGATTTAAGATATTTGCTTCCATGTAAAGCAGTGATTTCACATCTCCATTCTTTGTAAGTATCATTCTTGTTTTGGATTTAGTACAGATACTCAAGTTCATTATAGCCTCTCTTCTTGTCAGTAAGACAGGTCTCATTCTTGTTTTCTATTTCTCTTCCTCTATGTCTTCCTTTTCCAGAATGATCTAGAGTCAGCTATGACATCAAAAATTCTGAACTATATCTGTACACTTTATCTTTTTTGTTTATTCTGGTACCAGGGATTGAACCCAGTAGTGCTCAAACACTGAGTCACATCCCCAGCCCTATTTATATTTTTTTCTTTTGAGACAGGGTCTCACTAAGTTGGTTAGGGCCTTACTCATTGATAAGTCTGGCTTTGAACTTGGAATCCTCCTGCCTCATCTCCTGAGCTGCTGGGATTATAGGCATGCAATAAGTTATATCTTAAAATTTCTTATAAAATGCTAAATTAACTATTAAACATAAGCAAGCACAACAAAGTCACTGAATAATAAAAGTTTTAAGATTTTAATTTCTGAATATCTGTATATATTCATAAATATTTTCAGGCTATGAAATGCAAAAATAACATTTACTTAAATACAATTAACACCTGAAGTTTAGGTAGTTTTAACAAGTTGTAATAAACAACAAACCTGCAGTAGAATTTACACACTTAAAAAATTTCTTAAAACCAGAATACTCTGGAAAGTAATTTTTCCAAGCATTCTATATAATAAAATACATATTTATTTACAAATAAAAAATAGCGAATTCACAAGGATTAATCCAATATTTGAAATTTCTATAGCTTGATATATATATAAAAACTAAGAAATGGCAAAAAAACCCCTATAAACATAAACATACAGCTACAAATGACTGCAAGTGTTACAAATTAAAAAAGCACTAGAAAATAAATACAAACACACCTGATCTTATAAACTCAATGGTTCTTCACACAAATGATAAAAAGACAAAGAAAAACCACAAAGTTATACTATTACAAAAGTTCCTTTAATAACCTTCCATTATTAGCCATTCCTTTTTGTTGATGAGTAACCTTCACTATGATTCAGCAGGTACATATACTTATCTTAACCTAGTAAACAATGACCGGTGGTTGTGATTTACAAAAGAATGAACTGAATTGAACAAGGTTTCCTGGGTATCCATGTTCAGTGTATGAGACCTGTCAGCAGGAAGATGACTTCTCTTGCCTCCCTTATTCAAGAGCATATTGAGCAGTATGTTGGAATTTTGGATTTGATGATTATAAGGCTTCCCTGCCAACAGAAAAATAGTGCAATATCATTATGCCATGAAGAATAACATGTAAGACTACGCTAACAGGCATCAGCATGTGCAGAAGTGTGCCTAAGAAGTATCCAAAACAAAATGGGTAAGAACAAAATGATGGAATGAAAAGTAGACCTTTTCTTTTCTGAGTTAAATAAAATATAGATTGTTTCTTCCTTTTTTAAAAAAGTATCTGGAGAAGCAGTTAGGAATCAGACCAGTATTCAAATTCAGCTTCTCTCAGTTATTTCATTGTCAAACCTGGGCTCTGCACCTCAGTTTCTTGATCTTGATTAACAATAAACTCTACCTCTGAGGATTGTTAATAAAGATTAGGTGAGTTTGATGCCTAAAAGTACACAGAAGAGTACCTGTCATGAAGTAAGCTCTTATATAATCAATAAAGAAAGATCAGGGTATGTTTAAGTATATGGCTTTCCTACAACAAATAAGCATGTAACTAAGAAAATTAAATTAGGCTAGGAATGAACTCATCACAATTTAAGGCAGGTAGCAAAAATATTATTTACAAGAAGTAACTCATTGTCTGTAACATGTTTTATTTATTTCTCCAGAAGGTGGATCTTCACATCATTATAATATACAGAGACCCTAAGAAAAGTCAAACTGTAATAGAGAAGAATCTTTTTAAAAAGACTAATTTTTGACATTTAAAAAAACTTAATAAGTTTTGAAATTCTTAGAGGAGAAACATGATTCATTAAGTTCATGAAGAATTGCAAAGTATCAAAGGCAAGCTCGATACTAATGAAGCAAAGAGAAAGTCCTTGATACGCAATTTCAGTAGAAATTTTTCTACTGCAATTACATGAATTATTACTAAAGTTTTGCATAGGACATAAGGAGAGTATAAGATATCTGAAGAAAATAAACAATACCTTAGAGCCCTTATAACTACAAAATCTCTCTTTTTAAAAAAAAAAAATCTGTCTTAATATCATTCAAAGCAAATGAGATTATGTGGCAATAAAAAAGAATTACTCTCTCTAGGACCCTGGGATTGGTCAAGCACATCCTCTGTATTCCAGCTATCAATCTATCTGTGCTGTTTTAAAATCTCTTTACATGCTAATAGCCCCACACCAAACACACACACACACACACACACACACACACACACACACACACACACGTTTTACTGTCCGAATCTGCACAGGTCCACAGAACATGGAAAAGTTAGGGAGAATTTCATATTAAAAAGCTGACATCTGTATGTAGCATCTATTTACTTCCATTTCATAGGGGAGAAAGGATAAATACATTTTGAATTTAAATTCTTGGTACAGAGAATTGTGAATATTTCACTTCTGCTAAGAGTCACTGGATTGATTAATGGCTAGTTCTCAACAAGATGTGTGAATACTAATCCTCTGCCTAGGTCTTAAATCACAACATAGAAATTTATTATCTAGTAGGCTTAGGGAATTACTGGCTCTTCATAAACTTTATCAAGGCATTCATTATGAAAAGAATACAATCAATTAAAAAAGTCATTGGAATTAGGTAATTTAGGAAAAGTTTAAACTAAATTGTTCACCATTTTACAATTTTTATGATCTTACAAATTTTCTTACAATTAATTCCTTTACAAAGTACCTAAAATGAAACAGTTATTCATTGTTAAGATAATTACATGTGGTTATATTATTAAAAATCTGATAAACTGTAATCTCCAAAACAAGACTGTTGTATGAAAATATTTTTCTAAAACTAAATTATGTGAACACGTCTTTCAAATGATGAAAATACAATTAACCTAGTTATTTGACACCAAATAGTAACAGAATACCTTGAAAAGTTAGAATAATCAATTGAACTATTCAAAATGTGTGTGTGTATGTGTGTGTGTGTGTGTGCGCGCATGTGTGAAACTCAGTTGCCCAGTCATTTAGAAGTGTCATTTCAATCCTTATGATAGATTCTTAAATTCTGAGGCAGAAAAGATGGCAAATTAAAAGGAAAAAAGAGAGCTGGGAGTGTTGCTCAATGGGAAAGTACCAGCTCAGCATGTACAAAACCCTGAGGCCAATACCCAGCACCAAATAAATAAAAGTGGAGGGGGAAAAACTCTGTCTTCCATGAGCTCTGTAAATGAGATATTTTTTTCCTCTGAGTTTTTCAATGGTCAAAACAAAACATTTTAAATATTTTAAAGGAAGAAGCTAAAGCTACAACTCATGGTGTGCGTTGGTGAGCACAGTGAAAAGTAAACAGCCACTAGGTTACCAAGAAACTGTGACCTGAGTCCCAGAAACTGTGAGCTCTAAAATGAAAATATTACCTTCACATGTTTACTTATAGCTGAAATGAGATAATAGATTTTAATAAATAATTTTATAATAGAATTAAAAGTTAAAACCAAACCAAAAACATGACTTAATGAATATTCTACTTACACCTCCACCATGATGCTCTAGCTTCTGTAATGCACTTGTGATTGGCTCTTTGAATTTCTTGTCCATTAGTCTCTTGGAAAGCTTTTGAAGACCATGGGTGAAGGTGGGGAGATGATGCAGAGGTTGAAATGATTTGAAAAAGTAACAGTTCAGCCACAGACATAAATAAAACTTGACAAACATCCCATAATTTGAGATTTCAAGGTTTCTTTTAAGAAACATCTCATTAAGATTTATATAAAATAGACATCATTTTTAAGGCCCGGGCCATATAAAGTTGGCTTCTGGTCCTTCCTTCTCTCAGGAATAAAAAGTAACCCAATGGAAATACTTCACACCATTGAACATTGAATAAAAGGGCCTGTCAGCCAAGCCAATCATCAAAGATTAGGCAGGATTAGAAGACACTATCAGAAAGAAAAAAAAAAAAAAACAACAGAAGGGCAACTTGAAAGAAAGAGATTCACAGTCATTTAGTTCACTTTCTTTAGATTGTGCAGTAGTCCCCCCATCTTCTTGGATTTTTTATTTATTTATTTATTTTTTATTGTTGGTTGTTCAAAACATTACATAGTTCTTGATATATCATATTTCATACTTTGATTCAAGTGGGTTATGAACTCCCATTTATACCCCAAATACAAGTTGCAGAATCACATCGGTTACACTTCCATTGATTTACATATTGCCATACTCGTGTCTGTTGTATTCTGCTGCCTTTCCTATCCTCTACTATCCCCCCTCCCCTCCCCTCCCCTCCCCTCTTCTCTCTCTACCCCCTCTAATGTAATTCATTTCTCCCCCTTGTATTATTTTTCCCTTTCCCCTCACTTCCTCTTGTATGTAATTTTGCATAACCCTGAGGGTCTCCTTCCATTTCCATGCAACTTCCCTTCTTTCTCCCTTTCCCTCCCACCTCTCATCCCTGTTTAATGTTAATCTTCTTCTCATGCTCTTCCTCCCTACTCTGTTCTTAGTTACTCTCCTTATATCAAAGAAGACATTTGGCATTTGTTTTTTAGGGATTGGCTAGCTTCACTTAGCATAATCTGCTCTAATGCCATCCATTTCCCTCCAAATTCTATGATTTTGTCATTTTTTAATGCAGAATAATACTCCATTGTGTATAAATGCCACATTTTTTTTATCCATTCATCTATTGAAGGGCATCTAGGTTGCTTCCACAGTCTTGCTATTGTGAATTGTGCTGCTATGAACATCGATGTAGCAGTGTCCCTGTAGCATGCTCTTTTTAGGTCTTTAGGGGAATAGCTGGGTCAAATGGTGGTTCCATTCCCAGCTTTCCAAGAAATCTCCATACTGCTTTCCAAATTAGCTGCACCAATTTGTAGTCCCACCAACAATGTACAAGTGTACCCTTTTCCCCACATCCTTGCCAGCACTACTTGTTGTTTGACTTCATAATGACTGCCAATCTTACTGGAGTGAGATGGTATCTTAGGGTGGTTTTGATTTGCATTTCTCTGACTGCTAGAGATGGTGAGCATTTTTTCATGTACTTATTGATTGATTATATGTCCTCCTCTGAGAAGTGTCTGTTCAGATCCTTGGCCCATTTGTTGATTGGGTTATTTGTTATCTTATTGTCTAATTTTTTGAGTTCTTTGTATACTCTGGATATTAGGGCTCTATCTGAAGTGTGAGGAGTAAAGATTTGTTCCCAGTATGTAGGCTCCCTATTTACCTCTCTTGTTGTTTCTTTTGCTGAGAAAAAACTTTTTAGTTTGAGTAAGTGCCACTTGTTGAGGGAATGGCTAAGTTGCTTAGGGCCTTGCTATGTTGCTAAGACTGGTCTTGAATTTGGGATCCTTCTGCATTAGCTCCCAAGTTGCTGGGATTACAGCCATGTGTCACTGAACCTGGCCCCCATCCTCTTTGTGGATATTCCCAGCCAGGACTTCCTACTGGTGTAATAATAATTAACCTTACCTAAAAAAAATTTGGTCCTTTTTCCTACCTCCTGGATGGTAACCTCTAAGCTTTTAGAATGTCCTGCCACACAGGAGTATCTCTATTATCCTGGGGGCTTTTGGCCATATCGGATGGTTCACACTAACAATGTGACTTATGGTGGAGGCCTTGGGTCAAAGTATCAGCTAGATTCTGTGAAGGTTATGGACTAATCTCTAAATGCACATGCAGGCAGGCAGTCATGCCCAAGTGACAGATTGCAATAGAAAACCTGGACACCAAGGCTCAGGGTGTATGAGCACTGCTTATAATTCATAGCTAATTAACACAAGTGTAATACCATTATACTGTTCATTAAGTTTTATAAATTCAATTTTGTTTACTTTTCATTATTTGTCTAAACTCTGCTCTTATAAGCACTTCCATTTTTAATGTCCACTAGTAAAATGCATTATGAATTACTAAGTCCAATCTCAATATTTGCTGGTTTGGATGATGATGAGTTCCTTTTTGTTTTTTAAGGTTTTGAGATATTTGAATGATTAACTTGAAGAAATTAAATCATAAAGATATATAATTAAATATATATATTAAATTAATTAAATTAAATCATAAAGATATATATAATTAATTAAAATAATTAAATTAAATCATAAAGATATATATATATATATATATATATATATATATATGTGTGTGTGTGTATATAACTAATATTTGCAGTACTTACACTGGTAAGCAGATGTTTCAGATGATCATTTAGGGAAGGACCAACTATGACACTTAACTGCACCAAAGCACACAATCCTCTTTCAAACACTTCATCATCTGAATGGACCTTTTGGGTTGGTCAGTTGGAGATACAGAAGCAGGAGTCAAAAAGAAGGAAAAAAATAGGGAAGATAGGTTAGCAAAGGGCAAACAGGTAGGGGGAAAAAGTAAGATTAAACATTTAAAATTAAAAGAGAATAATAAAAAACAAAATTTCAAAAATAACTTTAATACAGGACTTCTAGAAGCAAAAACCAAAATTATCATCATAACTAAATCATTAGCTAAAATACATCTAGCTTACAGAAAGACTAATTTGAGGTTCACTACTTCCTCTAATTACTCAAAATTTCCCTGTGTACACAGTTAGTACATCTTGTAAAGGCGTCTTCATAATCATCTGGCCTTGAATAACAGTGGCCTCATTTTGTACATACAGCAAAATCACAGATTAAGGACTACTTTGCATATAATACAGAAGTAGAATAAAAAATATTCTATGTTAGAGTTTTCTCTTTTCTATCATGTGATTTTTAAATTAAAAGCACAAGGAAGTAAGTGACAACATACCAGAGCTGCCTTTAGCACAGGAATTAGTCTAGGTAGCAAAGGAATAGCCTTTTCAGGAGCTCCTTTGACCAAAAGTAATTCTCTAAAACCCTCCTTTGACACAAAGGTATATGGATGTTTCGTCTCTCTCAGACCCTGACAAAGACAAAAAAAAAAAAAAAGATAAAAGTTTCAATATCATTTTGCTATACTAATAATAGAAAAAATTAATTTTACTAGCCTAAATGAAAATCAAAAGTAGGGAGCCAACCATACCGGCCTGTGCAGGACCCAGGCTCACAGTAGGCCCAGGTCCACCCCTCCACCTGTAGAGCAGATACCCGCCTGAGGCTCTGACACAGGACCACCTCTTCTGACCAGCAGACTACTGTGGCAGCCCATGCCACGCCCAGACAGCCCACTCCAGCCCATGCGGGACCCAGGCTCACAGTAG
Source organism: Urocitellus parryii (assembly GCF_045843805.1). Lineage (NCBI taxonomy): Eukaryota > Metazoa > Chordata > Mammalia > Rodentia > Sciuridae > Urocitellus > Urocitellus parryii. Next base: position 130,292,011 of record NC_135540.1, read on the forward strand.
GCCCTCCTCTACCCCTCTACCTGTGGGGTAGACACCTGCCAGAGCCTAGCCTCCGGCACAGGACCAATCCCCCACCCTTCTGACCAGCAGACTACTGAGGGAGGTCAAGCCCAATGGCCCAGATCTATCCACACTGGCCTGTGGTGCTGGACCCAGGCTCACAGTAGGCCTGAGTCCACCCCTCCACCCATGGGGCAGACACCCACCAGAGTCCAGCCTCTGGCACAGGACTGCCTCTTCTGATCAGCAGATTACCATGGGAGCCCAGGCCAGGCCCAGATCTGTCCACACAGATTTGTGCAGGGCCCAGGTCCAGGGTTGGTCCGAGTTCATCCCCCTCTTCATGGGAGCCTAAGCCTAAGCCACTTCCATCTTGGAACACTGCAGTCATGGCCATAGCTTTCCCCACACAATAGCTCCTAACCTTTTGACAGCAGACAGGGCATAGAAGCAGCTGCATCTCAGAGCAGGCATCCCAAAGCAGTGTGGGGCCCATCCCTTTCAGCCCCATCTCGGTAAGACATTGCTTCCACCTTGGGGCACCTTAAACTATTATCTCGACTATTGCCGCCACAACCTTTAGATGCAGTAGCATACATTGAGGGACACCAGCAGGGTCTGGAAGCCCAACATCAAGGTACAAACAATCTGCACGGTTACTACAAGAATATAGGAAACAAACTGTAATACCTCTGATCTACACTGCAAGAAAGGAAGACAAATAGATAACATGAAAAAACAAGGGAGGAAAGTGCGCCAAACAAACCAGCATACTGTAATAATAGAACCCATGGACGGCAAAGTTGATGAAATGTCAGAGAAGGAGTTCAGAAGGTTCATAATTGAAATGATCTATGCATTAAGGAATGACCTACATGAGCAAATACAGGCAAAAGTTGATCACTTCAACAAAGAGATAAGAGAGCAAATATAGGTAGCAAAAGATTATTTTGAGAGAGACAGACTCTGACAATCAGCAGTCAGAAATCCTTGAAATGAAAGACACAATAAATCAAATAAAAAACTCAATAGAATGCATAACCAACAGACTAGACAACTTAGAAGAAAGAACGTCAGATAATGAAGAAAAAGTATACAATCTGAAAAATCAAGTTGATCACATGGTGAAGATGGTAAGAAACCAAGAACAGAACATCCAAGAATTATGGGACAGCATCAAAAGACCAAATCTAAGAGTTATTGGGTTAGAGGAAAGCATAAAGTTTCAAACCAAAGGAATACACAATCTCTCCCATGAGATAATATCAGAAAATTTCCCAAGTATGAAGAACAAATTGGGAAACCAAATACAAGATGCTTACAGAACATTAAATGTACAAAATTACAAAAGATCTACACCAAGGCACATTATAATGAAAATGCCTAGCATACAGAATAAGGATAGAATCTTAAAAGCCGCAAGAGAGAGGAATCAGATCACATATGGGGGAGACCAATTCGTATCTCAGCAGATTTTTCAACCCAGACCCTCAAAGCCAGGATATCATGGAACAACATATACCAAGCTCTGAAAGAAAATGGATGCCAACCAAGAATCTAATATCCAGCAAAACTAAGCTTTAAATTTGATGATGAAATAAAAACCTACCATAACTAACAAAAGTTAAAAGAATTTACAACTAGAAAACCTGCAATACAGAACATCCTCAGCAAAATATTCTAAGAAGAAGAAATGAAAAACAATGATGAAAATCAGCAGAGAGACGTATTATACTAAAGAAAAATCTAATCAGAGGAGAAACCAAGTCGTGTTAAATACCAAAAATAAACAAAAATGGCTGGGAATACAAATCATGTCTCAATAATAACCCTGAGTGCTAATGGCCTAAACCTACCAACCAAAAGACAAACTAGCAGATTGGATTAAAAAAATGCTGCCTCCAAGAGACTCACAGAAAAAGACATCCACAGACTGAAGGTGATGGGTTAGAAAAAATCATATCACTCATATGGACTGTGGAAGCAAGCAGGTGTTTCCATCCTCATGTCAAATAAAGTAGACTTCAAGCTAAAGTCAATTGAAAAGGACAAAGAAGGACACTATATATTGTTCAAGGGAACCATACACCAACAAGACTTAACAATTATAAATATACATGCCCCAAACAATGAAGCATCTACATTCATTAAACAAACTCTTCTCAAGTTCAAGAGTCAAACAGACCACAAAACAATAATTTTGGGTGACTTAAACACATCTCTTTCATCACTATATAGATCTCCCAAACAAAAGCTAAACAAAGAAACTATAGAACTCAATAATACAATCAATAACTTAGGTTTAACTGACATATATAGAATATTTCATCCTTCAAGGAGAGAATACACTTTCTTCTCAGCAGCACATGGATTCTTCTCTAAAATAGAACATATACTATGCCACAAAGTAACTCTTAGCAAATATAAAAAAGTAGAGATATTATCCTTCATTCTATCAGATCATAATGGAACAAAATTAGAAATCAAAGATAAAATAAGAAATAAAAGTCACTCCAACAACATGGAGACTAAATACTGAATGAACAATGAGTTTCAGAAGACATCAAGGAGGAGATTAAAAAATGTTTAGAGTTGAATGAGAACACAGATACAGCATATCAAAATCTCTGGGATACTATGAAAGCAGTTTTAAGAGGAAAGTTCATTGCATGGAGTTTATTCCTTAAAAGAAGAAATATCTCAAAGCCCTAGAAAAAGAAGAACAAATCAACACCAAAAGCAGAAGACAGGAAATAATTAAAATCAGAGCTGAAATCAATGAAATTGAAATAATTTTTTAAAAAATTAATAGAACAAAAAGTTGGTTCTTTGAAAAAATAAATAAAATTGACATACCCTCAGCCATGCTAACTAAAAGAAGGAGAGAGAAAACTCAAATTACTGTAATACGTGATGAAAAAGGAAATATCACAAAAGACACTACAGAAATACAGAAGATAATTTGTACTCGAAGTTTAGAAAATATCAAAGGCATCGACAAATTAAGTCATGTAATTTGCCCAAATTGAATCAGGGTGATATACACAATTTAAACAGATCAATTTTAAGTGACAAAATAGAAGGCGCCATCAAGTCTACCAACCAAGAAAAGCCCAGGACTGGATGAATACACAGGCAAGTTCTACAAGACCTTTAAAGAAGAACTAATACCAATGGTCTTTAATTTATTTCAGGAAATATAAAAAGAGAGAGTGCTTCCAAACTCATTCTATGGGGCCAATATCACCCTGATTCCAAAACCAGGCAAAGACACACAAACAAAACAAAACAAAACTTTAGATGCAAAAATTCTCAATAAAATTCTGGCAAATTGAATACAAAAACATATCAAAAAGATCATGCACCACAATCAAGTGGGATTCATCCCAGGGATGCAAGATTGGTTCAATATATGGAAATCAATTAAATGTAATTAACCACATCAATAGACTTAAAGATAAGAATCATATCGTCATCTCAACAGATGCAGAAAAAGCATTTGACAATATACAGCATCCCTTAATGTTCAAAACACTAGAAAAATTAGGGCTAACAGGAATATATCTCAACATCATAAAGGCTATGTATGCTAAGCCTCAGACCAATGTCATTCTAAATGGAGAAAAATTGAAGGCATTCCCTCTAAAAACTGGAAAAAGACAGGGATGCCCTCTTTCACCACTTCTATTTAACAGTTCTTGAAACACTGGCCAGAGCAATTAGACAAAAGAAATTAAAGGGATACCCCTAGGAAAAGAAGAACTCAAATTGGTCTATTTGCTGATGATATGGTTTTATACTTAGAAGACCCTAAAGGTTCCACCAGAAAACTTCTAGAACTAGTAAATGAATTCAATAAAGTAGTAGGATATAAAACCAACCCCATCAAGCAAAGGCATTTCTGAATATCAGTGACAAATCCTCAGAAAGGGAAACGAGGACAACTACCCCATTTGCAATAGCCTCAATAAAATAAAATACTTGGGAATCAACTTAAGGAAAGAGGTGAAAGATCTACATATGAACCCTAAAGAAAGAAGTCAAAGAAGACCTCAAAAGATGTAAAGATCTACCTTGCTCTTGGATAGACAGAATTAACATTATCAAAATGACCATACTACCAAAAGCACCATACATATTTCATGCAATTCCAATCAAAATCCCAATGACATTCCTCAAAGAAATAGAAAAAGCAGTCATGAAATTCATCTGGAAAAATAAAAGACCCAGAATAGCCAAAGGAATCCTTAGCAAAAAGAGTGAAGCAGGTAACATCACTATGCCATACCTTAAACCATACTGCAGAGCAACAGTGACAAAAACAGCATGGTATTGGCACCAAAACAGACGGGTAGACCAATGGTACAGAATAGAGGACACAGAGACTAACCCATGGAAATGGAAAGAGACCCTCATTGTTATAAAAAACTACATAAAAGAGGTTGTGAGGGGAATTGGAAGAAAAAACAAGGAGAGAAATGAATTACAGTAGATGGAATAGAGAGAGAAGATGGGAGGGGAGGGGAGGGGGGATAGTAGAGGATAGGAAAGGTAGCAGAATACAACAGTTACTAATAGGGCATTATGTAAAAAGGTGAATGTGTAACTGATGTCATTCTGCAATCTGTATTTGGGGTAAAAATGGGAGTTCATAACTCACTTGAAACTAATGTCTGAAATATGATATGTCAAGAGCCTTGTAAGGTTTTGAACAACCAATAAAAAAAAAAATGCATTGGAGACCTCTTCAAAAAAAGTTGCTGGGAAAACTGGAAATTCATATGCAACAAAATGAAATTAAACTCCTATCTTTCACCTTGAAAAAAACGACTCAAAATGGACCAAGGACTTAGGAATAAAACCAGAGACACTGCATCTAATAGAAAAAAAAGTATCTCTATCATGTGGGATTAGGCCCCAACTTCCTTAATAAGACTCTTTTGGTGTAAGAATTAAAATCAAGAATCAATAAATAGGATGGACTCAAACTAAAAGGTTTCTTCTTAGCAAAAGAAACAATCTGTGAGGTGAACAGAGAGACTACATCTTGGGAGCAAATCTCTACCCCTCACACATCAGATACAGCACTAATCTCTAGGGTATAAAAAGAGCTCAAAAAGCTAAACACTAAAAAACCATATAACCCAATCAATAAGTGGGAAAAGGACCTGAACAGACACTTCTCAGAAGATGATATACAACCAATCAACAAATATATGAAAAAATGTTCATCATTAGTGATTACAGAAATGAAAATCAAAACCACTCTAAGACTTCATCTCACTCCAGACAGAATGGCAGCTATTATGAAGACAAAACAACAATAAGTGTTGGCGAGGATGTGGGGAAAAAGGTACACTCATACATTTCAGGTGGGACAGCAAATTGGTACAGCCAATATAGAAAGCAGTATGGAGATTTATTGGAAAATTGAGAATGGAACCACAATTAGACCCAGCTATCCCTTTCCTTGGTCTATACCCAAAGGACTTAAAAACAGCATACTACAGGGACACAGCCACATCAATGTTTATGGCAGCACAATTCACAAGAGCTAAACTGTGGAACCAATCTACATGCCCTTCAATAGATGAATGGATATGAAAATGTGACATATATACACAATGAAATATTACATAGAAATAAGAGAGAATAAAATCATGGCATTTGCAGGTAAATGGATGGAATTAAAAATAGATAATGCTAAGTGAAGTTGGTCAATCCCAAAAAAACAAACGAGGAATGTTTTCTCTGATATAAGGAGGCTGATTCATAGTGGGGTAAGGAGGGGGAACACTGGAGGAATAGATGAACTCTAGATAGGGCAGAGGGATGGGAGGGGAAGGGAGGGGGTATGGGGTTAGAAATGATGGTGAAACATGATGAACATTATTATCCAAAGTGCAGGTATGAAGACACGAAGTGGTGTGAATATACTTTGTATACAACCAGAGATATGAAAAATTGTGCTCTATATGTGTAAAAAGAATTGTAATGCATTCTGCTGTCACATATAAATAAAAAAATTAATTAAAAAATGAAATAAAAAAATCAAAAGTATAATCGTTTTTCTAATCATATAATTTCAGTAATTATACATTTCAATTACACTAAACTATGGAATAAAGGACATACACAAAAGGGGGAAATCTCTACACACAGAAGGAAAGGAAAAGAAAAACAGTAAGAAAAATTATAGGATTAGGATTAATTGAAAGGGAAAGAATGAAGAAAATAAAGGAACCAAGAAAAAAATGTAGGACAGGAAGAGAAGTCAGAGAAAGGAGAAATGGAGGGAAGGGAAATGCAAATTGAAAAGAGAAAAAAGCATATGAAAACACACTAGAATACCAAAATCATTTTATATCTATTCCCAAATAATATCTGAAAGCCAGCAAATTAGTCTAAAACGTATGTTTAAGCCCTCCCACTTTATATATGCCTATTAGACCCCTGTCTTTAAAATAATTCTAAACTTACTTAATGAGTTCCTAATCCACATTTCCTTCATATTTAAATATTTTATATTAAGATATTCAGAAGCCAAATCTTATACTGCAAGAAGCACTATAAAATTTCAAATGTCATTTTGAACAATGGAATATAAAATAAAAATATGGTATAAGCTTGTGTAGATCATTTCTCATGATGCCTTTCACCCTAAATGCACTAGAAATAATTACACAGTACTATTTCATGATTTAACTAATCACTGTAAATCAAGATAAAGAGATATCTTTTTTCAAAAACATAAAATATAGGAAAACAAAAAAAAGTAGCAACAAAACTCCTTCAGTTTGACTAATTATATGTGAACTGAATAATTATAACTGGCTGCAAGGTCATCATTTAAAATATTAATTTTCAACTGATTCATACTTTACACCTAACTGCTTTCAGTGATCTACCACTCCCTTTCCTCAACACTACTGTGCTTTTGAAAACTATGCTGCCAAACACATAGGCATCATTTTGAACCATAGGTTTTTTCTTCTTAGAAGTGCCTGTATTCTCTTCTTGTAGAGATGAATCGCAGGTCAAGAGCTCAAGTGGGTTTCAAAGGTGGTTCTTCTATACTACTAACCAATTACTAGGTGAGTAGAAGGGAAAGACAAAATTCTACCCAATACAGAAATAAAAGCTTTGGTGTTGGATAATAGGCACAAACAAGACTGACTTTATGTTGTCTAAAGTCAGAGTACCTTTAAGGACTTCCCAAATCAAAACATTCACTGTACCCTGTGATTTGCTGTAATACACAAAGATATCCTAAATTTTGAATTGTCTAAAATACAGTTTGCGGGACCCAACATGGCGGCCGGCGAGGAGGCAGCACTTTCAATACCTCCACAGTAACGGGATCAGAGAGACCCATTAATACGCCTAGATTCTACCTGCTGAGAAACTTCTAGCAAAATTCCGCTGAAAGGAGACCTGCCGGGAATTAGTAAGTTTATTGGAAGTGTCAGTTTGTCCCAGACGAGTGAATCTCGGCCACGGGCGCAGGGGTCCAATTCCCATAGGGCAACTCTTAGTAAATATAAAGGTGTGGAGATAATACCATGCACCATATCTGATCATAATGGAATGAAACTGGAAATCAATGATAAAAGAAGGAAGGAAAATACCTGCATCACATGGAAAATAAACAATATGTTACTGAATGATCAATGGGTTACAGAAGACATAAAGGAGAAAATCAAAAAATTCTTAGACATAAACGACAATACAGACACAACATACTGGAATCTATGGGACACAATGAAAGCAGTTTTAAGAGGCAAATTCATTTCCTGGAGTTCATTCCTCAAAAAAAGAAAAAAAACAAATAAATGAACTCAACAAATAAATGAACTCACACTACATCTCAGAACCCTAGAAAAGGAAGAGCAAAACAACAACAAATATAACAGAAGACAAGAAATAATTAAAATCAGAGTTGAAATCAACGAAATTGAAACAAAAAAAGCCATTGAAAAAATTGATAAAACTAAAAGTTGGTTCTTTGAAAAAATAAATAAGATCGACAGACCCTTAGCCATGCTAACAAAGAGAAGAAGAGAGAAAACTCAAATTACTAACATACGGGATAAAAAAGGCAATATCACAACAGACACTACAGAAATACAGAAGATAATTAGAAAGTATTTTGAAACCCTATATTCTAATAAAATAGAAGAGAGTGAAGATATCGATAAATTTCTTAAGTCATATGAATCAGGAAGACACACACAATTTAAACAGACCAATAACAAAGGAAGAAATAGAAGAAGCCATCAAAAGACTACCAACCAAGAAAAGCCCTGGACCAGATGGGTATACAGCGGAGTTTTACAAAACCTTCAAAGAAGAATTAATACCAATACTTTTCAAGCTATTTCAAGAAATAGAAAAAGAAGGAGCTCTTCCAAACTCATTCTATGAGGCCAACATCACCCTGATCCCGAAACTAGACAAAGACACTGCAAAGAAAGAAAACTACAGACCAATATCTCTAATGAACATAGATGCAAAAATTCTCAATAAAATCCTGGTGAATCGAATACAAAAGCATATCAAAAAAATTGTGCACCATGATCAAGTAGGATTCATCCCTGGGATGCAAGGCTGGTTCAATATACGGAAATCAATAAATGTTATTCACCACATCAATAGACTTAAAGATAAGAACCATATGATCGTCTCCATAGATGCAGAAAAAGCATTCGATGAAGTACAGCATCCCTTTATGTTCAAAACACTAAAAAACTAGGGATAACAGGAACTTACCTCAACATTGTAAAAGCTATATATGCTAAGCCTCAGGCTAGCATCATTCTAAATGGAGAAAAACTGAAGGCATTCCCGCTAAAAGCTGGAACAAGACAGGGATGCCCTCTCTCACCACTTCTATTCAATTTAGTCCTTGAAATACTAGCCAGAGCAATTAGACAGACAAAAGAAATTAAAGGCATAAAAATAGGAAAAGAAGAACTTAAAATATCACTATTTGCGGAAGACATGATTCTATACCTAACAGACCCAAAAGGGTCTACAAAGAAACTACCAGAACTAATAAATGAATTCAGCAAAGTGGCAGGATATAAATCAACCCGCATAAATCAAAGGCATTCCTCTATATCAGCAACAAAACTTCTGAAATGGAAATGAGGAAAACCACCCCATTCACAATATCCTCAAAAAAAAAAAAAAAACTTGGGAATTAACCTAACAAAAGAGGTGAAAGATTTATACAATGAAAACTACAGAACCCTAAAGAGAGGGATAGAAGAAGATCTTAGAAGATGGAAAAATGTACCCTGTTCATGGATAGGCAGAACCAACATCATCAAAATGGCGATATTACTCAAAGTTCTCTACAGGTTCAACGCAATGCCAATCAAAATCCCAATGGCATTTCTTGTAGAAATAGATAAAGCTATCATGAAATTCATATGGAAAAACAAAAGACCCAGAATAGCAAAAGCAATTCTAAGCAGGAAGTGTGAATCTGGAGGTATAGCGATACCAGACTTCAAACATACTACAAAGCAATAGTAACAAAAACAGCGTGGTACTAGTACCAAAACAGGCAGGTGGACCAATGGTACAGAATAGAGGACACAGAGACCAATCCACAAAATTACAACTTTCTTATATTTGACAAAGGGGCTAAAAGCATGCAATGGAGGAAGGATAGCATCTTCAACAAATGGTGCTGGGAAAACTGGAAATCATATTCAACAAAATGAAGCTGAACCCCTTTCTCTCGCCATGCACAAAAGTTAACTCAAAATGGATCAAAGAGCTTGATATCAAATCAGAGACTCTGCGCCTGATAGAAGAAAAAGTTGGCTCCGATCTACATATTGTGGGGTCGGGCTCCAAATTCCTTAGTAGGACGCCCATAGCCCAAGAGTTAAATACAAGAATAAACAAATAGGACTTACTTAAACTAAAAAGTTTTTTCTCAGCAAGAGAAACAATAAGAGAGGTAAATAGGGAAACTACATACTGGGAACAAATTTTTACTCCTCACACTTCACATAGAGCCCTAATATCCAGAATATACAAAGAACTCAAAAAATTAAACAATAAGATAACAAATAACCCAATCAACAAATGGGCCAAGGATCTGAACAGACACTTCTCAGAGGAGAACATACAATCAATCAATAAGTACATGAAAAAATGCTCACCATCTCTAGCAGTCAGAGAAATGGAAATCAAAACCACCCTAAGATATCATCTCACTCCAGTAAGATTGGCAGCCATTATGAAGTCAAACAACAAGTAGTGCTGGCAAGGATGTGGGGAAAAGGGTACACTTGTACATTGTTGGTGGGACTACAAATTGGTGCAGCCAATTTGGAAAGTAGTATGGAGATTCCTGGGAAAGCTGGGAATGGAACCACCATTTGACCCAGCTATCGCCCTTCTCAGACTATTCCCTGAGGACCTTAAAAGAGCATACTATAGGGATACTGCCACATCAATGATCATAGCAGCACAATTCACAATAGCTAGACTCTGGAATCAACCTAGATGCCCTTCAATAGATGAATGGATAAAAAAAATGTGGTATTTATACACAATGGAGTATTACGCAGCACTAAAAAACGACAAAATCATGGAATTTGCAGGGAAATGGATGGCATTAGAGCAGATTATGCTAAGTGAAGCTAGCCAGTCCTTAAAAAACAAATGCCAAATGTCTTCTTTGATACAAGGAGAGCAACTAAGAACAGAGCAAGGAGGAAGAGCAGGAGGAAAAGACTAACATTAAACAGAGACGAGTGGTGGGAGGGAAAGGGAGAGAGAAGGGAAACTGTATGGAAATGGAAGGAGACCCTCATTGTTACACAAAATTACATATAAGAGATGGTGAGGGGAAAGGGGGAAAAAAAAAAGGGAGAGAATTGAATAACAGCAGATGGGGTAGAGAGGGAAGATGAGGGGGAAGGGGAGGGGGGATATTAGGGGATAGAAAAGGTAGCAGAATACAACAGTCACTAATATGGCATTATGTAAAAATGTGGATGTGTAACCGATGTGATTCTGCAACTTGTATTTGGGGTAAAAATGGGAGTTCATAACCCACTTGAATCAAATGTATGAAAGATGATATGTCATGAGCTTTGTAATGTTTTGAACAACCAATTAAAAAAAAAACAATTGCAATCTTAAAAAAATAAATAAAAATAAAAATGTAAAAAAAAAATACAGTTTGCGGGCTGGGGATGTGGCTCAAGCGGTAGCGTGCTCGCCTGGCATGCGTGCGGCCTGGGTTCGATCCTCAGCACCACATACCAACAAAGATGTTGTGTCCGCCAATAACTAAAAAATAAATATTAAAAATTCTCTCTCTCTCTCTCTCTCTCCTCTCTCACTCTCTCTTTAAAAAAAATACAGTTTGCTATTATATACAAAATGTTTAAAGGTCATTTTAAAAACCAAGAAAACATCACTAATTCCTTAAAAATTTTATTATCAAATTAAAAAAATGAATTTCAAAATAGGGTGCCGCCCCCCAAAATAGACTACTTATTGCCTATAGCTGTAACAGCATGAATAAGCCTAATCTCAGGTCTTGGAAAATATACTATTTATAATACCAAAATAATTCTGTAAGCAGTTATAAATTAAGAAAAGTCCTATTAAAAACAACAGGTAAGTCTTCAGTAGTAAGTCCACTTAAGAAATTAAGTTCAAATGGAAAACTAGAGGAACTATAGATTTTGATGTTTTATTATAATTTAAAAATCTCACAAAGCAAAATTATCTACTTTTTCTGTCCTGCTCCTACTTGTTCCTCCCCAGTTTTTACAGAAAGTGCAAGTGTTTCTTTAAAAACAATGAAAAAAGAACTTGAGTTCACTCACTGTCATGTTTTCACTTATGATATTACTTACGACTAGACTTATTTTATACAGATGGTATTACCTGTTTATACTAATATCATCGAAGTTCTAATATAATAATTTGCTTTTAACAACAACAAAATGATCCTTGACTCTTAAATATGGCAAGTTACTAAGTTTAAATGTCAGACAATTGGTAAATTAAGTTCTCAACTTCTGATTCAAATTCTAGGAATAAAATTCACAGGAGATATGTCCATTCACTTGAAACTAAGACTCAGTCAGCTTCTTCCCTGACCCAGATGTTAAATTACCTAAGGGAACCCCATCAGAAGATTTTTAAAAATCCTTTACAGAAATCACCTCCATGATATTCTCCTTGAAATTTACAAATAGATCACACATCCATAGGTTTCTCCAAATGGACTTTAAGGTAGTCAGTATCAACTCCCTTAGAAATGCACTATACTAACACAACTGATTGTATAGAGACAGAACCAGCACTTAGTGTCCAATGTCATTTAAGTTTCAGTTCCTGCTGTCCTGCTTTAACTAGTACAAAAAAAAAAAAAAAGAATCTTTCTAATTATGATTCTATGTATTTTTGTTTCTTTGAATTGAATATGAATATTTCAACCAGTTATCTACAAATCCCCATTAGACTAATTTCATATTTATAAAGCTGGTTAATCAATTTCTAATAAACACATGACAATCCTAATTACTTCCTAAGGGAGGATAGTGTTTTAATGTCTATTGTTTGGTTCTTATTTCAAAAGTACAGAATGACATTTACTGAAAAGCTATAATATAGCATGTAATGAATGCAATTTTCAAATATTTTTCCCATAAATATTCAGGAGAAATCAAATACTTACCTCAGCTAAAGTAATAAGAAGAGGATCAAATGGAAGGTTTTCAGGAGGACAGTCCCAATGTAGTCTGTGTTTTACTGAACCATGTACCAATCTAAAATACAAAAGTCAGTGAAGGTAACGAGGAAAATATAAATTATGTATTAAGCAGTGATCTTCTAATATATATATTAGAAGAGTATAATCACATTAGAATTATCTACTTTTTCCATGATATACAACTTGGCATATCATAACTTTAAAAGTTATTACAAGGGCATTTTAAAAAATAATGTCTATAATCTTGCAAAGTCCTATTCTTTCAGAAAAAATTGTTTGGTAACTCCATATTTGTTAAATCTACAATTATGGTATTTAAGTATGTTACTATTTGTGAATCTTAATACAAATGCTCTAGCAGATTATCTTTCAATCCAATTATAACAAAATAGATAACCTATAGAAATGAAAAATTCAAATGTATAATAATTAGGAAAAGTAATGATTTATAAAAAATCTTGTTTTTCAGATAGAGATCATTTAACCCTAATAGTAATAATTTGAAGGCAAATCAGGTTTAGTCCTTGTTAAAGAGGTGAAATAATAGCCCCTTCAGGTTTACAAAGCAGAAGCCCCTGAATTAGAGTATCTGCTGCTCCCCCCACTTTTTGACTGCTATTATCGAGGCTTAGCTGATACACAATAAATTATACATAGTTAAAGCACACGATTTGATAAATCTCAGTAGATGAACATGCTCAAGAAGCCACTGCCGCAACCATGACCACAATCTTATTAATCACCCCCACATATTTCCTCATAGTTTTTATAATGGTCTTGATTTCTTGGCTTCTTCTTTAGTGTTATTTTTATATTAAGCAAGAGGCAAGAGGTTCTATAATGCTACTTGAACATTTTCAGCAAAACCAATTGTTTGGCGGGAAGAGACACTTAAAAACCTTGAAATGGGGTTTAATTCAGAATTCAAATATGGAATAATAACAAAGAATTGAAAAACATATCTTGAGCTTATTTTCCACTCAAAATTTGAAAATACCATTTAAAACTATTTTTTTTTAAATTATAAGACTAAAAGAAAAAATATTACTGTGACTAGCTTTTCCACAATGAAAATAAAATTTTCTATCAATAAGATCAGGCTAAAATATATGTACTATGAAGAAATGTAGCAGGAATGATATGCAAAGGAAGTAAAAGCAGCCACATGGACTTATTAAGAATATTACTTCATTAAATTGTCAACTTTCACTTTTGCTCAAGTGCATAAATGCTTAAACTGATTATTTTAAAAGTGGTTCATTCAATTAGGTGGTAGTTTACCATAGAACTCTGTAATTACATTTTAGAATTAAGGTTATCTTGAACATGTCCAGGGATCTATATCAATTCAACAGCCAGAGTAATACATCATTTTTATTTCAACCTTGAAAGTTAAAACTTTCACTATGTCTAAACTGAATACAGTATTGATTTTAGTCAATTATTTTGAATAATATGATCAGTTATAAATTATATTGATTTTACCTGCAAGGAATACCTCCTTTAGAGTAAATAGCTGAGAATGCAGAAGGAGCCCTTGTCTGTTCACCAAACTGAAATGAAACAAAAATATTTCTATCACCTCCACTCTGTAATACCCAGTAAATTTTAATCCTGTTGAAATTAGAAGCAAATAGACACCCTGACTTTCATAACACTGTGGAGGTATTATACATGCATCATTAACATTCAGTAACAGAAATGAAAATACTGTCACTCCTGTCCCATCAACAAAGCACAGTGCTTTGTGTTTTAAGCCTCTAACATGTTTCAGAAGGTTTGAAGGTGGCTGAAACCATATATGGATTGACAGGTCTTTCTACTCTCCCTGACTCTGCCTTTTCAAGGTGAAGGTTGCAATGGAGAAGGGGTGCTAAATACAGGGAAATATTTGGTTTTAGCCACCAATATATCTCCCATTTGCTCTCCAGCAAATACAGATGTTGTGTGTGCTCAAAGAATCTGTAGAATTTCTCCAAATTGGCTTTAGGCTTTTATTTAAAAAAAAAAAAAAAAAAAAAAAGAATTAGCTTGCAGGCAAGGAGAATGACAGAGACAAAGCTCATGCAAGAATCTCAACAAACAGGGCTGGGGTTGTGGCTCAGCGGTAGAGCATTCACCTAGCATGTGAGAGGTCCTGGGTTCGATCCTCAGCACCACATAAAAATAAATAAAATAAATGTATAGTGTCCAACTACAACTAAAAAAATTTAAACAAAAAAGAATCTCAACAAACATATTTTCGGCTGAACCTTCTTAAGATTATATAACTTCACCACCTTTCACTTTGTTATTATCTTAATAGATGAGTTACACCTACTTTCAAATAATGTAAGAGATGACCAATCACAACGAATTAAAACAATCACAGCACATATAATGTCAACATTAATAATCAGTGACTCAAAGACAATTTAGGCACAAAATATTTTACTACATAGTACTTTAAACATAATCATATGAAACATAGTTACTAAATTATAAAATCAAATGTATTAACATATATTAAAAATATAACTGATTTTTAAAACATCATATGCAGAAATGTAAAAATAGAATGTTTTCAAGTTACTTATTTGATTATTTGAAAGCAACTTTAAAAACTTTAAATTTCTTAGCAAGAATTATATCAACATGAGTGAAACCTTCCTTCTGCTGTGAATTATGACTCAGAATGTGAACTAAGCTTTATAATCAATCCTTCATTTTAATTTAATTTTATATCTCAAGTCATTACTTGTCTTTCACATGTTTTTCCAGAGGAAAAAAGAGCTAATTCTAAACTTGTACCCTGTGCTACTAAAGCATTCTGAAAGTTATCCAGAGTCTTCTCTTTACTAGTTTTGGACTAGTGATGATAGGGCATACCAAAGCTGACTAAACTAGCTCAAAAGAAACAGTGGAAACTTGGGACAACAATCAGAATGGCTCAACACTGACAGGCAAAATCCTATTACCTTTACAAAACTACCAATTTAGGAATATTTATTGTACTTACAGGATTAATTGTTTTAGGGTTAAGTTTATCACTTGGTCGAGGATGAAGTTTTTTTGCAGATTCTGGAGAACCTATTGATGATGAGGATTTGCTTTGCTGAATTGTAGTCCTCTGTTTTACTGGTGTACTTGAGGATGTCCTTTGAAGATAATTACCTGGAAAAAAAAAACAGAAAATCAACAAAAAAGAGAATGTAATAGAGTCATCCTACATCCATATATAATGTCTTACTAACAAACTTGGCCTCTCCATTTAAAAAAGCAAAGCTGAGGCAGGGAAGAACACACATAATCCCCAGTACCACAGGGAAAAAAAGAAAAACAGCAAAGAAAAGTTCTGTACCTGTCACCCTGTTTCTCAACTGCAAACCTCCAGGGCATTCGGATTTCTGCATAGCTTCTTATTTATTCCTGCAAGTAAATGAAACTTGATTTTGAAATATGTTTATCAACATAAAGACCAAAACAGAATGGAATAAAAAATACAGTAGAAGACACTCAAAAAAAAAATATGGTGCATAGCCAAATACCTGAAAAGACTAATGGAAAAAGATCAAATTATATCAATTTTAATGGTTTCGATAACTGCAAAATAAAAAGAATCTGCAAGAAACAAGAAGCATAAAACATTTTTCCATATAAATTGTCAAAATATACCTTAAGAAAATCAACTGCAATAATCTGCCCACATTAGAAAACATATACTAAGCCTCTAAGAGGGGTGGCCTCTCCATCTTCTTTGGCCTCTGTAATTCCTAAGTTCTTAATGTTATGGCTTGCATATCATGACCTACTTCTTCAGTGACATAATGAAGTCTTCTACCCAATGTTTGACAAGTTCCTTATGCCCACTTAAACTAGGTTTGTCACACTGAAGTTATAAATCCTTTTTAATTCAATGTATACCAATTTTCTGGTTCCAGACACAAAAACTTAGGATATTCACTATCTCCTTTTCCGTCACTTCCTACACTCAACCCTATGGATGTGATGAACATGTGATGAGGAAGACAGGGCTTTGGGCTCATAACTGGATCAGCATCTCAACTTCAATTACAAGATTTATGAATTTAGGCAGATTATTTAGCATCCCTGGGCTTTGACTTCTTGGCCTATTAAAGGAAAGAAATAATAAAACCTTACCAAAGCTGTTGCACGAAGGAATTAATAATGTTATACATCAAGTTGCTCAGCCAGGAAATACTAGTTCACTTCTCCCTCTTCTACAGTTCTGTTTCTACTGATGGATGGGGGTCAAAGGTCCTACTCCAAGAGTTCCCATTTAATCCAACCTAATCATTTCTAAATCTGTTCCTCAAGCAAGGAGTAAACACACACCTCTTCAGACTTATATACCCAACTGTCTGCTTGAATTATAGGTCTAGCTCCATTCCCAATTTCCATGTAGCCTTTCCTAATCTTGGTTTCTCAAATGTACACTTCTATGATACTTGATTTAAACACTGTTTTCTTTCTCTTCTTTTCACTATCTACTTTCCCCTCACTTCCATGACACTAGTTATTCTTCCATTAGTAAACTTCCCAGTTTAGGTGTTTAAAATAGTATAGTACTTTACACTGCCCCTCAACTGCAGTATAAGAAGTTCACTTCCCTGAAAGTGACACAAACACATCCTCTTACACTTCCAAGTGACAGCTTTCCAAATATATAAGGACACCATTTTTTTAGAAGTTTTTATTGGTTCTTTTTAGTTATACATGACAGTAGAACTAATTTTGAGTGTTTGTTTTTGGGGGTTACAGGGGATTGAACTCAACCACTGAGCCACATCCCCAGTTCTATTTTTTGTATTTTATTTAGAGACAGGGTCTCACTGAGTTGCTTAGCGCCTCGCTTTTTGCTGAGGATGGCTTTGAACTCACGATCCTCCTGTCTCAGCCTCCCAAGCTGCTGGGATTACAGGCTTGTGCCACTGTACCCAGCAAATTTTGATATATTTATACTTTTTAGTTTTCTCTTCTTCAGGATTAACAAGAATACTTTCTTAAATAATTGCTCACATGAAAATGATCTTAATCTTCTTGACAAATTAGAAATTGTCAAAAAGACAAAGCTCCATGTAAAAAAATTAGCCAGATAATATTTCAAACATAGTGTATCAGCTTAAAGTTCTAGGCACAGATAAACAAAAGAAAAGACTATTTCTACACATGGAATAATTTTAATTTCCATTTTTTTTTATTTAATACATTGACTACATTCTCATCCCACAAGCAGCAGGCATCTTTTTAATATCCATGTTACCTTCATCCTCAAGGCATTTTCTACTAATATGATAATAAAAATCTCAGATAATATGCTAAAATAAGCTAAAGATTTAAATATGTTAACCTACTATGACAGCTCAGTGATCACTCAACAAGTACTTACTATTGTGCCTGGCCTCTGTTTTAAGAAGCTACTGGAGGGAAAATAATATGATGTAAGATTCTATAAAACTTTTTAATTGGAAATAATTACAGTAATTATACTAAGTGTTGATGAAGTCTAAGTTAATAAACATAAAACAAAGAAATAGTTGCACATTGGAAGTATTATATAAATTTTAGCTATTATTTTCTTTTTTAAAAAAAAGAGAGAGGAGGGAGGGAGGGAGGGAGGGAGGGAGAGAGAGAGAGAGAGAGAGAGAATTTTTTAATATTTATTTTTTAGTTATTGGCGGACACAACGTCTTTGTTTGTATGTGGTGCTGAGGATCGAACTCGGGCCACACGCATGCCAGACGAGCGCGCTACCGCTTGAGCCACATCCCCAGCCCAAATTATTTTCTTTACAATGGTATGCTGTAGTTATGAAAAGCATCCCCCAAAAGTCCATGTGTTAAAGACTAATTCCCCAGTCCATAGTGCTACCTACTAGAAGGTGTTAAACATTTAGGAGATGGAGGCTCAAGAGAAGGAAGTTAGGTGACTGGCTAATTGGCACCATGCCTTTGAAGGAAATCTCTGGACTTCAGTCCCTCCTCTTTCATTCTGTTTGCTTCCTAGTTGACCAGAAATGAACAGGTTTTCCCTACCAACCATTCCCTCTATAATGTACTGTCTAACCAAAGGTCTCAAAGTAACAAGCCAAACAAACATGGACTGAAACCTCCAAACCTGTGAGTCACTATAAAACTTTCCTGTTTTTAAGCTGATCATCACTGGTATTTTGTAACATTAAGCTAAGGAAAAGTTGTGTACACATGGTACACAGTTTTTTGTTGTTGTTGTTGTTTTAGTATTATCATTAATATTAATGTGACCACTGTGACTAAATATCTTCTTCTTTTTAAAAACTTTGGTTTAACACCTTGGGCTACATCAATTTGATGATCCAGTTTAATTTCAATTTCTTTTTAGGGAAAATTATAATAGCTGCAGGTTGTAGTGGTGCATGCTTGTAATCCCAGCAGCCTAGGAGATTGGGGCAGGAGGATCCTGACTTCAAAGCCAGCCTAGGCAAAAGCAAGGTGCTAGGCAACTCAGTGAGGCCCTGTCTCTAAATAAAAATAGGGATGGGGATATGGCTCAGTGGTCAAGTGGCCCTGAGTTCAACCTCCAGTACCCATGCCCCCCCCAAAAGAAAGACAATTATAATAGCTGTCATAGCTTAAAGAGATGATGCACTACAAAGATGCCCACCCACAAACATAAAAATGACGCACATCTTTAAATCCTAACTAGAAACTCTGCAAAACCTTTTTGTGGAATTCTATAGCTGAATTTCTATCTTCCTTTAGGTAAAAATGTTGTTCCTGTAAAAAACTAATGGTAAAGTACTGCTTTTTATTTTGAATGAGTTCAGAGCCACTGAAACTCTTCATCTGAAAGACTTAAAACACACTAGAAAATTGAGCTTACAAAGTTTTTAAGTATACCAGACAATTTTATGTGTAACAAATATACTGTTTCAGCAAACACACACACAAAATGATGCAAGTTTGTATGTATACTTTCATAATATCCCATGTTACATAGTTTATTTCCAAAACACTTACTTCTTCACTTGCTTAACCTATTACTTTAAAAAAAAATTTAGTTGTCGATGGACCTTTGTTTTATTTATTTATTTATATGTGGTGCTGAGAATTGAACCCAGTGCCTCACACATGCTAGGCAAGTGCTCCACTACTAAGCCACAACCCCATCCCCTAACCTATTATACTTTATCTTAAAGGCAAAAAAGTGTGCTCAGGTTTTTTTTTTTTATGTTGTTTGTAAAAGAAAAATGCTTAGTTCATCTTACCCTCAACAAGTCTTTTGGAGGATGTTGTAAACTTGTAGAGGGTGTTGTAAAGCAGTAGTGACAGGGAGAGAGGAAGAAGTAAGAAATATTTTTTTGTTAGAAATACTATCAAGGTCACCATTCATTTCATTCTTTTACAAAATAATACAAAGATTCTAAGTAGACATTAAAATCCATAAAGACTCTAACGTGGAACACCTAAACTATGTCACAAAGACAAGTAAGGAACCAACCACTGCTAAGTCGCATTTCCCTTACGGGACTTCAAGGTACTGAGGGCATCTGTAGTCAATGACAAGAAAGCATACAATCACAGTTTTGGAACAACTCAAATACCCTATCTCTTTCCATACATGTACTTTCTTCCCCCACCCAATTTTTGAGACAACAGCATTAAACTGTTTGCTACATTCTCAGAGACTGAGGCCACCTTTTTTTCCCTATTAATTCTATGTCTAGAAAGTTTCAAAAGTTTAATAACCACCACACACACACACACATACACAAATACCATAAGAATATCCTGTTGTTCCACCTCTAAAACTTCTTCAAAACTCAAAGCACAGAGACACATAACCCGCCCTTTCTGCCATAAAATAAACCCTGAACATCCCCATCACCACCACCACAACCATCCACTTCCAAATAACCAACCCAGTTCAAGGCCGTGGTGTTGTTAAGGTTAGAAGATGAGCAAGTCAAGAAGAAAACAGGTTAAAAATGCGGGGAGAGAGAGGGAGCCGGTGGTTTGGGTGAAGGCCGCTCCCAGCCAAAGCGCGACCCCGGGAAAGGCAAGGAGCGCTCGCCTCGCTCAAAAACTTGAGGGTCCCTAGCAACGAGTCCCGCGAGGCCAGCAACAGGCCAGCCGGGAAGCCGCGCCCGGGGCCTAAGGTTCCAGAGCCCCTTCCTACCGCGCCTCTCCCTCCGCCGCGATCCACACAGCGCAACCCAAGTGGGACTTCAGTTCAGTGCTCGCTCCCCAGCGCTAACAGCTCAGCAGCCCGCTGCAACAGTTTGGGCAAATAAAGCTTCACGCGGCGGCCCTCGGCGCCGCGCAGTGACGTCAGACAGACGCTGCGTCCTCTAAGCCAATGGCTAGAAGGCCACTGTGGCGGCCTCCGTACAGGGTTGCCCAGGCAACCCAGTGCCGCTAGTACAAAGGTCGACTCGGGAGCCAGAAGCGCTGTCCCTGGTGACGAATGCGTCACATCAGAGACGTTTTCTAAATGAGAGTTTCAGAGAGCAGAGGAGATGACAAGCTCCAGTCCCCTGACCTCCAGGCTTCTCCAGGTCGTGTGCTTAACTCAGCTTCTCTCCAACACCCAGTGTTCTCCCACTATCTTGCCTCCAGTTCTCTTGAGAGCTGAGGACCGAACTGTCCCTAAGTCATCTCCCTGCCCTATCCAGCTCATTGTACTTTAATCCACGTGCTATGATATGCAACGGCAAACTGCATCCCTATTTTAATAGAAAAAAAAATGCTCTTGTCATCCGAGTTACTGTTATTTTAACTAAACCAATGGTACAGAAAAATGTGTGAACCGGCTATTCTATCAAGAAAAAATTGGGCAGTCTTACTTAGTAAAAGGTTCAAGCTCTTTTAGACCTATACACTGAACTGTAGTATCTTCTGTGGTCAACCCAAAGCCTTAACTTTTTTGCTCAAGCAACTCCTAAGTATATTGGCATTGTCTGAACACTCTAGGCTAAGCAATTCTTCCATGATCTTTTAGCTCCATTTTGCTATCACCCCAAAAACATCTTTAGTGGGCTGTGAGTTTCTTCCCGATAAGGACTCTGTTTCTGTTTTATATATCGAGCTTCTAGCATGTTGTCTTAGGTGATCAGGAAATATTGCTTGACTGAATAAAATGAATGAATGAATTCTGTCCATATTTATTGGAACTAATGTTCTGGGAACCTTATACTCTAAGGTATCTTAATTTAAAATTTATTAAAACGTATTTACCTATGTTACCTACTACACTAAAATTGACTTCATTGCTTTTCTATTTTCAATACCTAGCACAAAGTGTGTTTAATCCAATGGTTTAAAAATTTTAAAAAAATGTTTGAAAATCCTGCATTTCAGCTCTTTTTACCCTATTATTTTTCTTTTCCAGATTCCTTCAACCCTGTTATATCTTTTTACCTTGAGTATCAGACTCAGCAAAATATGGCTCTTGGCCTTTTAGCCCCTTTTTCCTTGTCAATAAGAAGGAATTTTACTCAACACTGCACTACAGGGGTTTTCATATGCTCTGAAATTGAGCTATCTAGGATTGAAACTCATTTCCACCCTTTGTCAGCTATGCGGCCATGTGCAAAACCACCCCTCTAGGCCTAAATTTTCTCATCATCTTAGAGTGCTTGTGAGCACAAGTTCTCGACACATAGAAGTACTGAATGAATATTCAGGGGAAAAAATCAAATTTAGGACATTGTGAGTTGCGTAAGTCTCAAACTATGACTTAAAATATGAAATAAGGACCACAGATAGTGTCATAATTTTCAGGCCTTTATAATAACCAAAATTACCTATGTAAGCCTCTCCTAAGCATAACTGAGTAGCCTCTTCTAACATTTCTGTCTTCATTTTTAAACATGAAAAACTAGGCTCATTGAAATTTTAACCTTGTCTTGGTCATGATGATTTGAAAAGAGTGTGAGGCATCCAGATGAAGCTGACTTACAGGCACTTGGATACAGCCATTTAGATGACAGGAGAGAGGTCTGAGCATAATTGTAGATTTTAAAGCTATCAGCGTTTAGTTGATAGAGTTGTAGGGGTAGATGAGGCCAAGACGAATATGCAGTGTGAGAAACTAGAGCACTGTATGTGGACACACATCCTGGTTTAAGGCTTCATTTTGTATTAAAGGGTAAGGGAGGGATGGTAGCATATGTGCATTATGGGGAATGAGTCTGAAAACACAGAATACCCTATGTATATTTTATTTTCCCCTACAGATCCATTCTCCACCATTTTCCTTACTGACTGCTCTGGGAAACTTATTTGTATAAACAACATCAACAAGGCACCATGATCCCCATACTCTCTTGTTTGGGTTTGACTAATGGAGAAAACTAATAACAGATTACAGAATTAGGGGAGAGTTAAATCAAAGCATCCATTTCTCTGCTCCCATTCCCAGAAGTTTCCCTAGGGCTCTCTGTATCTCTAAGTGAAGGTGACAGCTCCTTTCTATTGTGGTTTAAATGTTTGTGTCCTTCCAAAATTCCAATTTTGAAATCCAGACCTCCAAGGTGATGAAATTAGGAGATTGGGCCTTTAGGGATTGATTAAGTTTGGGGATGGTGAGCTTATTAATATTATTAGCACCTTTTAAATAGAAGCTTGAGGGAGAACTTTACCTCCTCAACCATGCAAAGACAAAGAGTGACCAACTAATCCACAAAATGGGCCCTTACCTGACACAGAACATATTGGTGATTTGATCTTCAACCTTCATAACAGTGAAAAATATCTATTGTTTTTAAGGCACCCAATTGTGGAATTTTGTTATTGCAGCCTGATTAGACTATGACACTTTTCCCATGGCCAACTCAAGAACTAAACATAAAATTGAAGACACTACTATTTCTCAATTACTGTGCTCTCTGTGATATTTCCTTATACATTTATAAAAATATCTTCAAATTGTCCTATTTTAGTATGTTAATACATTTTATATTAACATTATTAATTAGATAATAATTCTAAGCAAAGTTAGACACTCAGGATAATATTTTATCATTGTTTGATTAACTTGTGATTTATGGTTTTACTAACTGCATTTTACTAAATGTTTAGTAACCAGGCATTTTAAAAAATCATCAGTCGTATTAATGGCTTTGTCTTAATTACTGTAGAGAAAAATCTCTTCCCTTTTGTACAAATTACAGACTGAGCAATCATTCCCAATGATTATTCCCAAGTCCCATCAACAGGAAATGAGATACAAGACATTTTCTGAGTAATTTCTAGTTTATCCTGTTAGGAATCCCAGACATCATCATTATAAAGTCATTAAAAGCACTTACATATGGAAAGAATTAAGCAATGGTGGTGGCTCCTCAGGTGAAAGCAAATGAGATCAATGTGGATGAGCATACAGGGCCACATGTTCAATAGACAAATACTGCAAGTCACAGAGAAATTTTTCAATTTCCAAGTATGCACATTTTTTAAATTGTAAAAAGAAAATATGAAATTGATTTTAATAATATATTTTATTTAATACTATTTGTCCAGATGTATTAACATTTATATGTTAGAAATATTAACATTATTAGGGTAATATTTTTCTTTCTTGTTATGCTAAATCTTCAAAATCTGGTATATATTTCACACTTACATTACAATTTAATTCATACGAGCCACATTTCAAGTCCTTAAGAATCACATATAGCTAATAGTTACCATACCGGATAGAAAAAAACAGAGATCTAAGGCCACAGAGTTAGACAAATATGGAGCAAAGTAAAGAAATGTATCAAATAGGTACAGAATATTCATTGTATGTAAAACACACTATTAGATATTTGAAGATTTATACCTATCAATTGGCATGAACCTCAGATCCCAGTCAGTGGGAAGTATCAACTTTCTTTTTGATTCCTTTTTGATTTCTTTCTATAAAAGAAACTTTCTTGGAATTATGTGGGTAGAGTAAGGCTTCAAAGAATGAGTCGTCTGATTCTTGGTCATCTATCCTCTATCCACATATGCTTAAGTCTCATCTCAGGTTCTCTTTGAGAAGTAATTCTATTTTCTTCTGAAATACCCTGAAAAATTTATTTTACTCTTCTAAACTTAAATGTCAGTAATCCATCTGTTAGGTTCTATCCTGTGAACATTCTGGAAACCTCTGAGGCTTCCTTAGTGTCATTTGCCTAGATACACTTCAGGGCCGTTTCTTCTCATCATGACCCTCTCTAGGTTCAGGGGTATCTAGAGCCTTATTAGTTCAGGGTCATTACCCTGAAGTAGGAGGAAGGCTGCAAGGACAGAGTATAGATTTTCACTTAGTGATGGCACCTTCTAGCTCTTCCAAATAATGTTTGGGCTTGAACTTGGCTTTTGAAAGTTCGAAGTCAGGAATTTGACTCTCATTGTCAACATAGGGAATTTGACTCTCATTCTCAACAACCTTTTATTACAGCACACCTTCTGGAGGAAGCATAAAATGTTCTAACTGCAGTGTACATAGAGGAAATCATGGTGTGGTAGGAAGAATTATTTTACAGAAATATTTTATTACATTAGTATATGGCTGATTTTAAGACTTTTGTATAATTGTCCAGTTTTATTGAGGTACAATTGATAAATAAAAATTGCATGTTCTAAAATATGTATATATTATAAAGTGGCAATCAATTAGGCTAGTTAATATATCCATCACATCACATAATTTTATATTGTGTGTATATGTTTAGTAAAAACATGTAAGATCTATTCTCTTAGCAAATTTCAAGTATACAATACAATTTTATTAACTAGAATATCATACTGTACTAGAGATCTCCAAATTTATTTGCATAATTTACTTGAAATAATTTGCATAACTGAAACTTTGTATCCTTATCTAATATCTCTCATTTCTCCTATCTTCAAACTTCAGGTTTATTTTTATTCTGCGATATCATTTAGAATAAAATAGCATTTCACAAGTATCTTCACTCTAGCCCATTAAATTGAGGGTTAAAGATAGGTGAGAAGGAAATGGGATTGCTCAAATATATATTAGAAATTGAACACTAACCACTACCAGGATTCCATTTTTTAATTGGTAACTTATAGAAGGACCTTTATGTCATTGCTACTCCCAGAGTGGTTCTCAGATCACCATTAGGTCATCACCTAAGAAGTGACTAGAACACAGACTCTCAGGTCTCACCCAGATCTACTGAAGTGGAATCAAGATTCCCTACATGAGCAAATAGAGTACACAACTTAAGAACTGATTTAAGCATGTATGAAGGAAAATAGGTGATGATACTGAATGATTCCTGTTAAATCAGTATAAAAATCCAATATCAGAAAGAAATAGAATGTAATTCTTTAATAAGGCGTGACAGATAATAACTTGAGAGGGATTTAGTCAGAGATTGCACTGAGAATAAGAACACATTGTGAACATGAGAGCTATGTTGTACGTTGAATTATATCTCCATTAAAACTGGTATGGAGAAATCCTAATGTCACAGTTCTTCAGAATGTGAGTTCATTTGGAAATAGGATTGATGCAGATTTAATTAGTTAAGAGGTCAAACTGTGGTAGTGTGGAGCTAATATCCAATATACCTAATGTCCTTATATTTTTTTAAAAAGGGAAACTTAAACACATTCAGGAGCCTTGGAAAAATGTCATAAAAGATAAAGGCAGAGATCAGGGTGCTGTTGCAGAAACCAAAGAACACCAACAGTTGCCAGTAAGCCATCAGAAGCTTGCCAAGAGAAATAGAGCAGACTTCCTTCAGAGACGTTGAAAGGACCCAACCCTGTAGACACCTGAACATTAAACTGGTAGTCTCCAGAAACATAAGATGATAATTACCTATTATGTAAGCCACCCAATTTATGGTACCCTAGCAAAGTAATCGGTGTCCTGAAAAATCTTAAGGGCCTTCTAATCCATTCCATTGTGTATGCCTTGAATGTATTCTGTCGAAAAATTACATTAAGCCTAGAAACAAACTATTTCTTTTGGAGGAAACAATTCCATCATACGTATCACAAGATTCTGAGTAGACTTCTTTGCAATCACATAATTGCCGAAACATCATTTATATTGAAAACCTTCTGAAGTTTTCTTATGGCTGCTAATTTTTCTTCTAGCATTCTTCCAAATAACTTGAGGGAGTAAATCTTTGCTGTTACCCAGACCTGATGAGAAAAATCCTCCAAACAGTTCATGTGAAAAATACATTCAAAGAGTTTTATTATTCAGAACCTAAAGTATATTTTTGTCAAAAGAAATTTATTAAAGGAGTTGTCAAGAGAAACAAGATACAAGAAAAATTTGTAAGGCTGTAAATATAAGATATGATTGTAGGCTTGGTTCAGAGTATTTACAATCCACATAGAAAAAAAATAACAATTTATTACAAGCTCTAAATTTTCCCAAAGTGAGTCTTTTGTTGAAATTGATTTAAGTGGGAGGCTGAAATGGCAGAATAGACACACCGAGCACTAGTTTTCTTCTCCATGGACAGAAGCAAAGCAACAGGTGTATAACTGCTCTTGGAGGTCAAGAGCTATAGGTGAGAATGAGTATGGTGAATTTCAGAGACCAGAGCCAAAAGGAAAGAAGAGAGCCTGAGTACCCTGCACCTGGCACCTGGCCCTGGGTCAGGGAGAGGACTCTCTCCTTAGAGTAAGGTAAAAATGTCATATCATAGTACAGAAGGCTGCACCCTGCAGACAAACAAATAAAATGGTGGTATGTGCTCTGCCAAGCAAGCTGGCTTTACTGAATAAATAACCTGCCTCTTTCAGCAAAGTCTCTGAGACCATGAGAAGGGTCTTATTGTCAGAGACTCTGTGTTCTGGGTCTAGAAAACTCAGCATAATCACATCTCAGGGTCCCATGGATACCCAACTGCATCAACAGTGAAGATGGTGGCCAGAAGAGACAGTCCTAGCTGGGAGTTGTATGCAGGAGAACAGGCTGAGAGAGGGAGGGTAGAAGAGGGCTCAGCAGTCCATTGATCCTGCCCTCTGTGACCTGGACAGATGCCAGGTGTGTGTGCTTTCTTCTTGGAACCAGTTCTGAAGGTTCCAGGACTGAAGGTAGCTGAAAGCTTGATAGGTGCAACCCCTGCCTCTGGCACAAAACTCTGGTTCAGTTGCTCCCCCCACCCTTGGAGACATTCTAGGGCTCCAACCTGGCTTTGACATTCGCTCTCCTGCTGGGTTGCATAGATTAAAAGCCTCTGGAGCCAATATACACCCAGCAAAGTAAACATTCTGCCAAAACTCAGGTGGCAAGAAGGGCTAGTTGCAGTGGTGACATTTGCTATATACCTGTGCACAGATGGAATTCCTCCAGAGAGAAGAAACCCCTGGCACAGTCAATATTCTGCCTTAATCTGTTGGGTGAGAAAAACAAGATGCAGCCTGCACACCACCACAACTCCTAAGCTAAAAGGAGTACCATAAGCTGTAGCTACTGATACCTCCAGTTATTGCTTATGAGTTCTGCTTCCTCAAGTGTTGAAGTTTGAACATTAGAGAAGCTGCTGAGGCAAGTGTATAAAGCAAGTTTTATTTAAAAATAATAACACAGACTTTTCCTGGGAGGGAGAAGGGGGCCATAGCTGGTTCCTGGTATCCCAAGATGTCAGAGTATCCTATCCCTTTTATGTATTTTAGTTTTTCTTTGTTCTCCTGCCTTCTTCCACCTTTTCTCGCTCCTTCCTGTTTACGTGACTAGGCCCAGGAGATTCAGGTGGGTTGGCCAAAAGGTGAGAAGCAGGTGGGCTGGAAGGACCATGGTGGAGTGATCAGGGCAGGAAGTGAGCAGCAGCACAGGGGACATTAATTAACAACTCCCTGTCTGCAACTTTTGGGAGGGGTAGTATAGGCAGGTAATCTTGGTAATCAAAGGCTCTGGAGACATTAACATTCCAATCTCCCAGGGGCAGTCTCCAACTTGCCAGTCTCAAACCAGTCTTCATTTTCTGGATCCCACGTGTCCACCTATACTGCTTACCTGTCTTTAATTCTTGCTTCACTACAATCCACTACCCTGGTCCTAGACCTGATGGACTTCAACTTTAGAAGACCTAGAGAGAAGCTTTTCTGAGCACCTTGGTTAAGACCAAATGTTTGACTCTTTTTTTTCCATCTATTTTTTCTTATTCTGTCATTGTTATTTTTATTATCTTGTTATTATGCTTATTTTTTAATTTGATGATTTTCTCTTTTTTCCTGTTTCATTTATTTCTTGTTTATTTTTTTTCCTTTTTCTCCTTCATTTTTTTATCTGTTTATTTATTTACTTTCAAATTGTTTCTATGTCTCTATCTCTATCTCCCTTTCTCTCCTTCACTTTTCTCTCCTAATACTAGGGATTGAGCCCAATGCCTCAAAAACTGAGCATTTTAGGTGGGTACCCTGCCTCTAATCTACATTCCCAGATCAACTGGGAAGGATTAAGCCCAGCTCTGGCCAAAACACAGTCCTTGAACCCTGGCAGACATTTATACTTAAAAAACCTGGGGGCAAGAAGCTTTTAAGTCAATCTTTCTGTTTTTTTTTTTTTCTTCTGTAACCAAAAGACCTAACTCTTGTTACAGCTTTAGAGGAGGAAAAGTTTATTGGTGCTCATGGTTTCAGAGATCTCCACTTCATTGCTCTGGATTAGAGGTGGGGTAGAACATCTTGCCAGAAGTGTGGTGGAGGAAAGCAGCTCAGGACATGTCAATCAAGAAGCAGAGGCAACATTCCTCACCAGTCACAAAATATAAACCCCAAAGACACCCCCCCACACACACACACAGACCCACCTCCTCCAGCAATACCTTACCTGTTTATAGTTACCACCCAGTTAATTTCTATCAGTGGATTAACACACTGATTAGGTTAGGACTCTCATAACCCAATCATTTCACCTCTGAATGTTCTGGTATGAGCTTTTGGCGGACACCTCATATCTAAGCCATAACACTGTCCTAGGAAGGTACAGTTAGGAGATGTTGAGGTCTGGGTCCTGGAAAGATACCCTCACAGTAGCAGCAGAAAGTAAGACCACAAAAGTTGTTGACCCCACATGTATGTGGCTCCTCTACATTGATCTTCTACATACCCACACCTATCAGATACCACAAGACTGATACATGTGAAGTTGTATTCCAGAGATGGGGAACTGTGATTTCATCCCCTCATCCTCTTTGTGTATCACCTAGATTTGCACCAGTTTACAGGTAGAAGACAAGGGTCTTACAACAGAACTGGAGCTACAAGTAATAGAATCACTTCCAGGGTTACTATCCAGATCTGCCTGTGCAGATCCCACCCCACCCTTCCCACAAACTGATAGATGCCACCACTACCACAGTAGAACAGACAGGGTTCATTGCACATAGTGTCCGAACTCTCACAAGTCCTTCAGAGACACTGAGTCTATTCCTAAATCCATGAATTGCAACTGAAGAAGCTACAGGGAGGTTGTACTATTGAGTACAGTTGGAAATAAACTCAACAACATACAAGAAATCAATATTATAAGTCACATTGCCAGAAGAAAGCCACATACCATAACGACAAACACAAAAAAGTGGAAGAGATGTCCATTTCAACATACGTGCAAATGTCACCACTGAAACACAAATAAAATGAAATAATGAGGTAGCATGTTAGCTTCTAAAGTTTATATCTCCATGGTAAAGATTTCAAAGATATTGAAGTGGATGAAATGCCAAAGAATTCAAAGTAATTATTTTTCAAAAGCTCAATGAAATCCAAGAGAATACAATTAAATGGTTGAAAGAATTAAGGAAGACAATGGAGGATATGAATGAGCAATTCAATAAAGAGATAAATTCTGAAAAAGAATCGAACAAAAATCTTGTAAATGAAAGCACAAGAAGTTGAATTAAAACAAAGCAAAATAAAACAAAACAAAAATAAACAAACAAACAAAAACCCCTCAGTTGAAAGCCTCAACAACAGACCAGATCAAGCAGAAGAAAGAATATTGGTGGTTGAAGACAACTCTGACAAACTGAAAGGGAAAGAACAGAAAAAGATATTTCAAGCAAATGGAATCTGAGAACAAGCAAGAGTAGCTATACTCAGATTGAAAAAAATCAGACTTTAAGACAAAGTCAGTTGAGAGAACCAAAGATTTAATAACACACTATTGGAAGCCTTTGGATAACTGACTCTACAGTATGGAGTGTACTTATTATGTGAGATCAGTTCACCACTACAAATGGGATGAATAAATTTGTGAGCAGAATCTCAGCATCCCTGAGGAGCTTCGTGTATATTTTGTAGGTAAGAAATCACAGTAGATACTGCTGTCATTGAATTTTGATTTCCTAAATACCATATTGACCACTGGATCCCAGGGTAGCAAGGGCTGAGCAGAAACAATCACCAAAAGACAAGATGGGCATGGTTATCATAATGGATGACTGAGTTAAGTCTGTAAGGCTCACAGAGGTCCATAGTGTTGTCTAGTTAATCATGGTGTAATCAGAAGACAAATGGATGGGTGGTCTACTAAATTTTTACCTGACCTGTGTAAGTAGAATTGTTTATGTTGAGTGAACAGAATGATAATATGAGTCACCAAAATTAAGAGAGTAACAGAGCTCCCAGTCAGGTCTCAGGGTGTGAGCCAGTTTATAGTTTCAGAATGCTTTCATGTAGTAGAGATTAAATTCCTTTGAGAAAGGACCTTGCTACATTGGCAATTTAAAATGATAATCTTTCTCCAAGCCTTCCTCAAGGAGACTTAAGAAATATATGGCCTTTGACCAAGGTGACTATGCACTAGGAAAAAGAAAATAATTACATTTTTTTTCAAGGGCTACTGAACATTAGCTTTAAACTAACACCAATTCTGGAAGACCCAAATGTCACTGTGGTATAACAGCTGGAACAGGGACTTGCAAAGGTCAGTTCTGTCCCACAGTGGCTTCAGCGAGTCCCTGAAACCATGCTAGTATTGTTTCCAAATTTCTAGGTTGTATAATTGAAATAGACGTTCTCAGAGATTGGCTGAATTTCTACATTGTTTCCCTGACCTGTAGAGTAAGGGCTATTACAGTAAAAAAAGGTCAAGTGGAAACCACTAGAACAGGCTTTACCTAGGAAAAAAATAAACCAAAACAATTCAGCATTCCTGGAGGGATATCAGAGATGACTGCCACAACAATAACTTAAATTATTAAAGTGTGTCAATTCTAGTCCCCATTCAACTTACCTATTTGACTGATGGAGAAAACAGAAGAATCTTGAGAATGGCAGCAGAGTTTTGTAAACTTTACCAAACGGTTACTCCAAGTACAGCAGCTGTACCAAATATGGCTTCATTGCTTAGGAAAC
The DNA here is from genome assembly GCF_045843805.1 of Urocitellus parryii. NCBI lineage: Eukaryota > Metazoa > Chordata > Mammalia > Rodentia > Sciuridae > Urocitellus > Urocitellus parryii. The sequence continues at coordinate 130,324,072 of NC_135540.1, forward strand.
ATAACACAACCCCTGGTACCTGGTATGCACAGTTGTACTGGAAAATGCTCTTTTGCTTGTAAAGACCACCAGAAGCCGTTTGTTCTTAGCTGGCAAAGCCAACAATACCCTACCTCAGGTGCATATCAACTCTCCAGCCATATGGTCATAATTTAGTCTTCAGGGAACTAGCTAGCCTTTGCCTTCCACAACAAATCACACTGAATCCACTACATTGATAATATGCTGATTGGACAAAGTAATCTTACAGTAGCACAGTTCTAGAGTCATTGCCAAGACATTTGCATATCGGTATGTAGGAAATAAATCTGTCTTAAATTCAATGGCCTTCATCTCAGCAAATTTTCTAGGAACCCAAGAGTGGGGCATGTGAAAATATCCTTTCTTAGGAGAAGCATAAATTGATGATTCCTTCTACAATTAAAAAACAAGGCACAACACTTAGTGGGCTTCTTTGGATATTTGAGGCAGCATATTCAATATTTGGGAGTGTTTTTCTAGTCCATTTACTAATGGACCCCCAAATCTACTAGTTCTATGTAGAGCCCAGAGCAAGAGAAGGGAGTACATCAGGCCCAGGCTTCTCTTTCCCAACTGTGGCACACAATCCTACAGATGCAATGGTACTTGAAGTGTCACTGGCAAATAGAGATGTTGCACAGAAACTCCAAAACCTCTGATCATTTTATTCATATACACAATGAGCAAGTTTTTGAACATTTATCAAATTCTCCTAAATCTTTCATCATTTCCTCTGTGTACTTTACCCTGTGTACTTTGGAATTTTATATGGCAATTTGGTTGGAATGTCATGTCCAGATATTTGGTCAGACATTATCTGAATGTTTCTGTGAGTTTTTTTTTTTATAATATTTGCATTTAAATCAGTAGATTTGCAAAGCAAATTGCCCCCCTTACTGTGGGTGGGCCTTGTGAACAGTTGAAGGCATGAAGACCTTCCCTGAAGCAAGAGAGGTTTCTGCAGCTGACAGCTTTCAGACTTGAATTGCACTATTGGCTCCAACTTGGGTTTCATCTTCTAAATTTTGGACGTGCCAGTATCCAAAATCACAGTAACCAATTCATTAAAATAAATTTCTTTCTGTATATATTAATATGCACATTTTTTGGTTCTGTTTTCCTAAAGAATAATACACTCAATTGCTCAATGAACTGGAGTAAATTTCAGTTTTCCAATAAGGGAGACTTTCTTTTATTCTTTTTCTTTTTTATTTTTATTTTTTGAGATGAGGGTCTTACTCTTGCCCTGCATGACCTTGGACTCCTGGGATAAAGCAATTCCCCTGTCATGGCCTCCAAAGTACCTGGGACTACAGGCATGTGCTAATGCTCCCCAATTGGACAGCCTAGAATAGCAGTATCAGAGCTCTGTAAAAAGATTAATCTATGGGGATATATCTCAGTTGGTAGAGTGCTTGTCTCACATGCACAAGATCTGGGTTCAATCCCCAGCACCCCCCCCAAAAAAAGGGTTAATCTATGATCCCATCCTCTAACTCTTAATGCAACCATCTCTAAAATATGTATTCCCTGCTGGGAGGCTTTGACTGGTTTTTGTCTTTGACTTTTAAGTGGTTTAAAGACAAATCAGTGCTGGGAACAAGGGAAGTAGTTGCAAAAAAACAGTGAATATAAATGATCCAGTTAATTTCATTGGCAATATCTTATATTTGTGTGATTCAGCTTTTGGTTGCTATGACCAAATACCTAACAAGACCAATTTAGATGAAGAAAAGTTTATTTTGGCTCATGGCTTCATAGGTTCAGTTCATGTTTGGCTGATTTTATTGTTATGGGCCCAAAGAAGGGCAGAAGATCATGGTGGAAGAGAGCTACCATGTTCGTGGTAGCCAGGAAGGAAAGAGAGGACAAGAGGAAGGGGATTCAGGGAAAATGAGCCCTTCTAGGCCATACCCTCAGTGACCCACCTATTCCATCCATGTACCACCTGGCTATAGTCACCACCCAGTTAGTCCATTCAAACCAGGATGGACTGATAGAGTACAGCTCCCACAGTCCAATCATTTTACCACTAAACACTCTTGCATGAACATAGGAACTTTTGGGGGACACCTCATATCCAAATCATAACAATATAAGCAATATTTTTGTATTAATGGAAATAAAGTTAGACAAAACTTATTAATTAGATGTCTTCAATTGAAAGACAGTCCATTATGGTTTGGAAAACAGTACTAATGTATTAGACTTGGTCCCCAATGTAGCAAAGTGGGACATGGTTGGAAGAAGTAGGTCACTGGGGTATGCCCTTGGGAACTATATATTGTCTATGGCCTTTCCTTCATGTTTCTCTCTCTCTCTCTCTCTCTCTCTCTCTCTCTCTCTCTCCCTCCCTCCCTCCCTCCCCCCACCTCCAGCAACTTTCCTCCACCATGCTGTTCTGCCTCACATCAAGCCCAAAGCAATCCCACCAGCCTATCTAGGGTAAAAACCTCTGAAACCATGAGATGAAATAAACTTTTCCCATTTTAAACTTTTTATGTCGTATATTTTGTTCACAGAAAAAAGAAAAACCAACTAACACACTAAATACTTGTCAATTCTTGCTTTGTTTTTTTGTTCCACATACATGGTCTTACCTGACTTACTTTTGAAGTATGACTATGACAGTTAAACTTAAATTTAATGTATATTTTTTATGTATTAGTATTTTTATTTAAATTTTTAAAAGAATTTAAAAATGTGTAAGTAAAACACACACAATATTTATTTCCCAAGTATGCTAGAAGGAAAGGAATACCCAAGAACTTTGGTCAAATTTTAAGTCTTAGCCACTAGATGGCACTAAGTAACTATTTCTTTTTTATTTTTGCTTTGCACCCTTCGCCCTAATGTTTTATATTGTCAGCTGGCAAATTGAAGAAAGGAAAAATATAAAGGCTATTTACTGGAGATGTTGAACAAGATAGAGGTTTTATTAATAGATAACTGAACACATTTTGTAATTCAATTGCTAACGGAGTTTTTTTTTAATGTTGTGTATTTGTATAGTTAAAAGCAGAAAATATTGTCAGCATTGAAACATGTACAAAACTATGGTAAGGCTAAATGCAATCAGCATTGACTGGAAACGTTTACCTTGACCAAATCATAAGTGGAGGCGAAGGATTACAACATAATACAGCTGTTGAGAAGCTTTGAAAAATGTTTTTGACCATATATAATAGACCATTTGTGTTTGCATGATGCCTACATCCAAAGGCACCAGTATGACTGATCAATGTCAAGAAATAACCTTCCTGGTTTAATTTTTACCTCAAAATAATGAAAAAGGAATTTCATTAAGAATTTGCTTGGAGCTCCACAATTAAAATTTTATCTCTGGTTGCCACTTTGGACTGTATTTAACACTCAATTTTTGTAACCTGTATAGAACATTCAGTGAATGTCTGTAATGGTCTTTCAGTGATGGTCTCATCAGAAGGTAGAGTCAATTATGTGTTCCATGGATAACATTATGCTATTATTTTTTAATAAATTTTTTGAGTAAATAGTTTCAGTGGCAAAATTCTGAACTTAAAATGCATCATTAAGGATCTTTGGCAAATGGAGAAGATCTTGGAAATATCAGTAATGAAACATTCCAAAGAACCAGTGTTGGCATGTTTTCCTGAAAACCCAAATATAGGAATATTAAAAACTGCCAATGTTGTCCAAGGCATTCTTAGGCATTAAAAATATGTTTAAACTACAGGGAGAAAAGTGTTAATAATGTTCAATAGAGTGTTTCTCCAAAGGGAAAGAGGCTAGATACTTGGTTAAATTTAATAGCAGTTGACTATAGTGTTTATCAGTGTTTTTGGAGATAGGCTTCAAGAGATCACCTTTAAGAGACAACGTCTGCATAATAATTGCAGCTCCAGCAGTCTCTGACCCCTTCAATTTCTCCCTCAACTTTTTCAGGCCACATAAGGAGCTAAACTTTCAAAGTATATTGAGGACTAGAATTCCCAGCCCAGACCCCTTCCCATTCTTATTTACATGTGGTGCTAGAATTGAACTCAGGGCCTTACATGCTAAGCAGGAACTCTACTGCTCAGCCACACTCCCAGCCACATTCTTATATTTAAAAAGATTCTCTGAGCCTTTTTGTTTCTTCTGAGTGATGAACTCCTGTTCCTCCTTGAGATAACAATGAAGGAAATAAATGCACATGTATTGGCTGCTATTTTCCAGATGCCAAGTTTCTCTCCAGGTAGTAATTAGGAAGGAGTTTTACAGAACATTTAGCAATGGCACCCAGGGAGTCTGAAAGAGTTAATTTTTCTTTAGGCAACTACTATCAAAGGGTTACTTCTGGGAGGAAATCTATTTTACTCTGTTCAAGAAGGAGGTGAAGCTGAAACTGTACTGAGATGAGAGTAGATATGCATTGTTAATAGCTTGAAAAACAGAAAGGAAAAGGATTCAAAAGACCTCAATAAATCAAAGAAAAGACCTTTTTAAAATTGTGATATGGGCCAGATGGCACACCTAGGAATCAATATTCCGAGTCCTTTAGGAATGGGGCTTAATTCTTCTGAGTCTCATGTAGCATCTGATGCAGAGATTTGTACTTAGCAGGCACCTAGTTAATATTTATTGAATTGGATTCCATTTGGCAGAAGAACGTTCACACAGCACACACATGTGCACGCTCACACACACGAGCCAGCCAGCAGAAATACACAAACTGAAAATCTTGCAAATATTACAACCTTATCAGATGTGGACAAATAACATTTCAACTATGATTGCTTAATTTCCAGGATGTTTGTGTGTTCAATTTTGATCTCAAGAGTTCAAACATGAGTTTGAGAATAAATGAGGTAATTCAGAAAAGTAACAGTAGGATTATACCATTTCATTCATTCACTGAATTACCATTTAGTGACAATATAGGATAAATGACAGTTTTCTGTGCCTTGAAGGAATTTGCAGTAATGAGCAAAATGACCAAGATGACCTCTGAAGCAGAGTGGAGCTGGCTCTAAGGACCTGCTCTGTAGAGTTACACCTTCCTGTGCTGGTGATGAAGCTCTCTTTTTCAGCCTCAACCCTCCCTCCCCTTAGCACTTTTTGTTCCTAAGGCTGGGTTTTCCCTGTTGCTGCTGGCTCCCTAATCAGCTCTGACTACAGGGGGAGACTAAAAGGCACATGAGGGGCTGAGTGGACTTGCTTCTTGTCCTTGGCTTGCTGATACAATGGCTTTGTCATTGGCTACAGTAACAAGGTTTGTTTTCTACTTTCAGTAGCAGCCTGAACCTCCCTTCAGAGACACTATTCCTAGTTGACCAGCCCTGAAGGCATTAGCATTCACAGGGGTTACCTCTTCAGTGGTTTAGATCCCTGCTCCATTGACAAAGTCTTGTCTAAGTCTCTAGATGCTAATAGCTCTCTCCAATTCCCTTTGCCCTCCACACCAGTATGGGGATAGCAACAGCTTCCTGAGTTGCTGTTTGTGTTTTCTTAGGTCTCCTTTAACTTCTGTTGCCCTTTGTAATCCTCCAATATCCTGCTAATCCATTCCCCATGTGACATTCTCCTTGCTCAATCTATTGGCATGTTTCCTGTTTCCTAACCAGACTCTAACGAATAACCTCCCCATTCTTCTCCCCTTTTTCCTGTGCTGCTTCTCATCACAGACTTTGGCCACACCAGACACATCCGTTATTTCTTCTTCATGGTCCCCCCACACCCCATTTAAATAGAAGCTCCAGGAGAACAGAGAATTGCATTAGCTTCCCTGCTGAGTCCCCAGAGGTTGGGACAGTCCTTTGTTTTGTGTCTTCAGTACATATTTGTTGGTGAAAACATAAATGAATAAGTGAGTGAACACCTGTTTAATGAGCAAATGAAAGAATGAATGAAATAGCTTAACCATTATTATTCTACTAAGATTAATTTCTACTCTCCACTATCCTAACTCCTGCCCTTCCTTGTCACCGTTACCCTTATTAGGATAACTCAGTTTTATTGCCACTTCCCATGCTCATTGGTACAGGGATAAAACTATCTACATTGAATAGTTTATTTATTTATTTATTTTTGAGAATTTTAACATTTATTTATTTTTTCTTAGTTCTCGGCGGACACAACATCTTCGTTTGTGTGTGGTGCTGAGGATCGAACCCGGGCCACACACATGCCAGGCGAGCGCGCTACCGCTTGAGCCACATCCTCAGCCCTACATTGAATAGTTTAGATCAGTGGTTTTCTGCTGTCCAGCTCAGAGAACAGTAAAGTTCTTTCTACCTTTTAGTTGGTAGAAGCCAGGGACATAGCTCAACAGTGAACAATATGCAGGAAACCATCCTGCCCTCCATACAAATTATGTGGTTCAAATATCAATAGTGCTGCTTTTGAGAAACCTTGGTTTAGGCATTAACCTGCTTAGAAGCAAGGGATTCATCAGACAATATTTTAAAGCACTGTTTGGTCTTGTGCATTTCATTCTTTTTCTACACAAAGCCAAGTATCCATAATGAGAGGAAAAAAAAAAAGAAACAATTTGCATGCTCATGGCCAAAGACCAGATGTTTCCTTAAAAAAAAAAAAAGATATTTGGAATATCTGCATGACTATTTGGCTCCTTGGCTGGACCTTTTAGAATTTTATAGACAAAGACTATGATTAAAAGTGGGTTAATGATATGATAGCTGAAGGGCCATGGGGCGGGATTGGGAGGATGGGTACTGAATTGATATGAAGGTACATAGGAACTGTTTAAAAGAACAGAGTGTCTTCTTTTTATTGATCCAAATCCCATAAAAATAATTACAAGAGCCAGCTGTTTTCCCCCCAAATAATCCAGAGAATAGCCATTAATTGGAGATACAGAGTTTTAAAATGACATAAATCACTTGGGTATTTGCATTTTGAAGATTATTTTAGATGAGCCAGGTGGTTTCCTCCTGGACTTCAATTATCAAAATCTATTTTGTTAAAAAAAAAAGCATCGACCCACTCGGGTAATTGCGATTCTGATGAACTCCAACCCCGAGCTTCCTCCTCTACTCCCACATTTCCTTGAACAAGTTCACTCTATCATCTTCGGTACCAAAATATCCACAAGGTATATTTTTCTTCTCAGGGTATGGCAGTAATCCCATCTAATATATCAAATGAAATACAAAGTACTATGTGACTGTTATAAATTTTTCCGGCACAATTCCCAGAGTCATTACTTAGTGTCATCCCCTTTCCAAACTATACTTACTAACTTTTTAGTAAACATGGTTGAGCTTTCATCTGTATTTATCATCCTTTAAATTATAACCTTCTCTAATCAAATAATTAAAGATGGCCATTAAAAGGACATTCAATTGGTTTTACATACTTGCTGCTAAAATTGCAGTTATTTAAAGACATTGCGAAAAGCATGTTATAGAGGGTACCAATGAAGTTTGCCAGATAAAATAGAGATGTCCAGTTAAATGTAAATATAAGATAAATAAGTACTTTTATCAGCATATGTGTATGTCATGCTATGTGTGAAACACACTGTACAAAAAAAATATTGTGGTTCATCACAAATTCAAGTTTAACTAGGTGACCTGTATTTTATCTGCAAAATCTCATGACCTCAGTGCTTGTCCAAAGCTTACGTTTTTGTAAATTCTTATAATAAAGAATCCCTTTTAAAAGACATTAGCAAGAACACTTTATTTTTCTATGATACATGGTTTCTTCTAAGGCAGAGATACTTATAAAAGAATTAAACTCCATAGGAATGTTTTTCTCATTGAAAATAATGTAGTCATGAGCTCTGTTTTCAAATTATGGGCCCACAATATTTTAAAAACAAGCTCTGTGATATCAACCATTTGCAAAAGTCATGGTTGCTGTTTCCTTTGCACTCAAATGCAGCTAATGCTAAGCCCCCTTTCCTCCACTTAATCATCGTACCCTGAGGAAAATCCAGTGATTCTTCTTTTGGTTGATGGTCAATGGACATGGCTTGTGAAGAAAATAATTCCTTAGCCATGTCACATATGGTCATCGAACCAGACTCGGCTCAGCTGATCTGATTACCTGAATTTTCTTCTGATTAATTCTGAATGACACAAAGGAATCAATCATGAGGACAGCCAAAATAATCATCAAGTCAGTTGATTCAGTTACATAAACTTGACCTTCACCTCTTCCTCTCAACCTATGTTCATTGCAAAGAAAATTCAACAGATACAAGAAAAAAAAATAAAAGTTTTACAGGTAATATTTTCCTCAAAATATGCTGTATTTCAGATCAGTAATTTTGACTGAGTGTGTTAAGTGCAATTTATTACCCTAGGGGATGCTTTGATTTTACCCTTCACTTCCTTTGTACTACAAGGGAAATATACTATAAAATCTTTATCACATAACATCTATTTGTTTCTACTCTGAATATCATACATAAAGTAATTCCATATTTGGCATTAATAACTCCAAATACTTAAAAATTCCTTTTGACAGTATACTGGTGATTTATATTAGTGAAAACTATACATTTAAAGCATTAAATATTTTGGCTTCTGGTATTTCAGGGCACTATGACAAAAATTTGTTTTCTTGTAGGTGAAAATTATGTGTGCTTATGCTAAGGTAAATATCATCTTTAAAATTCCAAAAATGAGGCATGAGGGTGGGAAAGATGGTGGAATGAGATGAACATCATTACCCTAAGTACATGTCTAAAGACATGGATGGTGTGACTGCTTTGTGTACAACCAGAGAAATGAAAAATTGTGCTCTATATGTGTACTATGGATTAAAATGGATTCTGTTGTCATGTATAACTAATTAGAATAAATAAATAAATTTCAATTAAAAAAATTTCCAAAAACAAGGGGCTCGGAATGTAGTTCAGTAATAGAGCACCTACCTACTGTGCGTGAGGCCCTGGGTTTGATACTCAGCATTACATAAAATTAAATAAAATTCTAAAGATAAGATTACTAAATATCACTAATTCATTGATTCATTACATAGTTATTGGAAGTCTGCTGCATAATGAATATTGTCGCTGGACATGAGATGTGAGCTCCTATAATGGGGCGGAGGGGGGCAAGAGGAGAAAATATAGTGGTACAGGGAGCAAGAAGTGTATCATTAATAGTGGGGAACTTCAAAAGCCAGACCTACAGATTTGAATTTTTACTAAGAGTTAAAGATGTCCCTGGAAGTACCTATGACATACTTGTTTAAGGAGAAATAGGAGTTTGTCAGCTGAACTAAAAGAACAAGGACAGTCCCATCACAAATAAAACAAACCAAAAGACACAAGGCAGAGTATGTGTCATGGAAGCACAAAACCAAGGGTGCATCTCAGCAGGGATGAGCATCGAGTGTGAAGAAAGACCAGGAATGAAGCCAGAGAAGTGAGAGACACTGATGTTTTCCTTCCAAGTACTGATAAGTCATCCAAGAGAATCTTGGCGCAGGGCCTGAGCTGTGGATGTGAGCAGGTTGGCTCACTGGTGTTCAAGGAGTGGTCGTCAACTTTTGTGCAAGAGGAAGGGAAGGAGAGATGTCCTCTGAGAAGAACTAAGAACCAGGGCCCTCCAGAGGGTCAGCGACATGGAGAGAAAGAGGAAGGTTGCCTTAGGATGGTGGGACACACGCCATTCACTCACCAAATGTGTATTTAGTAGGTGCTGTGCGCCAGCTCTGAGGTGCTTGCTCAATGTAGGAGACATTAAAAACATTTTGCCTCCTCTTATGAATTTCCTATGCTGGCTGGTTTGTTAAATAACATAGAGGCTTAAAACAACACAAACGTTTCGTCTCAAAGTTCTGAAGTGTGTCTTGCTGAGCTATCATCAGTGTGCTGGCAGGGCTACATTCCCTTCCGGAGTCTCTAGAGAAACGTCCACTTCCTTGCCTATTCCAGCCTCTAGAGGCTGCCTGCCTCTCTTGGCTCCCAGTCTCCCTGACCTCATCAAAGCCAGCAATTGCCAATCTGATCTTCCTCTCATCAGTTCAGGAGTCCCTCCTCTTTGTCTTTTTTCCCTCCTCCTTCACCTCCTCCTCCATCTTTTCCTCCTCTTCCTTTTTCCTATTTTACAGTGCTAGGGATGAAGCCCTGGGCCTTGAACATGCTAGGCAAATCTTCCACCACTGAGAAGCACCCCAGCCCTCTCTTCCACTTTGAAGCATTCTTGTGATTACATCAGACTCACCTAGATTTCCTATCTCAAAGTCAGCTGATTAGCAAAGTTAGGTCCATTTTCAAACTTAATTTTGTCTTATCATATAAAAATACATATTTGCATGTTGCAGGGATTAGAATGTGGACATTGGAAGGGGCAGAATTACTCTTGTCATACTCATCTTGGAAGTTTCTGGTCTAGTACCCCAAAACCTTGGTAAGGTAACCCCCCCCCCCACACACAGATGTCTTATGAACCTTACAATACCTGTTTTATTGACTGGCCTGTCTCGGGGGGGGGGGAAATATATATGTATGTATGTATGTATAAGGCCCTTAAGGCCTTTAGCACTCAAGGTAAAATGGAGTTAAACCTGAGTATTGATACTTTGTAGATTTATTGGAACAGAAAATCAGCCTTTTTGCTGTATTTAGGTTAAGCCTTGTGGAAGATAGCATAACCCAACAAAACTACAGGAGAAAATTCATTATTAAGCAGAGCAAGAATAAAAGACCAAGCAAGTTTGATGATCTTTTCCAGGTGGGGTAAGAAGTTAACTCTCAGGGGACAATGTTTTTCCTGTTGCTAGGCTGACTAGCTGTGGTGGCTGGGTTGTTTATCTTTAAGAAAACATACCTATATCTTTTTCCTTGACAACTACAATATAATCTGTCTGGGAGCTGTTCATCATTTAAGAAAGGGTGGAAAAAAGTCCGCTCCCAGAAAGTGTTCAGATCCGTGAGCTGAAATGATGATAACATCATGAGAGGCATCATAATTTATCTGGAGCATGTAAATCACCAGGGGCCCCCTCTGAGGATGCTCACTAAAATGATGAATAGCTCTGCAAGTTGTAAGAGCAACCCTGAGGAATTCACCAGCCAGTCTTGACAGGAGAGCTGCCTCCCAGTCTCTCCCAGTTGGGAAGAAGCAATGACTTAACAGATTTGAAAACTCAGTTTTTTTTTTTTTTAACCACTTGTTAAAATGTTCTCTTCAAGACTTTCTCCACAAAGGCAATGGGTTGGTATGAGATGAATAATCACCCTGAAACACTGATTCAGATGGAAGCCAGTTCGGGTCATGCTGGTATATCAAATATTTTTTTTTCACCTGATGTTTTTTGCTGTTTCAACTTGCTTTCTCTTTGCCAGGACAACTCGTGTTATAGCCAACAATCCTGCCTTTGTAAAGACAATCCAGATGGTTTCCAATGTGTCTCTATCCACTTGCTGCCTCCTGTATAGAATGTAAGTGCAAATGTTGGGAAAGTGGAAATGTAGTTTTGTGTTTTACTTTAGAAAATCTCACATTTATGCTAAAAGATCAACAGATAACAATCCATGAAGGTCTTTACTGTATTATTCAGGGTAGGGTGAGGATGCTAAAATTCTATTTAGTTTTTAACAAGTGTAGCTGGCTGAACATTTGCATCCTCAGAAATGTATACGTTGATGCTTTAATGCTTGGTATGATGGTGTTTTAGGTGGGATCTTTGAGAGGTAGCTTTCTCAGATGAGGGCACAGAGTGGGGCTCTCATGATGAAATAGTACTTTCATAAGAAGGAGACAGTCTACCCCTTCTACTGTAAATCATTTCTTCCATTTGTATTATCTTGTCTTGCCCCTCCTTTCCTCTTATATGACATTTTGTATAACCCTGAGGATCGCCTTCCATTTCCATGCAATTTCCCTTCTCACTCCCTTTCCCTCCCACCTCTCATCCCTGTTTAATGTAAATCTTCTTCTCAAGCTCTTCGTCCCTACCCTGTCCTTGTTTACTCCCCTTATATCAAAGGAGTCATTTGGTATTTGTTTTTTAAAGATTGACTAGCTTCACTTAGCATAATCTGCTCTAATGCCATCCATTTTCCTCCAAATTCTATGATTTTGTCATTTTTTAATGCAGAATAATACTCCATAGTATATAAATGCCACATTTTTTTTATCCATTCATCTATTGAAGGGCATCTAGGCTGGTTCCACAGTCTTGCTATCGTGAATTGAGCTGCTATGAACATCGATGTAGCAGTGTCCCTGTAGCATGCTCTTGTTAGGGCTTTAGGTAGAGAAAGAAAAGGGGAGGGGAGGGGAGGGGAGGGGAGGGGAGGGGGGATAGTAGAGAATAGGACAGACAGCAGAATACATCAGACACTAGAAAGGCAATATGTCAAGCAATGGAAGGGAAACTGATATGATACAGCAATTTGTATATGGGGTAAAAGGGGGAGTTCATAATCCACGTGAATCAAACTGTGTAATATGATGTATTAAGAACTATGTAATGTTATGAACGACCAATAAAAAAAAAAAAAAGATTACAAATTCAAAACCAGCCTGGGCAACCTAGCAAAACCCCATCTCAAAAACATGGGTGTAGCTCAGTGTTAGACTGCTTGCCTTGCATGCAAAGGCCCTGGGTTCAAAAGAAAGAGAGGGGAGGAAAAAAGGGGGAAGGGGGCAGGGAGTAAGAGAGAAAAAAAAAAGAAAAAAAAATCTTTATAAAAGCATATACAGGGGTTGTAGCTCAGCAGTAGAGCATTCACCTAGCACGTGCAAGGCGCTGGGTTTGATCCTCAGCTCCACACAAAAGTAAATAAATAAAAAAAAAAAAAAAAAAAAGAAGGAGACAGTCATCTCTCTTCCTCAGGGGCACAAGCCAAGCAGGTGGTATGGGAACACACAGTAAGAAGGCAGCTGTTCGGGGCTAGAAATGGAGATCCTCCCAGGACCCAGAATTCACCAGCTCTTTAATCTTGGACTTCCTAGGCTCTAGGACTATGAGAAATACATGTCATTCACTCAACCTACTAAGTCTGTAGCATTTTGTCAGAAACACCAAGCAAAGATAGTAATTTAAGGATAGGAAACACCTTATTAAATTTTGTAGCCAGTAGCATTCATCGCAGTGCTTTGAATATTGAAAGCAGTCAGCATGAGATTATTAAAAATAATAAAAATGAATAAAAACTTGGGTTGCATGCCTACCCATGTCAGATCCTGTGTTAATCAGGTTGTAATTATCTCATTTGATTCTCACAGAAGCTGTATATGGTAGGTCTCATTATCTACCCATATTATAGTTAAGGAATTAAAGTTTGAAGAAGAAAGCTGGCCTGTTCTGTGATGTGACCTGGGTGTGTCCGAGTCTACAGTGGGAATCTTCTACTGTGCTAACTCAGCCTTGTTAGTTTCTTAGCATCACCCTGGCAAATTACCATAAGCCAAATGGTTTAACCAAGAGAAATTTATCCTGTCGCAGTTCCGGGGGCCAGAATCAAGACGTCGAGAGGGTCATCCTCCTTCTGAAAGCTATAGGGAAGGATATTCCTTGCTTCTTCCTAGTATCTGGTGGGTTCAAGAAATCCTTGGAGTTCTTTGGCCTGTAGGCTTCTTAATTCAATCTCACCCTTCATCTTCACATGGCCTTCCCCACATCTTTCTCTGTGTTCTCTCCTCTTCTGATAAAGACACCACTCATTGGATGCAGAGATAACTTAAGGCCAGAATGACCTCATCTTAAATATTAAATCTACAAAGATTTTATTTCCAAATAAGATGACATTTGGAGGATCCTATGGATATGAATTTTGAGGAGATTCTTACCACTGCACAAACCTTTTTGCCTCATCTCCTTCTATACCCACTGTGGTGTAAATCTGCATATTCACCCAAATTCATATGCTGAAATCATAGCTTCCAAAATGAAAGTATAAGGAGGTCAGGCCTCAGGAAAGTGATTAAGTCATGCAGGCAGAGCCCTCACAAACAGGATTAGAGTCTTCTACATAAATAAAATCAATAAAAACAAACAGTGAGACATGAGAGAAATCCCTTCTACCATGAGAGAACACATCAAGGGGCCATCTATATGCCAGAAAGTGGGCCCTCACCTGACATGAAATCTTCCTTGATTCTTAGACTTCCCAAAATCTAGAATCATAGATAATACATTTTTGACATTTATGAGCTTCCCATTTTATGGTATTTTGTTATAGCTGTCCAAACAGGCTAAGCCCATGCCCACATCTGGGCATCCCTTTTCATGGCAGAACTCTCTCTTGCTGGGCTTTTTACTCATCATGCACATTTCTCCCTCTACCTGTCATCCACACTATTACCCCTGCTAAAAACATGCCGTCTGCTTAATCATTCAGCACTTCTTTAAGAAATAGTAATAAACTAACCCTATTATGAAATATTTTACCTCTTGTCCATGTTAATTACATGATAGAGAATCATAAGCTGTCTCAACAGGTTCACGTTGTTGATGTTTAATTGATGTTGAAGTTTTGGGGTTGCTGTATACAATTTCAAGTCTCCACCACTGGCCTGTTTGCCACTTGGAATCTGGATCTGTTGGGCTTCCCTCCTTGGTGACAACTCTGTTGTTTAGCATACTGCCCAGCAGAGTCAATGGAGTGCACATACCATGAACGTTTGTCGGGTGGCTGGAGGGAGGATTCTGTGGAGGGTATTTGTGTTGCTTTGTCAATAGCACATCATCTCCGAGGGACATTGATGTCAATGAAGAGAGAATGTCATAGGCATTGGGGTGGGCAGAAAGGCATCGTAAATCTGTGCATTCCCTTCCTTGGTGGCTTTTGGGACTATGAAAAAGAAGAAAATGGACTTACATGGTACACTTTACAGACACAGTGTTCCAGGTTGGGTGACAGAGGAAAGAGAATTGTTTGAATGAGAAGGAACAGGGTCCCAGAAGCTATGTCATAGTCTCATTCATCGAATTCCCTGACCTGTAGACCAATAGTAGCTCTTAGTCAGCTGACAGGCCCACATCTGCCTACAAAGCTGTTCTTATCTCTAGGATTCCCAGAGAAGAACAGCCTTCCCTGCATTAAGACAAACACAGAACTCTAGAGTTTTCATCCAAGTGGGACAAGTGCAGTTGTGATTGTTGAAAAAGCAGTCTTGGGGTTTGTACTTTCTGGGGACCTCCTCAGAGCTATCCACCCTGATGGGGAGCCCTGATCCTTGAATAAAATGCCCAACTCCACATTGATGCAGCTCCTTCCATGGTTTATTTTGGTATGGAGAAACAGGTGGGACTTTCAAAGCTAAACTCTAAGGAATGTAAGCAAATGTAATAGAGGTAAAAGGAAGGAAGAGAGGACCAGGGGGGAAAAAAAAAAGCAAGGGAAGTAAAGGGAGAGGGACAAGCAGGTTAAAGCCTGTGAGTCCCAGGGCCCCAGAGCCCAGCACAGGCTTGACAGTCAAGCTCTGCTCCTGCCTCTCATCTCTCCCCACATCCTGACCTATTTGGCCTATTTTTTCTGCTTGCGGGTACCACATTTTATCCTGCTTTCTGGGTTTTAAGCATCTGGATTGTCATTTCTTCCAACAAGCTCCAAATCCACATGCTCCCCCCATTTTTTTTTTAAGAACTTGAGCACTCTGTTGTTGAATCCAAGAATCTCATCTTCAGCTAACTGGCAGGAGGATGGTACCTGACGAGGTAATCATGGGGAGGGTCGTCCCATTCAGGTGTGTCTGTCTGCTTCTCTTCATTAGTTCATTCAACTATCCTGAATGAAGCCTTTTCTTTGACCTTAGGAACCCAGAGTTGAATAAGACAAAGATCAAGATACCAAGGTGTGTACAGTGTAGGATGCAAAGAATTGAATTTGCATTTTCCGGGAAGGAGATAAATATACCACGTGTAATGGTAGCAAAAAATTAATCTATTTTAATTTAATGAATTACTCTGAAGGATGGGCTTATAGAAGGCTCAAAAGATGTAAAATTTTCACCCATTATATTCTGCACTTTTATAAGACCTTCCCCATAAAAGAACCAATGTACTTTCAGACAGAAAATGCACTTGAATACCTTTTAAAATAATCAAACTCTTGGATAAATGTATGCTGTATGTCATACACCCAGCAAGTTGAACAAACATTTTTTAGGCACTTGTCTTCCTAGGTGGCTCCATACAAAATCAGAAATAGCATGGACATGTGTGTTAGTTTATTGGTTACTTGTCATAAGTATAAGTGGTTTACACAACAGGAAATTATATCCTGGAATTTCTACTGGATGGAAGCCAAAGACCAAGGTGGGTTCTGAGGCTCTCTTCTTGGCTTGCAGATGGCTGACTTCCCCCTGCGTTTTCTTCTGGTCTTTCCTCTCCGGGTATCTGTGTCCAAATTTCCTTTTATTATAAGGACACTGGTTGGATCAAATTAGAGCCATGCTAATGAACGCATTTTAACTTAATCATCCCTTTAAAGATCCTATTTTTAGATACAGTCACACTGTAAGTTACTGGGGTTAGGACTTAAATGCATGAATTTTGGATAGATGCAATTCATTCAGTCCATACAAAGAACAGGAGGAGATATGCACATCAGACCTACATCAGATCCACCCCAGCTCAAATCCTGTGATCTGAAGGAAGTCATTTACACTCTCTGGCCTTGGTCAAATACATTATACAGGAGGATTAGTAAGGCCGCATGGTATGTGCTACTAGTGCCTGGCAAATATTGCTAGTGTCATTGTCACCAAAGATCATTTATGATGCTCCTCTGGACAGCAGATCCTTTCTCACCATTACTTCTTCCTTCTCTGCTAAGTTTTAAATTCCTCAAGGCCCTTAATAAAAATGTTTGCCCAGCAGATTCCTCCCTCTTATCAGGACAGTTAGGGATAATATGAAGTTTTCCAATTTCTCCTTCTTTGTCTTAGCTCCAAGAACTGACCCTGCACTTTATGAACTTCTTCTTGACTCTTACTGGAAATAAGAAAGGAAAAAAATTGGGAGCAAATTGTGGTCTTTGCCTTCCAGTAATATAATGGAGTCTGTTTCGTTGGGGTTTGGCAGAGAGATGCTGGTGGCAGTGTGACAGGGTCATGCCCTCCTGCTCAGGGTTGCTGTTGGAGTTGAGGCCCCCCATCAATGCAGACGAACACCCTGGGGAGCCCACAATACAACCTGTCACTAGGCAGCCCTGGGAAGCACAAATCATGTTTTGGAATAAAACAAACAACAGCAGTCCTTGAATACTCTCACGCCCAAGGTCACTTATGTCACCCACGTGACCTGTGGGACCCTGGAGAAACATAAAACCAGTGAGAGCAGCCCTTTGATCTCACACCTTCTTTGGAATGTTTTAATCAATTAACCATGAAGTCCCTCCACTTCGTTTATGCAGGCTTATATATAAAATGGCTTCAGTCTGGCTGACACTTCACTGCATCTGAGATCAAAGATGGAAGCAAATGCCAAATTCAACCAGGATAATTCTGAGGCTTTTCCCCAGCACACATATCTCCGCAGCTCTCAGAAGCAGTTTTCTTACAAGGACAGAAAGGGGAGATCTTGGATGCTGATGGACACAAAAAGCTTCCTGAGGAGTTAAGAAGTCCATCAATACAAGACACTAGGTAATGGCTAGCCCAGGAGGCTGGGATGAAACCAGAGAGAATGAAGTCCATTTAAAAAGTTAATAATGCACATGGAAGAAAAAAATGAAATTGATTTTCTAAAGGAATTCGAAGAGTGGATTCCTGTTTAGGAATTCTGTGCAGAGTTGTGACTTTAATCAGACCTATGAAATCAAGGACCTGCCATTTTTCCACAAAGGGCACGAGAATGATCATTTATGGCAATATTTTTAGACCAGTGCTAAAAATTTCACATATTATCTCAATGTTCATCATCACAATAACCATGGGAGTCAGAATTATTGTGCCCATTTCTCAGTTGAGGAACCCAAATCTCAAATTGGTTCAAAATGTTGTTGGTGGTCAGACAGTGACCTCCAGATCCCACTTGTCATGGCTTGCTTATGTAATCTTTCACCTAAAACCTTCATCTTGTGAAAGATCTGGTCCGCCAGAAAGCTTAAAAAAATTTATTTTCTTGGTTTCAAGCACAGTCATCTATAATTGCTCATCATAGCTCTTGGTCAGCATGAGCTAACTGATGTCAGGATATAAGCTCATAAATTCCCAGTCAAAAAGAAAAGAAAGTGCAGACTCATCACAGGAAAATAAATCATATCTTTCTGAAAGATTGAAATAATCATAATTCTTTATTAATCAACTTTTATATGCCAGTCATGGCTCTGGGGACCTTGATCACAGTGTCATTCATTTTTCCTACAGTCTGGGGACCTAGGCATTCTTATTCACATTTAATAGATATGAAACAAAGTCTGAATAAAGGGGTAGGGAGCCAGTAACTGGGATTGCAATCTCAAGTCCCTCTCAAATAGTATTCTAGTCTTTACCAAGTATCTACTACCAGGATTTGTGAATCTAACTGGAAAGGCTCTGGGGTAGGAATTGCTAATACTACTTTAAAAAGAAATTAATATCTTGAATGTTTCTTCCAGCATTGGAACATTTCTGCAAGATGGAGCTACTTCACCAAGTCATCGTGACCCATCCCTTAACCCCCAGGTGAATGTCCAGTTCATCTAACACATGGAGCTTCAGAAAGCCGGCACTGAAACAGTTAATGGGCCATTCAGATGAATTCTTATTTCATATTGAAAGTATTTCCTAATGTTGGTCCCAATAGAAAAAAGACAAGCTTTTAGAAGCTTTTTAAAAGTAAGTGGTTTATATGCTGTCAAACTAAGCAAAATAAAAATTACAAAAGAGCTAAGTAAAATAAGCTTTCAATCCAATTCCAAGAAAAGTCAAGAAGCTGGAAATAGATCCAGAGGCCAAATGGGCAGAACTGAGCCACAATCATCATGTGAAGCCAGATGGTGAGAGGATGAGACTTTGAAAGAAAAGGAACCCAGCTCTGTGGTTTGGGGATGGTGGTCCAGAGATCTGGGTATGGAAAGGGCACCAGTGAATTGTGTCATCCTGAATAGCACATGTGGTAGGAACTAGAGTTAGAAGCACTGAGTGAACTAAAAGAATTAGATGTCTGTGCAGTCAGAGGGCAACTTAATCGACCAGGAATTCTAACAAATAGGAGGGTGGTTTCAGTTATTGATGCAGGAAGAACCCAGAAAAGAGTGGTGGTTCCAATGTAGGAGTCAGAGCTCTCAATGAGGATGCTCTCACATGTTGTGGTTGGGCTTGGAATCTCCCTTCCAAGCAGCAGCTCAAAAGAGAAAGGGTGGGAGAGGGAAAGAAAAAAGAAAACAGAAAATTAGGGAAAAAAAGAGATAAAACAGAAAGATGGGAAAAACTCCATTTGTAGCAATGAGTGCACCATATTGGAAAGGAGGCATCACTGTGTGTCCTAGCAATCGCTTACTGACTGCTTAGTAAGAGCTTATTCTCAGTTCTCCATATAGCTGAAGTCATGTTACTTGCAAAACAACTGTGCTATGTGAGCACTGTTTATGGTTGAGAAAGCTAAGGCACTGACACATAAATTGACTTGTCCAAGGTAGATGTGTGCCAAAATTTGTTGACAATCGAACAGCTGGCATTAGGAGTGGCCAAATAAATTGCTATATCACAATGGCTCCCATGATATATGAGAACAATGGTGTATCCAGAAGCTTCTCTTCCATTCACTATCTTTCCAGTTGGTTAGGGAATTTCACTCCAGGCTGAGGAAGGGAATTAAATTTTCCTTTATCATTGTGCTTAATTTTTACATGGTGCAAATTTTCTTTTCTTTTTTAAAAAAATCTTTATTGGGGAATGATAATTTTACATAATGATGAATGTAATTTGTTGTGATGTATTTGCACTTGCACATAACATAAATTCTTTTTTCTAAAATATACAACTTAGGGATGAGAGCACAGGCTTAATGTAATAACTATGTGATCATTTAAGGAAATAACATTTGCCAAATTTGAGCAAACTTTGGATTTTACTTGGAAGAAATTGACCCAGGGATGAGTAAACTGTAGGTCTAGACACTGGAACAAAGCAGTGAGCTCTTAAGGGTACCCCTTAAGGTGAGGTAGAACCCTACCAGGAGTGGCTACTATACACTAAGTACCCAGGTTATGGCACTACCCATATTAACGTGAACACCATCCACCTCTGAAGGAAACAGATTGAAATGGCATTGCCATTCCATGGACCAGGGATTTAGCTGCACTCATATTTGGTAGTATTTGATGATGGGTCTGTTTCGTTAAATATGGCGCTTCTTCCACTTGTCCTAGTACCTTCCAAAGGGGAGGCGAATAATGAACACTTTTCAAACTCTGTTCAGAACACATTATCTTAGTTCTGTGAGGCTTATCAAAAGCTCAACTTTAACAAAAAATAAATTCAGGATTCGTGGACAATTAAGTGAAGCCGAGATCTCCTGAAGTTAACATTTTTAAATGTGAGTAAGCTATACATAAGACAAATTTACCATGTAAGCCATTTGTAACTGTACAGTAGTGTTAAGTACGTTTATATTTTTGTACAACTAGCACTCCTCTCCATTTCCAGAACTTTTTCATCTTCCTCACTGAAAGTCTGTAATCATTAATTAATTCTCCATTTCCCCCTCCCACTGGCTTCTGGTAATCTCTATTCTATTTTCTATCTCTATGAATTTGGATTTATAGGCACCTCTTAGAACTGGGATCATGCAATACTTTCTAGATCTGGCCTATTCACCTGGTGTTATGACTCCAAGTTTCCACCATATTGAAACTCATAGCCAAATTTCATCCCTTCCCAAGGCTGAATAATATTCCTTGTAATGTATGTACCACATTTATTTATCCATCAATTGGTCAATGAATACTTGGATAGCTTCCACATTTGGGTCATTGTGTCAAAGTTTTTTGATCACATAAGTAAAAAGAAAATTTTAGTGTATAATATAGGTATATTTATTTTTAACAGGTATGCATGTAGTACTGGGAAGATATATACATTGTGAAAAAAAAGTGTGGGATAACAATAAATGTAGCTGAGAGTTCTAATACCCCCCACCTGGGGGACTCTTCTGCATACACCATGGGTGTTTGTACCCACTTCTGGGAGCACAACCACCAAGGAGCTGTTCATTCATTCCTGTGGATTTTGTAATGTTGTCCCCAGGACAAGTTAAATAATAAGAACTGCCTATTTGGATGGTATTTTGTTGACTCTTATAGCATTTTTTTTAATTCTTTTTTTTTTTCTAATTTGGTTTTGGTAATATGCCTTTGAGGGAAGTTAGGACAACAGATGGTTCTAGAAAATTCATCTGTTACCTATTTAATGGCCTTGGTTGAGAATGTGACCCATTGCATAAACCATTGCCCCTATCAAAGAATTTCTCTAAGATTCCGTGTCAGTAAATTCTAGGTTTCTCTGAATAGCTGGTACATTTCCATTTGGGGGATATGATCTGTGGTCATGTTTCCAGCTGTTGTGGCCACTAGATTGCTCAGAATTTAATGTGTCAGACTTTTTGCCACCGTTCAAGGCTTTATGTGTTAGATACTTTGATTCTCTCTTGTTAGACAAACCTAATTTTGCCTTACTCTATTTATGAAAATCACACAAAAAACCTACAATCTATTGAGTTTGTACTATGAAACAGACACATCTTTGGGGGGAGGGACTTCACATGTATTTTTTTGTTTGTAACAATTCCACAGTAAAGCAAATACAGATGCTCTTCTATCTGATGGAATTGTTTCTTAATATTTTCAGTCCATCACAAAAGGAAACTCTCCTAAGTTAAAAATGCAACTAACAAACAAAACATACCAAACACCACAGCAACACAGTGCACTGCAGTGTATGGATGGAACTAGAGACTATCATGCTAAGTGAAATAAGCTGATCCCCCCAAACCAAAGACAGAATGTTCTCTCTGATATGTGGATGCTAACACACAATAAGGGAGTGGGAGGGGAGAATAGAAGATCATTGGATTAGACAAAGGGGAATGAAGGGAAGGGAGGGGAGACAGGAATAAGAAAGAAAGTAGACTGAATCAGACATAACTTTTCTTTGTGCATATATGAATACATGACCAGTGAAATGCCACATCATATACAACTGTAAGAATGGGATCCTAATTAGAATAAGTTATACTCCACATATGTATAATATGTCCAAATACTGTCTACTGTCAAGTATACCCGAACATAAATAAAAAGTAGTATTCAACAAGTTATTGTGAAGGCTAAATGAGACAATGTATATAAATATGAAGTTGGTGATCTAGCAGGGATTCCCTTGGCTATTGTAGTTATTGTGATGATAATTTTGTATTTCAAAATCTTCAAGTTGTGCAGCCTTCTGAGCACACCACCCCCCACCCCGAATCTCAAGTCTTTTCCCCAAGACTCCTGAGTGCTCCAAAGGCAATTTGCATGTTCTTATTAATTGTCTAACCAGTTTCTTCTTGATTCCCCTTGCCTCATCCTTATTTCACTCCCTGATTTTTATCTTTCCTTAGTTTGCCTTCATCCCACACTTTATTTCCAAAAGATATGCATGTAGTACTGGGAAGATATATATATATATTGTGAAATCAACATGGGTTGATTGGGTATCACTGAAGACTTTGTAGTACAGCAAGAGAATCAACACAGAATGTTTTCATGTGGTTGTTGGACTTCTAGAGAAACTTCATTTCTCTATAAGTTTTTCAGTCAAGTTCTGTCTCCAGGTTCTCTCTGTGCCATGTCTGTCTCTAATAACTGCTCTGCAGCCCTACTTAAATCAGAGAACCTTCCCTGCAATCTCTTCCCGGGAGCAAGGCACTCGTATCCTTATGCCAGACCATCAGGGAACAATCTAGAAATATATCAATAATAAATCTCTAAATCTGACCCTGACAGAGCCACTGCCACACTTGCCTATACTTCCGGCCTTCCTCAAGGTTGAATAATTACCATTCTAGTTGGCAGTACTTGTATTAGGGTCTCCTCATAGGGCAAGCACTACCACAAAAGGAGAGAGAATGGAGTTCTGGCTTCTAGGTGTGTATTGAGAAGAATTCCCAAAGAGATTGCTTCTAGATAAAGGGAAAGAAGAACTGGATTCCACTCTGAGTTACAAGTAAAGTCCATGCACTTTTAGAATTTTCCTTTTGCTATTTTCTCTGGATTTTCCATTCCCCATTTCTCCAGACTATCAACCTAAAAGGTCCATCATCAGATTTTAACAAAGCTCTGACTCATTCAATGCAAATAATGCCCCCGTTTAAAAAAAAAAAAAATCCAGCAGGACCATACTTGCTAAATCAGCACAAAGCTCCCTCAGCTTGCCCAGATTCGATACTTCTACACCTTCTATACTTTATGCTTAATAGTACTTCCCTTTATCTACAACACCACTCTTCCAAAGTGTGTCCTGTGATGGTGGGAATGCTTCTTTTCTCCAATATTCCCTATGTAGCTACAAGTCACATGGGGTTATTGAGCAATGTAAATGTGCTGCTTTCACGCCCTTGCTGTCTCCCTTGTTAACTCACATCCTACATATAAACTTTGTCTTACGTTTGCATGTGAGATTTGCATTTACCACCTTGGGAAATTATGTTGGAATGGAGGGTCCAAAATGGTGTAAATAAGCATTTCCTAAACGCTCAGTGAGTTACCAGTGTCTTAAGTCAGTACTGAGTTCTGGCCTCTGTAACTGCATGACACATGTATGTTCGGGGGACAAAGTAGGGCTAGAGTAAATATTGCTTGATTATATAAACAATGAATGAATGAGTGGGGAAGTGAGAAAGGGATGATAGACATAGAAATCGAAGGATCCTTTCTCCTTTGCTTGTTTTTGGAGTCCTTTGAAGCCTGAGATAGATTTGTGGGTTACAATAGCAGAACTCAGCAGTGTTAATCCCTTCCTCTTCAGTTCTTGGTAACTAAGGATACAGGTAAATTGGGACCACAGTGTTGTGGCACCTTGAAAGGGACCTTCAAGCAGAGAGGACAGTGATCCCTACTAGGGACTGCCAAATTGTTTTGGAGAAGGAAACTTGCAGGGAGCTGGAGGACTGTGACAGTGGATGGGGGAGACTCTAAGATCTACCGCCTGAATTCACCAGATGTGTCCCGCCTTGGAAACACACATCACCCTTTAATCTGAACATTGCTACAAATGTTCACAACATACTGAGGTCAACAAGGTAGGGAGGGGAATTTGAAGTGAATCCAGAGGATCACATCATGATTCTGTACTTGAATAGACACTTAGTGATAATTACCATTCTCCACTTTTGTAAGCAGATGACTCCCATACTCATATGCAACTTCTAGAAAGGGAAATGGAAGAAGATAAAAGTGAGGCTGCACTGACTCTGGGTGTACTGTGGGGCGATGAGCTAGAAACCCTGTTTTTACATCATTTCCTTCCTCCCTCCCACCTGCTTTGCCACCTTCATGAGTACAGTTTGAAAACTACTGACCTGTATTAACACATGAGTGCCCACCAGGTTCCAAAAGCACTTCTACACCTCTAGAAAGAGTACTTCTTGTGGCCTCAAACAGTCTCCTTACTGCTATTTTCCTTCCATTTATCACTCAGTGTTGAAAGTCTATACTGTGTGAAGCATTGAGCTATGTTTTTTGTAATCTAAGTCAGATGTAAAACCTGCCTCCAGGATATTTATGTTCTTAGAAAGGGAGATGGTACTGTGCGGGGAGAATAGCAATGGGAAGTACAGGGTGGCTGAAACTGCAGGGAAGTGACATGCTATTCTTGTGTTTCCCTTACATGATTTTGGTTTCTGGTGGAGTCTTCTAGGCTGAGAATGGGAGGAAGACACTGAGAATGCCTGGGTGCATCCCTACATAACTGCTCCTCTTATTTGGGAGATTATTAGAGTCTTAAATACAATCATGGTAAGAAAAGAAGTTTAATACAATTCACTAAAGAGTACTTACCCTCGGGCAGGGAATCATTCTAAGCATGTCAGGCATGAATCAATAACATCACTATGACTTAAAAGGTAGCTGATATCCTCACCTTCAGTTCACAAAATGAGCAAGGAGAGGGCTTGAGAAAACTGTTTGACTCCGCAGTCCCAGCTGAGGAGAGCTGGGGTCTGAGCCATGGCTCATGTAATAACTACCTGCTCCATTTTTCATCAAGGAAATAATCTTCTGATTCCATTTTCCATCAAATAGTTTGATTCCCATTGTTAAAGAAAAATAATTGTTTGATGATACTGGTTCAAGTATAGTAAGGAAGGCCTTATATGAGACCATCACAACAGGTACAGGGACCATTGCAGTGAGGTCTTGCAGTGGGAGAGATTGGACACAACACCAAATACAGCATGGGAGTGGGGAGTGTGGGAATTGATGGCCAAGGATCAGGAGTGGGGGCAGTGGATAGAACTTTGCTAAGAGAAAATGTTAAGGGTAAGGGGGATTCTGGATAAATTGGCCTGCAGAAATCCTACTGAAGACAACGTGGAATGATCAGATATCTCTTGAGGCATGGTGGAGGATGAAAACCTGATCAAATATTGAAGGTGATCAAATATATGGGGGTCTTGCTAAATGTCTTACAGATTTCTTTACCCAAACTGAATTTTAAGAGGAGTTGTGAAGGCTGATGTAGGCAAAGGTTCAGGAACCTGATCAAAGATTGGCCATGCAAAGACCATATTCAACCAAGGTTTGTGTACAGATCACATGTCAGGCATTGGACATCTTGCTGAGGAGAAGGTAGCCTTCGCCCTCATAGAACTTTTGGTATGGACAAACTTTCTGTTCAAATTTGACTAAGAGAGTATGAAAAACACTCTATGATTGTGTAGAGTGAATAATTCTTTTAATTTCTACAGTGTTTTGAAGAGTTCTTTCACAGGCAAGGACACTTTAAATACTCACACACGACAAAGGGCAACCAGGTATCAAAATGGTGGATTGATAACTCTGTACAAGATGGAGAAAAATTTATTTGGCGGAATAAATCCTCTGAAGGATTTTGCATTTTGCAAAGGAAAGAGAATGATTTAGAAGATAAGCCAGAGATAGGGCCTGGGTGTGGAGTAAACAGTTTTGCTTCAGACAAAGAAAAAATTGCTTTGTCTTCAGGGGAAGAAGCCAGAGAAAGATAGAAGAAGGCAGAGCCAAGGAAGAGAGAAAGGGCAGTGTTCTATTCAGCTTTCCTGTCACTGTGACCAGAAGACCTGATAAGAACTAATTTAAAGCCAGGCATGGTGGCCAATGCCTGTAATCCCAGTGGTTTGGGAGGTTGAGGCAGGAGGATGGCAAGGTCAAAGCCAACCTCAACAAAAGTGAGTCACTAAGCCTGCAGTGAGAACCTGTCTCTAAGTAAAATACAAAATAAGGCTGGTGGAATGGCTCAGTGGTCAAGTGCCCCTGAGTACCAATAATAATAATAATAATAATAATAAAACTAATTTTAAAGGAGAAAATGTTTATTTTGATTCATATTTTCAGAGGTTCTGTCCATGATAGGCTGACTCCACAGCTGTGGTCTCAGAGATCATGGTGGAAGGGTATGACGGAACGAAGAAGTTCAGGACACGGCAATCAAGCACAGGGAGAGAAGTTTGCTTGAGAAGGAAATAAATATAAACCCCAAAGGTACATACACGGTGACCTACTTCCTCCAGCCATACCCTTCATATCAGTGGATTAATTCACAGATTAGGTTATACCTCTTGTAATCTAATCATTTTACCTCTGAAAATTCTTGCCTTATCTCATACATGAGATTGTGAGGAGGACACCTCATATTTAAATCATAATAGGCAGGAAGTGCTATGGAAGGCACAGAGATAATTAAAGTCCAATTCCATAATGTAACCACCTCTTTTATGCCTGGTATCTGTGGTAAAGTGCCTTAAAACAAGGCTAACCACAGTTTTCAATTAACATGGCATAAATTCATATTTTTAATCATATAAATACACATGTGTAATGGAAAAAATATGGAAAATGTATTCTGGTCAAAAATAGTCTCAGTAGCCAAAGAAGCACTGTTCACACTTTATTATCTTTCCTTCCTTTTATCTTTGCATGTTATAGTTCCTAATTAGTGTAACAGAGCTTATGTTTTTCTGTGGCCTGATTTTCCCCTTCATATTTGTGAGCATTTTCTAGAATATCTTAATATCACCTGGTGATTTGCTTTCCTCCACAGTAGAAGCACAGTTTCTTTGTGTAGACTTTAGTCTTTGCCAGATCAAGATTCAGGGCAGTCTGACTTGGGAGAAGTAGCCATTCTTACCCAGCCTAACAGTAAGGACATCCAGGCCCATCTCAGATAAACAACTTGCCTAAGCAGAAGAAAGTCAACAGAAAAAAAAAAAATACAAGCAAGCTCAGGTTATCTCCTCAAGTTGTTTGAAATCCTGGCTCTAAGAGAGTCCATCCAGGATTCCCTTCTATATAGTCTACACAAAACATATAGCATACCACAGCTTCAATATACCCGCCCAATTTGCCAAGAATGTAAAAGAAAAGTTGTGCATTAAACACTTAATAAAAACAGCAATGAAGACTTTATTCAAGATTACTGCAACAGGGTTAAGGCTTTTATAGTAGAGGAGAGAGATTGAATTCAACTCTGAGTACAACAGAGATTTAAGTAGAAATGTATAGCCATTGGGGAGGGTTAGGAAGTGGGTGGAAACTTACTACAGGAACTTTGGTATTGAGGGTGGAACTTGGTTAGAGATGAAGCATGGGTGAAGAGGAACTTGGTTAGAGATGAAGCATGGGTGAAGAGAAGCTTGATTGGCTGTCAAGGATAAACTGACTTAGCATTCTTAACTTAAATGGGCTCAGCACACCAAGGAGTAGACCTTGTTGAGAAAATGGATCAAAGGAATCTGAGTAGAGTTCACCGCTACGAAGTTGTTCATGGAAATTCCTAGTGAGTCCTAGAGCCCTTTGGCTCTCCAACTGAGGGTAACTTAACTCCTTTTTCACATTCCTTTCTTTTGGACACTAAGGGAACCATCACTTTCTTTGGCAGCTATTTCATGTCCTTGGTTTGATTCAAGGTCAGAGAGAAGGGGATTAGAAGAGGGAAAGGGGGATGCAGGTGGTTGATGGTGGCAAGAGGGAGGGGAAGATTAGCTGGGAATCTACACAGGTGGAGATTTTTGCCCCCCCTGGGAAAATACTTCCTTAGTTCTGAATATCAGGGAACTTCCCAGAATTGAGAGCTGGCTTCACATCCTGGGATATCTGAAAATACAGACTGTGAAGTGATCCTGCAGAAACTTTCCCCAAGTAAAGTCCTATCATGTTCACATTCATATTTATATAAAGCCATCACCCAGGAGAGAAACCCATTACTGTCCTGTAGAAATGTGGATTGTGTGGTTGATGGTGAAAATCTCTACCTCGGCTTCATTTGGGGATCATTACTGCAACTTTAAAATTCAAGATATATTACCTCCCCAGAACAGGAAGCCTGAGTGTAGATACCAAGTCTTCAGGTGATTAATGATTAGAATCCCCTGAGTTAGCTGTGAGGAGCCGGACAAAATGGAATTAAAATGCTGCATGTTACTTAACATTTACTCAGGTGACTCCTGTACCATTGCCATGTATCGTATTCTTTTAGAAATTAGTTACATTTCCAAATATCTGGGAATTTAGGAAAAACCTGATTGAGTCAAAGTTTCTTTTCTTTTTTTCTCATTTATCTTAATGATTAATGCTCCATTATTTCCGAGAGTCTGTTTGAACAGTAAGATATAGATACTCACCCATATACCATAATAATGTTGTAGAAATGAATAAAATAATGTAGTTGAGACTCTCAGTGCCGTGGTTAATGCAAAGTGTGCCCTCAGTAATGCTGGTCATGTTTGTCATTATTAGGTGGGATGGACCATTGTGGTTTGGGTCTATTTAGAATTCAGTTTCTGTGATTTTTCTGGCAACACCTCTCATAGTCTTTGGAGTTCTAGGTCTCCCTCACTCTGAGTTCATGTATTGCAGATTGTAATGGAAAGATCACACCTTGGCAAACATAAGTAATTATAATTAATTACTTATAAATAATTTAGTTATTTATCAAAAATTTACCTGACGCCAGACATTGCTATAAGCACTTTTGTGGATTGTCACAAAATACACTATTGACAGCCATCATGATGGAGTGCACTGGTGAGGGAGAGGAAAGGTTTCAAAATAATCTAAAATATCATGTTTTAGAGGATACCAAAGCTCATGCCCCTTACCTGGAACAGTCCTGATGCCAGGGCTCAGGCTGTCTGGGTCAGCTCTGCTTCATGCCAGAGATACCATTCTCTGCATCTGGGCTCCTCAGTCATTTCCTGGACATCATCCCAATTTAAATAGATAAGGCTGGATTGCTACCATGTGTGTGTTTCAGCTGTCTAGATGGGGATGTAGAGCGTGGAGATTTGCCTTACCTGATATCTTAATTACCAGGTCTGAAAGAGGCCAACAGAGCTCCCACTACATTCCCTTGGCCAGAATTTAGTCATGCAGACACATCAAATATCCAACACGGTTGGGAAAATGTAGTCCAGTTACCCACAGTCCTCTCCTATGGGTGAAGCAGAGAATAAATTTCCATATGTACTAGGAGTTAAAGGGCTAAAGGGAAAATAAGTAATATAGGTGACCAAGTACTCACTCTATTGCCCAGGACAGATAAAGGGGATAGAGAGGTTATGTCACTACAAGGGACATTCTCAATGTCCTATTCATGGACCTAACTCTACTAAAGAGTTCCTGTGTACAGGTCTTTCTCAAACACTCTGCCTGAGAGAGATTTCTAGTCATGGGAACAGGATTAGCCAGCTTGTGATGTCAATGGTTCCAGAGCAAGCATCAACCACAAAAGGACAAGAATTGTTGGATAAATGACTCAGTGTTCTCTGGTCCTTAATTACATTGTTCTGAGATGTGTTCCACAAAGTCAGAAGAACCCCCTGGATGAGTCTCAATTTCCCACAGTGGAACCTGCTCCTCAATGTATCCTTTATTTTCTATTTTTCATTCTCCCTCTCACTTCTCTATTCCATCACCTACTTCATGGGACAATTTTCCAAATAAAGTGCTCACACCCAAATCCTTTTCTCAGGTTCTGTGTCTGGGCATTGACACTAATAAAGTCATATAGGTCGTAAATGGAGAAACCAGAATTTGAACTTGTCTGGCTGCATCCAAACCTCTCTCTCAACAACTCAGCAAAACTTTCAGCAAATTGGGTTTCATGGTCATCCTCTCTGCTGATGCTGGTTGCAGTGCATGGTGCACAGGGGAGGGAAAGGAAGGGCAGATGGTCAGCCTGGAACATGGGTTTTCTGTGCAACACGTCTGGTACTAGTTACTGTGCCTGCCTCCTTTCATTTAATCCTTCCCCTAACCCTCACATTTCAGCTTAGCTCTTCATCTCTGGATATCCAGAACTCTGTACAGTGCACATTCAGCAAATGATTGTTGAATGAATACATTAAATGGACTAATGATTCATATAAAGCCATTATTATCTCAACATTTTTAGATGAAGGAAGTTAGTGGGAGAAAAAATTAATAGCATTTCAAGATAACAGCTAAAAAGGAGCAAGTAGAGTCATTAAATACAATACTTCCTAGTGTTTGTTTTAATCCTGACACTGTTCTGGGAGCTGCACGTGCTATATCTTAGTTTATCATCACAACAACACAGCACAATGAGGTCAATGGTCAGCCTAGGTTTTCAGATAAAAGATTGGGGATCAGAGAACCTAAATGACATAGAGAAGATCTCTTGCACCAGTGTGCAAGTAAGCTTTTTGTTGCTGTGACCAAATTACCTGATCAGAAACATTGAAGAGGAGGAAAAGTTTATATGGGCTCATGGTTTCAGAGGTTCTGTCCATGGTCAGCTGACTCTGGGCCTGAAGTGAGGTTGAGCACTATGGCAGAAGCAAGTGGTAGAGGAAGGCTGCTCACCTCTTGGTATCCAGGAAGCAGAGACCGAACAAGTGAGGCACCAGTGACCCACTTCCTTTAGCCACAGCCTCCCTGCTTATAGTTAATGTCCACTTACTCCATTTGGATTTTTAATACATCAAATGGACTAATCCCCAGATCAGATTACATCTTGCATAATCTAATCATTTCAACCATGATCATTTTGCATTAACACAGAAGCTTTGGGAGAGCATCTCAACTAATAAGTGAGGATTTTGATTTGTGAACAAATCTGTTCATCTCCAATTTCTCTTTCTTTCTTCTGTAATGTGTAATTATAGTCAATAAAAGTAAACACTTAAAAGGTATATTAAGTGTCAAGTGCTGCAAATACTTGCTGTTTGTAGATGACTTACTGAACCCTTACTAACAATTCTAACGGCATTGGTACAATAATGTGCCAAATTTTCCACTGGGCTAATACAATATCTCTAATTTATTAATATTGAATTGGATTATCTCCTTAACCTAGGAAATTGACGTTATCTTCTAATCTCCCTTGTTGTCTTCGAGAAGTATATTGTCAGTAAAATTTTAATGAATTAAATTATTGAAGTTAATCTTTTTTCTGCATCTGGTAGCTTTTATGATTTTAAGGGTTTTTGATGTTTTGTAGTTTGATTAATAAGATAAAGTTAATTTCTACTTATCTTGTTGAGATTTGTTGTGTTCTTCAGATCAAAAGAATCATAGTTTTGATCCTGTCTGGAAAATTACTAATAATTATTGCTTTTAATATTTGCTCTCTAAAATTCCATTTATCTTTTCCCCCCCTGGAAAATTGAATAGATATGGGCTAAAATTTCTCATTCTATCAGGCATTTAGCATTATCTCTTTTAAAAATTCTTTCTCTTGGTCTCTGTATATTGAGTTGTTGATAATTTCTTCAAATTTAGTTTCTGGTTCATGCATTCTCTTTCAGCTGTATCTATTATGCTATTAACTTAATAAGGTTCAAGTCCAATGGTTATATTTTGTGTATTTCTTTGGTTTTCTTTTTAAACCTACCTGATTCTTGTTCCTGGCTCAGGGTTTCATTTCCTCTTATTTTCTTAAATAGTTGACATATGCTTTTTCTTACATTGTATGCGATAAATACCAGGAAATGCACAACAGATGGTTTTAATTCTGCTGATTCTGGTTTCTGTTGACCCTATCCACAGTAGCATATTATTCAGGTGTTTTATAATCTATAATTCTGGATTTTGAGATAATGTTTACATTGGTCTTCCAGAGTATATTTGCATTTGCCTCTGTCAGTTCTCTGAGAGCTATTAATTTAGGATGCCTTTCAATCAATCTATTGAGAGGTAATGCAAATTTAAAGCTCAAACTCACATAAAGGCAAACTTGTTTTACAAATTCTTATAGCTTCCTTTTTGTTTCTTCCACTTTCTTAAATACTTGGCTATGAATTTAAAAGAATAATTGCAACATTTTTCTATCATATTTAGGTATTCTGTGGCAAAAAGTATTGATGATACATTTTCTGACTTATGTTTGAAAGCAGTTGAATTCAATGTCATGTTCACTGTACCAGTTTCTCAGCCTACCTTACAGAAACTGAATGCATTTGCCAACTCCTTCAGGCAGCAGTGACAGGTGTATAGATAAGAACTTAGAGTCAGGTGAGGTCAATAGAAAGACAACAGTCCTCCCATTTATCAGTTTTGCCTGAGAAAAGTGGCCACTGATGAGCTTTGGAAGCCGTTCCTGGGGTGTATTCATCTGGTTTGTGTTTGACACATCCACGTGGACAGACTTTACTGCAGCCCATGCAGTGGGTCTCTGTCTTCCCTAACCTGCCAGTCCCAACCCCAGCTGCCTATGACTGACTCTTCTTCTCAGTGCTAAAAAGGAATAATGGCTTGGGTCCTCTTTTCCCCATTATTTCTGCCAGATTAGATGCCATCTCCTTCAGGAAATCTCTCTTGCTGTTTTTGACCCAATTGACATCTCTCACTCATTTCTCTCTGCTTCTGCAACTGTTAATTATTTTACTTGTACCTATCATGCTGTGCGGTTATTAATGGTTATTAATTTCCTTAAATACCTGTCTCTCTTCCCAAACTAGTAATTGTTTGATGACTGGTGTCCTGACATATTCATTTATGTTTACTTAGTCTCTAGTAAGGGTCCTTGAGATATTTCATTAACTAATAACTTCATTAAACATTAATTTATTCATTTAATATTTATTGGACACTATGCCAGGAATCATGCTATGCCAGGGCTATCCAGTAAGATTTAGAGTCCAGAAGTTTTTACTGAGGCATAGAGAATTATTTTTCTAACCTTTTATAGTTCTTTGTTCACACTGCTGATGTAGGGATCATCACTTTATGGGGTGATTAATCGATCATGTCTACAACATGATTGCTATTTCTTTCAGAATAGAGGACAATTTGTTCATTTGTATTTCAATTTATCTAGTACAGGGGTCAGGAAACTATTGGCTGATGATTAAAATGTGTCTTGCTTCCAGCTTTTGAATGGCCTGGGAGCTAAGAATGTATTTTTTATTTTTAAATGTTTAAAAGAAATCAAAAGAAAATTTCATGATACACTAAAATTAAAACTACATGAAATACAAATTTTACTGCCCATAAACAAAGTTTTATTGGGACATAGCTTCTCAGTCACTCATATATTATCTATGGTTATCATTTGCACATTAACAGTGGCAGAATTGAGTGGATGCAAAAGAGACTAAGAAGCAAACCTAAAATGATTGTTCTCTCACTATTTAGAGAAAAATACTGGAGACAACTGATCTGGCACATTAACCTTTTTGAACAAATTATGCTGGCGGTGACTCGGGAGGGAATTAAAGTTTGTGGTAGAAGAAAAAGAGAAAATGCCTCATGTTATTGGGATACATAAACTTCACCATGGCATTAGGGGGTCTCTTTAGAGGAAAAGGAAACAATGTACTACCAACCTTTCATCCCCTAAAAAAGACAAGCTTTCTCCTGTTAGCACCACCAAATCATTCCAGAAGTGCACTAAAATCATATGACTTGATCACAGAGTCATTCATCATTGCCAAGGGAAGGAAGGAGGCTCTCCTGAGCCAGAGAAAGGATGGCTGAGGTAGTTGGTAGGGAAGAGGAGAAGAGCAGGGCTGTAGAAGAGGGAGGTGGGAACTGACCAGGGGAAGGGAATGGGCCTCTTGGTAGGTGCTCTAGAAATGTGAATCCTGGGGGAGTAACTAGACTTTTAGTTAATATTCAATTTCTTGTTTCAAAAATATTCAGTGATTTTATATTTGATTTTGAAAAGAATTTCAAACTCTTGACCTGACAAAGTCCTTCAAGATCTGGCTCCTGCTTCTTTCAGGGATCCCAGCTGAGCCTTCGCCTCACTGCATCCTTCCTGTGCATGTTCTGCAGGTTGATTCTCCTTCCTAGCTTTTTCTTGAATGAGTCCATTGTCCTCTGTCAGGTCTCAATTCCAACTTCACCTCCCCACTGACAACATTTCCAATCCCCTTTATAGCAAAAAAAATTGCTTCCTCGTTATTTTCTGCCCCAATATCCCTTACAGAACTTATTATGGATTTTTAAATTTTATCATAATCTGTTGGCTTACTTGATTTTATAGCTTCCACACTATATAGCAAGTTACACACAAGGACAGAGGCCAACTTTCTTCTTTCAATATTTTATACGTGGCACCAAGCATATTCAGTTATTCAAAATTTATCAAATAACTATGTGTTGGGGAGTTTCCCTAACCTTTAGAATAAAAATATTGATATTGAATAGTACACAGTATATTGGGGAAGATGAGTATTGAGCAGTTGAGAGCAAGAAAATGACTCAGGTTAAGAACATATATGGAACTATATGTTATGTGGGAAGATCCTACAGACAATTCTCTTTATTTCAAGTTAGGTCCTGGGTTTGTGGCTGGCCAGTGCTTTCTTTGGCTTTTTCCATGTAAGCAGTTAACTCTTATCTTAGATATGCTTCCTGGGAGTCAGACTTCAGGATGGCACCAGTGCCCCTCACTTTTAGTATTCATGCCCTCGTGCAATCCTAGGTTGAATCAGAATTGGACCTACAACTAACAGAATACTTCAGGGGTGCTGGTGTGTGACAGAAGGCTTTCAGTGTGGCATGTTGGCTTGCTTAATCTGGAGGAAGCCAGATGGCATGCAATGGGGACATTGAGGCAGCTCTCTAAGAGGTCCACATAGAGAAGAACTGAGGCCTTGACTTTCAGAGAGACAGACAAACTCAAAGTCCTCCTTCCCAAACTCTGAGCAAAAGAAACTGTGAATGATAAAAATGACTATTAAGTTTTTAAGCTCTAATGTTCTGGGGTAATTTGTCATTCAACAATCTGTAAATTGCTGCTCCTTCCTGTGTATATCTAGTTGCCAGGGCTCTAGCCATATAACTTCTTTCTTATCATTCCTCATTTCTTGCATTTCTCTGTAGTCAGCACAAACTACTGTAGTAGTTCCGGATAGGACTTGATTCCTGCCTTTGTTCTGATGAGAGATGCTGATGAATACTTTGTCTCAAAATTCAGATGTTGAAGCCTGAACCCCTGTTATATGAAATATGAAAGAGACTGCATTTGGAGCTGAGGCCTTGGGAAGTAGTTAGGGATGGATCACATGATGAGGGTAGGGCTGTTATGATTGGCTTAGTGAGCATATAAGAAGAAGAAGAGAGATATCACTCTCCAAGGGCAAACACTGAGTGATAATCAATTTGGACTTCTATAACAAAGTACCATATACTAGGTGACTTATAAAGAACAGAAGTTCATTTCTGACAGTTTGGAGGCTGGAAGCCCAAGATGCTGGTGCAAGCATGCTTGGGTTCCAGTGAGGGCCTCTTTTGGGTAGCTGACTGCCAACTTCTTGCATCTGCAAATGCTAGGAGGAAAGGGGGCAAGCAAGTTCTCTGGGGTACCTTTGTAAGGGCATTGGTCGAATTCGGAGAGCTCTCCCCTGGTATCAATCACTCCAGAAAGGTTCTGCCTCCTAATATTATCCCACTGGAGATTATAATTTGAACTTTTGATGCAAGGGTGGTGGCACATTTAGTCTATAACACAATGTGATGACACAGGGAAAAGGTGACCTTATGCGAGTTGAAAAGAGCCCTCATCAGCTTCCACTGTGCTCTTGGGTTTTATAGTCTCCAGAACTGTGAGAAATAAATTTCTGTTGCTTAATCCATCCAGTCTATGGTTTTTGTTATAGCAGCCTGAGCTAATACATGAGACCATTCTTTTCTTCTTCTTGGGAGAATAAAAGACCATGTATAATAGCAGGCCTTTGACATTGTCAAAGTCAGGACCTCTTTGGAAAGAAATCTCTTCCCAGGGAAGAGGTGGTAATGATCTTTATTTTTTTTTTTTTCTTGAGGCAATGAATGAGGAGACTGCAAGACCTTGGAGGAAAGCCATGGAAGGAAAGCAGGGAGTTTGTAAGACAGCAGCCTGGATCCCTGGTTGACCACACAAGGGAGGCCTATCACCAAGGTAAAGGACAGCTGTAAAGAAACTTTCTAGAAGTTTCTAGAGCATTATACTCATGTGACCTGAGCAATAATGACTAGCTGATTCATGAAATCTGTCTCTGTGACATCCAATCTCATTTTATAAATACCACTAATCACTTCCCTGTCCCCTCATGAGGCAAAAGTTTGCTACTATTTGAACCTTGCACCTTGCAGAGGCGTTTTATTACTGTGCTGCCTTTTCCTGATCTCAACGTGACTTGGAGACAGGAGTATTCCAGATGGTGTTTCCCAGGAAGCTGTCACTGAATGCATAAATAAGGGTTATAAGTGAGTTCTCTGGGGAATAGCCACCTGTGGGTGGAAGGGAAGCAGACTTGGGTAGAGAAAAAGTCGAGGCTGCGATGCTGCCCTACAAAAGGTTTTGACTAATCTCATGGGAAGCTCTGAAGCTGGAGTGGGCTTCATAAATGTCCCATATTGGGGTGAGGGGAGTCAGCTATTTATTTGTCCCATTTTCAGCCATTGCATGTCAACCACTTTGGGAAAAGTGTGTGACCTTGGGCAAGATGTTTCTTCAGCCAGATGATTCCAAAGTAGACTGAGAGCTCAGGATCCAATAGGTGCCAGCTACTGGTAGGATAAGTCCTTCAGGCTTTAAGAGCTTCTGCACATCTTTCATAGAGCCCTTATGGCACTGACTAGGGCATGCTGGTACATCCTGGGATTGAGCATATACATACTCCATTACATTGTAATGTGAAAGTAAGAGCTAAGCTTGGGTGAGAAAAGGAACTAGGAAAATAACCCACTGAAGTTCTTAGGCCAAGAATTCCTTTCCAGACAGATATTTGCTCCCATCACAACACCAACATTTGGGTTTCATATTGTACCCCAACTGTCATCACTGAAATTGGTTTTCTGTGCACTGACATTCTGCTTTTCAAGGGAATAGAGTTCCATCAAAGAAGACCGTAGTATTCACAGGTACAGTTCTTATCTTTTTAAATTTGGATCTTGGCCAATTCTTTGGGTAACATGACTTTTGCCTTTGTTCTAACATATTTACTCTTGTGCCTGCGTGTGTGTGTGTGTGTGTGTGTGTGTGTGCACCTCAATTTCTGAAGAAGTGGCTCTGTGTCTGACTCAGTTGAACCAACTGGACCTCTTGCCTCTTGGGTATTCTGGGCCTCTTAGCTGGGATGGCAGCAAGGATAGGAATCATTACTCTCCAGCTTTTCATTCTCAGACTATCTCTTTTATTGGTATAATCATGTTTATGTTTTAAAATAACAAAGCATTTACCAGGAAAAGGAAAGAAACATTAAATGAGGAGACAGACATGAGGGTTTCCACTTCATTTTCTGAGCTGTTAGACCATCATGCTTTTCTATTTTTTGCCAAATGATAAGGGATTTATTTCCCAATCAGACAGAGTATTGTGCATGTCATTCAGAAATGTGTTTCTGTTCATTTCACAGCTCCAAAAAGGAGTTGACAAGCGTCAGAAGAGAAGAATTGTAGCTAACATAAGAATAATAGGAAGAAAAAAAAATCAATGTGGGGATGTAATTGAAAGTAGGAACTGATGGCGGAGGTAATTGAATGGTAATATTGTAAGCAGAGACCAAGCAGGATCAAACAGTTCAAGACTGCAATTCATAGATGTGCATCTTTTCTTTTCTGTGACAACAACGGCCTCTGAAATTGTAGATAAGACATTATCAGACATTCTCATTTAAATCAGGTGTTTCTCTCTCTCATTTTTTAATGTCTTTTTGTTGTTGTTGTTGTTATTGTTTTTCTTTACAAAGGACGCAATAAACCTGGAATGAGTGGAAGAATGTGACTTTGACCTAGTTGGACTGGACTATGTTCTATTCTGTCCTTTTGATTATCTTAGCAGTAGAATTCAATTGCTCAGGCAGCTCACTCAACCAAGGCACACCGGACCAGAACCATGGCCAGAAATACTGAAGCAACCGGGTAAAGACTTATCCTGTCCCTCAGTTTCAGTGACTGGAAGAAGAATCCCAGTTAAAAGGACTATTTATTTTCCTTTACAAAATAAGAAATCTTAAGAATATCATAATGTATCTTCAATGGGAAAGTGTGTGCTATTCATGGGTATATTTTAAAACCCAAATAACTCTCTTTAAGAAATACTTACTTCTCCAGCCATACCTCATGAGGCCATCCATTGAGTTTGCCTGTCAATTGCAGCAAAATCAATACTGCATTATGGTTCGAGTCAGGAGACTTGAATTGTATGACCTTGAGCAAGTCATTTAATCTCTCTGCCACAATCTATATGAGCAAACAATGAAAACAATTCTAGCCACTTGAAGAAGGCAGAGTAAGATTAATGATGGCAAGTTTTCAAGACAATTTTCTCTTGGGCTCTTTCCCCCACTTCCTAGTTTGGGGTTGATGCTTTCTTATTTTTGATTCATGTTTGAATCCAAACTCAGCCACCCACATATTGTCACAAGGATGAAGCTGGTTCCAAATGCACAAAGGCCATTCCTCCACTCAGCTGAATTTGATATCTCTGGAGGACACTAGCCCTTGTAAGTGTTAGTTTCCCTCACAGGAGGAAGATGAAGGTGACCGAGAAGTTCATTTGGAAAAAAAGTTCTTTCGTGTTATTACTGTCTTCACTCTGGGAGATTTTGTGGCTTCTTCTTGGGCATACTATTTCCTCAATAGTTCCATATCTAGACTTTTCTTTTTACCTCTATTGTTGACCTAGCTCACGTAACTGATGCTCTAGTTTGGTCTTGCTCTTCCATATTCTCTCCAGAATATACCTCAAGTGTTTGTCCCACGCCTTCACAGCCTGTGATTCTAAGTGGTATATCACTACTTACTGACACATTGAATGACAACCCTACTATCTAACTTTTCCAGTTGCCCTTTGACTCTCTTATTTCAGTATCAGAATTACTATTATTCCTAACCCATGACTCTTCAGATACTTCATTATCCCTTTTATTAAAATTGCTTTTATGCTTTTCCTTCATTCTGGGACCACTGATTCCAGATAGATAAGAAATACATAAAGGTGGAACTTACTCCTCTGGTCAAGTTCATTCTGTTGGATCTCTAAATTAGCTTACTTGTTTTTTGTTTTGTTTTTCTTGCTTCAACTTTCACCTTTATGTGGATGATTCTTATGTTTACAACTTAAGACATTCTGGCCAGTTTGATTTAGAAAATTCTTTCCTAGCATTTGTCAATCTAAGAACACATATTGATTCTTACATTAAGGATACATTGTGAGGAACCTTGGAAGGTCAGAATCACAAATTTGAGCTTTATCCTAGAGTGAGAGTCAAAGATATTTTTGACATGTTCCAGGGGTATATATTATTCTTTTAGCAGAGTGGGAAAAGGGTAGATAGAAGGTTGGGGGTTTTCCAAGTCAACATCAGTGATCTTCCAAGAAGTTTCCAGCCTGATGCAGTCAGATATCATGCTACAACTAAAGCCCAGATTTTCACTGACACCTTTAATGCAGATATTTTCTTCTGGGTTTCCAATTGTCTCAATTCCTGACTCTCTGGCTGTGGTAGAAACAGAGAAGAAATTAACATGAGTTTTAAAGTGTAGATTGGCCAACAGTTGTTTCTTTTAATTCAGTTAAATCAGCCTTTCAGTTCAAGAACATTCTTTGGAGATTCTGAAATTAACATTATTCTCACTTTGAATAAATATTAGGAATGTTTGTATTTTCTATGTCTTTAGAGGTATTTCACTCAGAAGTTGAGAGGAGCTGCATTAAGCATAGCAAACTAGTTGGTATTTTGAAATAGACATCACTTTTTGTCATTATTTTGCAAGCAGACTGAAATAGATGGTCAAAAGAAAAACAGGGACTGCATGCTGAGAATTCAGACAGCTAGGAAGTAGCCACTGTTGGATCAAACACATAAAATAGATGTGTTCTTCACTTTGAACACAGTGAATTCTTTTTTAAAATTTATTTGTTCTTTTTTAGTTGTACATGACAACGGAATCCATTTTGATATAATTATACAAGCAGGGACTATATTTTATTCTAGCCAGGATCCCATTCTTATGGATAGTAGGATTCACTGTGCGTTTTCTGTGATATGTAGAAGCTAACCCACAATAATGGGAATGAGGGGAAGAATAGAAGTTCAGCAGATTAGACAATGGGGAAGGGAATGGGAATAGGCAAAGGAAAGACAAAGGAATGAAACTGACATAATTTTCCTATGTACACCTATGAAAACACCACAGTGGCTTCTTTTGCTTCCTTGAGGACCTAAGAGTTCTTCCCTCCTCAGGAACTACAGAGAGGCTGCTCTCTTCATAATCCTGCAACCCACCTCCACCTGCCTCCATCCTGGATCCTACTTTGTCTCTCATCGCTTGGCTTAAATGTCACTTTCTCACAGAGTCATTTCAACTACCCAGTACTTATTTGATTAGATCCCTCTGCTGTATTCTTTTAATATACCATAATTTCCACCATAGTGCTTATGATAGTCTGATATCATATATTAGTTTGATCATTTGTGTAGTATCTTCTGCCCACTTTGACATCAACCCGAACCACACAAGCTCTAAAATGGCAGAAGTTGTTGTTAAATGACTTGTGAGTACACAGAGAGGATTAGGAAGGAAAATAGCCTCCATATTTCATATAATTTTATATGGCTTTATAGAAAGCTTTACATAAAGCTTCATATATTTTTTATAGTGTATATATTTTTACAAACATGACTTTGGAAATAACTGGTCACAACATGAGGCGGATGACATATAAAGCTCAAGGTCTTTCTTCCCTGAATTGATTTCAAGTCTTTAATCATTTCTCCAGAAGGAATTGCTGCTGCCAAAACAAATCATCCAAAAAAGAAAATGCTCAGAGCAATTCTAATACAGGGGTTAGTTTATTATTTCTTAGAAATAATGTCAGGAAATCTGTGGTGAGAACAAATTCTGAAGATTGAGATGGTTATATTCTTAAATCGAACACATGTCAAAACCCCACAGAACTTCCTTATACTGTCTTATTCATGTGACAATTTAAAAGTAAACATATTAGGGATGTTTAATAACTGTCTTTTCAGATGACAAGTGTGCAGTATTCCATGTAGTCGTTTTGACTCATTTCAGCACACAATGATGTTGTGCTGTTGAATTCTATTGGAATAGTTAGTTTTCTATTCAAAGGAATCCTATGGCCAAGTATTCATAAGTAAGGAGCCATTTATAACATGAATGATTGCACTCAATTTGTCTTATTTGATAGCAATTATTTGGCTACTGGATTTTCTCAAAGAGCATCTCATGCACAGAAGGCAGTCTTACCACAGAGCTAACAGTCTCTCAAGAGACATTCTAAGCAGCTCAAATCCCAGGAAAATAGAATGTCATTTTGTGACTTTAAAAGCAGGAAGGAGAAAGAATTCAGCCTGAGAACTAATAATACTTCACTTTTTGCCCTTAAAAACAACAAAAAGCTGGGTGTGGGGTTGCAAGCTTGTCATCCCAGCGGCTGGAGAGGCTGAGGCAGGAGAATCCTGAGTTCAAAGCCAGGCTCAGGTACTTAGCAAGGTCCAAAGCAACTTATCGAGACCCTGTCTCTACATAAATTATTTACAAAGGGCTGGGGATGTAGCTTAGTGGCTAAACACTTATGGGTCTAATCCCCAGTAATAAAAACAAAAACAAACAAAAAATAAAACCCAAATCTAAGACAAAACAACAAAGTAAAAAAAAATCTTTAATCTAGGTTACTTGCATCTATATGATTGACAGAATTAGTGTGTGTGGGACTTTGGCACGAGGCTCAGTCTCCTGACAAGAGTAGCATCTGCTGAGCTATTCCTGCTACTAGAACGTGGACTACCTAGTCTGAACAGCATGAAATGTGGTCCAGCTCCTCTGCTTTCCAGCCTTGTGCCCCAGTGTGAAACAGAAAGCCCAATAAATCCATCAACTTATAGAGATGAATGAGACACTCATGTAGAGCTTTTAGCATGCTATCTGGCATATACTGAGCAATCAACAAACACCAACACCGACCATTAAGAAGGCATGTATCTATAAACACAAATCCCAGTCATGGTATCTTCACAGATGTTTCTTTGCTTAATGAATGATTCAAAACCTTTGAAAAAAGGGAGCAACCGATGGGGATGGGAATATGTAA
Organism: Urocitellus parryii; assembly: GCF_045843805.1. Classification (NCBI taxonomy): domain Eukaryota; kingdom Metazoa; phylum Chordata; class Mammalia; order Rodentia; family Sciuridae; genus Urocitellus; species Urocitellus parryii. The sequence continues at coordinate 130,366,716 of NC_135540.1, forward strand.
ATATTTTATAATAGTTATATAATATTTATATGACATAAATAAAGAAACCATAAACAAGAATGAATGTATGAGATAGAGTGTAAGTGTGTTGGTGGGTGTGCACGTGTGCATGACCTTCTTAAAGAAAAGTGATGACGTTGTATTCTACCCAGGCTATGTTGGTTCTTGACCTGGACAGTTAACAGTTACTACTTGGTCTGGTTCTAAAAATTGAGGGAAAGAAAAATGGATGAAAACATGTTGCTTAGTTAGATTTTGTCTCACAATTTGTGGGGAGATTAATTGTCTTTATAAACAGTAAGAAGAGGAAATACAGTCTGGGAACTAATATTACTTCACATTTTTCCCCTTAAAATAACCACCAGAAAGTAAAATCTCTAGTCAACATTACTTCAATCTACATGATCAATAGAGAGGAATTACTGTGCCAAGGGAGTAAGGCTCTGAGGCTTATCTCTAAGCAAAGAACACATAATTCAATCCATCTCTTCCATGTGACCATTTCAAAGTCCCCAAATGTAACAATATGTTCAACTCAAACCAAATCTTGACAACAAATATGTATAGGTTGTCTTCCTTGTTCTTTATCAATGGATTTAGAAATTGTTAAAGCAGGACCTCTAAGTATTGTGCAATTTCTAAGAAAACCACCAAGCTGTTAATGAAGTAAATATCTGTTTAATTTACAAACATCAGTAGTGTAACTGATATTAGTCTGAAGAAAGACAAAGCACACTGAATTATACATGTACATCTAATTTTCTTTTTTAAAAAAGATTTTTTTGGGGGGGTTGAGGGAGAAACATCTGCATCATTACAGGGCACCCTGGGATTTTAGTGAGGGAAAAGCGGAAGTCCACTATAGATCATCATCAATTCTACAATGTAATTTAGCAGCAAATATGTTAACATGGGAACATGAAGGTAATAAAGGAGTTTTATTTTTGGAAAAAAAAATTACAGTTTTTGACATGACAGTTTCCCTTCCCACCAATCAATAAAAGGGCAAAAAAATGTCAAGGAGATATTAATTTGTAAAAGGTCTACTTTCTAGTGTCAATTGCTACACACCATTTCTCTTCTGTAAAGACATGTGTAGAGGGGCCACTTCTTCCTATATGATGACTGTCTCACACAGATGTCCTTTTCCTACTCTGAGACTCTGCATGCTCTTTGCAGCTGTCCTAAAGGAGGCCAGTAGGTCTGTGACACCAGTGGTCGGATGTTCAGGTCAATAAACAGACCAACACATATTTATCCCAAGATAAACCTATGTTAGTACTATTGCCAAAAAATAAAAAAAAATCCTGATATTTAAGTTTGAAAAATGTACAAAAAATCAGGATAATTATAAATTAATATATATTAAAGCATCAAGAAACAGCAAAAGAATGGCCTAAAACGTTAAGTACAATGTACTTTGATACAATAAATATTCCTCATTGAAACTGAATACTGTATAGGGCTGTTTAGAAGTCATAGAAACAAAAATTCATATTATTACTAATTTATTTATCAATAATCTATTGGTTCTTTATCATCTCCTTTATCGTTTATATTACAAAAAATTAATACTGGAAAATGGTAGATGAACACTTTTGTGTGCTGCTTCTGCGGACATTTAGAAAGAAGGTAGGGTGAGTCAGCACTTCACTCCCAGTCCTTTCGTGAATGGAACCCAGATCTTCAGGATACTTAATGTTTTGCACAAAATATTTCTTATCAGCTTGCTCTATCTGTAAATTCTGGAATTCCAACCCCTGCCTGGCAGTCTCACTCACACACTTGTGCTTGATGTGAAGGTGGGACACACATTTTATGCTCTGGGCAAGTACAGGTCGGTGCACAGTAGCTCCTCAGTCTCTATGTGCTTCTGCGAGTCTTCAGCTTGTTGCAAAGACAGATCTGTGTTGCAACCATTCCCACGGTTGCTGTAATGCCACCACGTATAACTTTCTTCACACTTCTCCAGTGTAGGGGAAGCTTTAGTTTAAGCAAGTCTTTTATTTTATTATTATTATTTTTTCAAATGCAGAAAAAAGTCTTTATTCTCATAATAAAAATAAGTCCGTTCTGTATTTTACAATATATTTCAAATATTTCCACTATGAAGCATAAATTAGTCCAACACGGTCAAGAAGTAGACAACCTGTGTCAGAGGTGGAAGGTGCTGGGACCACGCCTAGGACGCACACCGCGTGCAGCCACACTTTACCACCTTCTCAACCTCATCCACAAAGGAGGACCCGTCCGTGCATTCGAAAGAGTATTTCCGCCGCTTGCTCCTCAGAGGCCCACAGCACTGGGCCCCTGCACACCCGCCTTTACATTCCAGGCGTGAGACCTTCTTGGTGGTTTGGCAGGCTGCGTAGCCCTGTTGCTTTTGGTAATAATCTCTTATCCGTTCCCCTCGACAAGAGATTTCTAGAAAAGAACAGAAAAAAATCGCAGTCAATGATTGTGAGTCCACATCTCAATTCAGTGGATGGTGTCTCTCTGCCCTTTTTTTGTAAGTGCTATTTTTATTGTTATGTTTTTATTACATATCTTGGGTCGGTGGCACAGCCTGCTGTTCCTTGAAAAAAAAATGTGTCTTTTGGGCCTTTATTTCCAGCAAAGTGAATGCTATATATGTAGACTATAAATACAATGCTATTACACTGACAAGAAAATTGGATTCCTAAATCTTTTCCTTTATTGCAAAGAAAAAAGAAAAAAAATACACATCTTCTGTTTTTACACGACTAACAGCTGGTTTTGTTTACCACGGGGAGCAGTTTCAGAGAGAATGCAATTTAATTTATTAGACCTGGAGTTTAATATTATCCAATCTGTTACTTAATGCAAGTAACATTCCACTAACTTCATAAATTACCCTAATATGAAGTAGTTCAAAAAGGAGACATCTGCTGAAAGCTTCAGCAGGCACGCTCTTCCTGTCTTGTCCTGCTGCTGATACACCAAGCACAGTCCGTGCCAGCTGGAGACAAGGCAAGTTCTGATCATGGAAACAAAGTGATGGGCTGAAAAGTGTCTGTTCCCATCCCTCTCGCCTGCGTAATTTGCTATGGAAAAATCAGTGACTTTGAAGTCAAAGGTGATTTTTGGGCTAAAACCAGAGCAGAATTAGTGGCGCCCTCTTCTCTGTGCTAGAAGATGAATTAATAAAATATGTGCATGAGAAAGGCAGGTAAAGGCTGCAGGTGAATTAATAAGTTAATGGGCCTTCTGTAGAAGGTCAAAAGGAGAATTACCTTTACAAAAGGTAAAATAGAGAATTTTCGGAGCAAATCAGGTTGTGACGAGAAATCTGAAAGCCATCTTATGGTGGGAGTTAAGGACATTTCACATCTGGTGCCTTCATGACACTTGAAAATAAATCAAAAGCTGTAACAGACAGTAACACGAGGACCTGGGATTTTCTCCTGTCACCCCTCTGCCTGTTTCTTTCACCCTTTCTCTCTCATCAAAGATGGGGCACTCCTCCTGCTTGGCCAAGAGAAGGAGCTGCACAGCTGGGCTGGCTCACCTCGGTCGCAGCTGTCCCCAGTGTATCCACTGCTGCATTCACAGTAGGGCTGTCCGAGTCCCGAGAGCCTGCACTTCCCATGCTTGCACTTGATCGTCTGGCAGGGATTGAAAAGATCCTCTTCTTCATCACAGAGGACACCTCCATGGCCCTCCAGGCACTTACAGCTGTAGGAGAAGGCATTGATGGGCAAGCACGTGCCATGTACGCATCTACAGGGGAGAAGGAACACAGGGGTGAAAGTGCGTTTGGTGTAGGAGGTCAGATGGGAACAGAGGATGACTGCATATAAGCCACAGAGTGCTGATGGGCTGTCTTCATTCTGTCCCATTTCCCTATACCTGCCAGCCTGCCTCCCTTCCTCTCTTGGGCTTTGCTTGGAGGGTTGAGCTTATGTGTTCAACTAAAAAGCAGCCCAAACTTACTTATTTCCAAGACAGGGGTCATTGGTCCGCTGGTCACAGAGGGGGCCCATCCATCCTTCCTCACACTCGCACGTGAAGCCTGATGGGCTGCTGGGCTGGCACCTGCCATGGGCACACACCTTCTTGTGGCACGGCTCACAGCCGGGCAGAATGCCCGTCTGCATGGGCACCTTCCGGAAGTCCTGCAGCTCACTATTGATGTAGAGGTTCCGGATGCAGCCATGGAAGCTGGTGCCATTCTGCCCGGGTGCTTGGCGCAGAGATGCCACGTTGTTCTTCCCTGGCATGCCTGAGTGGACACCACATTAGAGGTCAGATTCTTTGCAGAATCTTATCAATCCTTTACTACCCAGAAATGGAGGTACTTGGGACCTCAGCCCAGCCAACAGGATATGTGGGTGGGGATGGTGGGGTAGAGAAGAGAGGGATATTGTTTTTGGTTTTGGAAGATGTTCTAGGTACTTCTAATGCACTGCTAGAATAAAGAACTCAATCATTACATTTTAAAATTTGTTTCAAACAAAAACTTTGCACATAAACATACATACATAAAACCTAGAAGCAGAGATACTGTACTTAAAGACTGGGGAGCAGACTAATGTTTCTTTCTCTCTATCCAACCCCACCCATTCCAGATACCACCATCTGTAGGAAGCCTGGGAATTCCACAAAGCACAATTTGTAATCCCCTAATTCTACCCCTTATTTTAAAAGATGAAGGACCAAGATCTAGAAAGCTTGGGCAACATGGTCAATGTCACTCAGCAAGTTCAGATTAGAGTTAGGCCAATGAGATAAACCTCCTTAGTCCTGAAGTTAAGGTGCAGTCCACCAAGTCTTGGAGGCTGAGAGCTGGGGTTCACAGTGACCATTTTTTTCGCAGTTTTGCCTAATTCTATAAATAAGCAACTAACCCAATACACCAAGGGCAATGTCCCCAGCCCAGTTAGGGATGTCAGTGCCTGAAAATATTGCCCCTGCTTCTTATCCAGATGGCAATTCATTCACATCATGCATTTTTCCTAATTGAGAGTGAAGCCTTCATTTTCTTAAACAATCAGGAGGACAAATGAAATTCCTTCAAAAACACAGTATTTGAAATCTTGGTACATAAATATTCCACTAGTGACAGTTATCTGGTAACTTTTGTTTTGGCAAACTGAAGGAATCCTTCCATGACCTGAGCCAGAAGCTGAAATAGTTTCTGGATTGCATCCTGCAGGGGGGTAACCATCCAGGTCATGTGGGGCAAAGGGAAGGAGCTAGAGGCCTTCAGAGTGCCGAGTCTTTCTGGGTATGCTCATGCCCCAGCTGCACCTGGACTCTGGTGTACTGACTGCAAGTTCTGGACTTGAAATATCAAAGCTCTCACTCTCCAGGGGATGTTTGTTATTGACACTGAGAACCATGGGAATCTCATTGGGACCCTTCCTTATGCCACTGTCCCTTTTGCCATTCAAGGATCCTCATTAGAGTCCTAGCAGGTACCAAAACCAGGCAGCAAGGGTCACAAAACCACTAGAGTATCAGTCAAGTCTTCTCTTTTGGTTTTGAATGCATTTGGGCCAGGCATTTCCCTTCTCTAGGGCTTAGTGTTCTCATCTATATCACTAACAGATGGACCAGAACCTTTGTGTCTAAGCTTGACACACATCAGAACCATTAGAGGTAATGTTAAATCTCCCCATCCCGAGATTCTGACCTTGCTGGGAGGGAAATGGATGCAGAATTCTAAATGCCAACACGCAGGGCAGGTGGTCCATGGTCATACTTAGACCTGAATTGCAGGTCTGGGCTTTGAATTTCCATGTGCACAGTTTTTTACTGTGTATGTGTCTGGCCTTGGAAATTGGGCTGCTACAGCAGGGTCAAAAGGACAAAATTTACCATTTCCAGGAAAGGACTAGTGACAGGAAATTTCTTGCTCTGGGGTGAGTCTTTCTAACTTAATCATATCCATCCATCATAAAAACGTGGGCCTTAATATCCACATGGTTATGGTCCTTTCTTCAGAGGTTAGAAATGAACTTCTTCCAAAGTTATCTTTAATAGCTCATTTTGATGAAGGTATGATCCCCATATGTGCACATCTACTGAATACAGATTGGCAAAAATTCTCAGCAGGGAGAAACAATTAGTGAGTGTGTGCCTGTTAAGTCTCCAAACTCAAACTTATAAAAGGTCTAGTTTTGATTATAGTACTGTGTGTGTGTGTGTGTGTGTGTGTGTGTGTGTGTATGTATTTATATTTAACTATTAATAGGCTATCATGGAACCAAAAACCATTTCAAATATCTATGATCTGTGGGATTTTGGCGGGGGAGGTGCTTGATATTGAAACCAAGGTTACATGCACAGTAAGTACTGAGCTACATGCCCAGCCATAAACTCTTTCGAGTTAACCTTCCTATGTGCTTGACTAGGGAGCTAGATCTTAACTGCTAGAAGTAGAATATCCATGATATTTATAAAGCCCTTCATCTATGCCACGGATCTTAGATGGATTAATCAATAAATAGACTATTGTTAGACGTAACAGACTCTGCAGGTTTCCAAACTGGACCAATAAAGCGACCAAGATTGATGTCAATGGCAGCACAAGCGGATCTGTAATATATGCATGGATCTTCATATCAGGGCCTTACCGCCCATTAGGTAATAGATGTTCTGGTTGAACTGTTTAACAGAAAGACATAAAGATCAAATCTTTTTGTGTTGAATAAAGACTATGTCACAAGTAGTTAATAAGCCCAGGGTAAGTTAAGCCGCCTCTCCATTTTTCTAGAGAACACTTCTGTGAGACACAACAGGATGCATCACGTTCGGACAGTTGTCCTTAGGGGTGGCCCTGTTTTCAGACTGGACATGTTTACCTCACTTTCCTCTGCTGACTCAGCTTCTCATACCTCTGCCATGCAGCATTCAAAGCTGTGTTCTTACAAGATTCCTTGTATTTTTAAAATCTGAATCATCCTTGCAACCACCCTCTGAGTTGGAAGGAAGTACAACCAATGTGTTTGCTGGCACTGAGGCTGGGATGGAGGTGGTTTTCTTCAGGACTGGATGGACAGTGGCCTTGTCTGGATTCTTCCAGATACTTCACCCTCAGTAGGACTAGTATTTTTCATTTTTTAGCTTAGAATACTTTTTTTTCCTTTTTTAGAAAAATCTTATGATCTAAACAAGCTCATTCTATATTTGAGAAAAAAATATGTTTGCACTATATTCCAAAGAGGTTTTAAAAGATTCAGTGAAATGGTTTCTAATAAAAGCACAATAAAATCCAGTAAAGGTCAAGTCCAGAAATAAACAACCAAAAGCCACATAACTTAGATTGTTTTGCTTTGCTTTCTGATTTTTCTTAAGAAGTGAGTGGCAATGCAGGTGGCTTTGGCGTCAGACAGATCTGGACTTAAATGAGGTGTCTACTACAAAATAGTTTTGTGAACTTGGACAAGTTGTAAAAAGTCCTTGAGGTTGTCCTTTGGGAACTTTGAAGCAGAGAACAGGGACAGCTATGACTTACGTGCTTCGCCCATCTGAAAGCAGCCCTGTTAACTGTTAAATGGAATATGAGCAAGAATGGAAAGCTTTTGTTTTTTAATGAGTCTCATGGTTGTGATTCCCATGAAGCAATTAGATTAGCTGACTTTCTAAGCAGACTCACTATGCAACCCTTTAATCACAAGGCATGGTGGTTACAAGAAGAGGCACTTTCATCCCCCACATCCCTGGGAGCAGATGGGGCATTTCTTTTTCCACTTCGTATCCTTTATGTATCCATTAACTTAACTTAGGTCCCAGCATATTGTAGTTGCTCCACAGATGTTTACAGAAGGACACCAAAGACTGAACTCTTTCTAAAAAAAAAAAAAATCAAACTCTATAAAAGTGTTACCACTTAACTACTGAAAAATTTAAACGCAGAAGGACTATGGACTTAGAGAACAATTTTTAAAAATCCTCTGAAGGAAGCCTTTCGGGGTTGAGATAATTGTATAGAATCCCAGAGTTACTGTTTTGTAGGAGATGATATGAACTTCATGAAAATACCTGTCATAGCGAAGAAATCAGGTTCCCTGACCTCTTCATACTTATTTTTTTTCTGTAAAATGAGTTAATTTTATCAACTTAACCCAATGTAATTTAATTCAATGCGCCTCAAGTCAACATGGCCTCCTCTCTTGTTCCTTTCTCTAACTTCTAAAATTCTGTGTCTCTAGTTTATACTCATTCCTCCTGATGGAAGCAGGAGTGGGGGCTCTCTGCTTTGTGGGTCTTCTCTCCTGGGCTCCTTTAAAACTTTGCTTGTACCTCCTTCCCTCACACATTTACTCATTTTCCTTCTTGCCGAATACAAGTTAAGTCCTGCATCTTCTCTACATCATTTCCAGCCCTGCTCTACCTTCCCAGCCTCCTCTCTTGCTCATTCAGGTGAAGGTCTTGGCTAAGCAGAACTCCTTGTTAGTGGCTGATACAGACTTACATATAAGTCATTCATGAGCAGCTGGTAGTGCAGAAGCTCTCACAGGGTCACATGTGGCTTAGCGGGAAGGGTTTTGACTCCTTAAGGAAACTGGGGTGAGGCCCCTACTCCCCAGGTTACCTTGTGTTTGTTCCATCATTTTTTTCATAGTCTGATTTGAACACCATCTTTGTTTTTCTATAGTATAGGTAAATAGAAGATTTGATGATCTGACGTACAAATCACCTAGCGTGTGGTAGGCACAGAAGAAATATTAATCAATGTCCTCTATCCCAATGACACATGTTGTTAGACCCACACAGCCAAGATTACAAAATGATCTCTTAACACTCATCTTTGGCTCTTTCTGCTCTGTCCTTGCTGGTCATCTTTCAGATGGATCAGCATTGGCCAATGACTATGGCATCCGGCATCAATAACTTCAGAATTAGTCTAGGTTGTGAACTACCACAGGGTATGGGAAGCCATGAACTGGGAAGTGGGCTTACCTCCTACGTAGAGTGGGGAGTCAAAATTCAGAGTAGACTGTTTTGACAAGTTGGTGATGATTTTGGGGCTTCCCCCATCGACGGAGAGGGAAAGACTCTGATCCAGTGCAAGCAGTTCCACGATGTGAAAGTTTCCATCATTGATCGTCTCCACGCTGCAACAGAGAAACAACTTAGCCGGCCCTCCCATGTCTCTTTATTAAAGAGGTTAAAATATAAACCAATGAGCACTACTGAGGGAAAGACATTCATAACTGACATTAAGGAAGCTAATTAAGAAATATATATAATTTCAAGGAGATAGACTGAATTTCAATTCTCAGAAATAGATCACAAAATAAGTGTGTTCTCCCACTGAGAAAAGTGCAAATGAGTAATTTATTTGTTATCCTGCCACATTCCCTCAGTATGTAGAAATCACAAAAGAATAATTTCATCATCTGCTTTAAATGCCATAAAAGTTCCACTTAGTAAGATACTTTTACTCCAAATAGTATTAAAAACAGAAGGAACCTATATTTGTGTGCCAAATATTCTCTAGAGACATTGATGTTAAGGCATTGTTGGTTTCTGCTCTTGAAATATGTGTATATCAGAGTTTATAAATAAAATGCTTAACAGAGGCATTTCTAGGGGCCTGGGAATGACAGTGTATCTCTATCTAGTCTCTTTTCTATAATTTTTTAAAGTACCAGGTCTATCAATTATTACTGCTGCCTTCTAAAAGCTTTGAGAAGGCTTATAAAAATTCATAAAATGGACAAAGTCTAAGAAACTGAGATAAATGGAAAATGAAGATTAAAAAATATGATTTTCAGTGCAATTTGTAAATAGGTGCTGGATGGCTTTAAATTCTGGTTACAAATTTAACCATGGTGTAAGAGCAGGCAAAAATGTTAACAGGAACAACGAAACAGGACCCAGGAAGAAAATGGCACCCATATATAACACAGAGTCGGGAATATACTCTCTTTTCACTATATAGGCAAGAGGTGTAACTGGAAATTGGCATGAAATAATAAAGTGAACACTAAAGACCCTGCAACATGGGATACTGTCTGGGAAAACTGAAAATAGGTTCAAAAATGGACGTATGGGAGCCGAGGATAGAGAGACTGCTCCAAAATGTGAGTGACTACTACTCCCTCCTCAAGACAACTGTTTAGATTTCCAGACACCAATACTTAAATTTGTAAAATTCAAGCCTGGGAAAGGATGAAAAGCTGTATTAACATTTCTGCTGGTTCTTACCACTGGAGTCTAATCATATTGCATTGTTTGCTGACTGAGAATAAACAGGTTTTGATCTGAGGACAATCTGAATCATTCTGCAGAATTGTGAACACATTTGAAGTTGTCTTTGTTGAAGTATTTAAAAAGGGTTCATGTGTGCTGGGATCTTTGATAGGATAGCCTGTCTCAGATATCAACTTTAAAAATAAATATTAGAAATGTCAATCAATATTTTGCCTCCTACATATTTAATTATCCTAACATTTAACATCATTAAAACTGGCAAAGACTAGAAAATTGCTTTCTAAATACAGTTACATATCAACTGTTCTCCTTCTTTAATTTGACTCTCTTCTAAGGGGATTTGCTGAGTTCTAGTATCAGCTAGAGTTAAATATAAAGAATTTGGAGCTTCACAAATCTGAATTTGAATCCTGGTCATGCAAGTATTAATTAATTTTTGACCTTGGATAAATGACTTGATTACTAATACATTTCACTTTTCTTTTTAGTAAGTACTAACAAATGTTTCTCCCTTCTGCAGTTAATTTGAGGTCTATCTATATCAAGTGAACATTTAAAAATGCATAACATAGCTAAATTAAATGTTAGCTATTAGTACCATCACCACCATCAACACCACCTCCATCATCATCACCATATAAATAAATTACCCAATACTATTTCAGAATCTTTTTCAGAAAGAAATTCAGAAATTTAGATTAATTCTGTTAATCTAAACATTAATAGAAAAGTAAGAACTTCTAGAGAGTAGTTCTTGTTCAAGTTTCTAAAGTTCTAAAGTAAAGCATTAAAATAAAGATACATAAAAAGGGTAAAAGCCAATTTTTTCCCCTTGTGGTCATATATAACCCTTTAAGTGGTTTTATATGGATGTTCGATAACTTTGACTTTAATTACATTATAAATATTAATAATGAAGTCTCCTTTTTCTCTCTTTAAAATTGTAAAGAAAGGCCCATATGTACTGAGAAATGGGTCCTCGGTCACATATTACTCTTAGACAATCAATGAAGGCAAGTCATTGTTAATGATGGTATACAGGTGTCTAAAGATCTTTAAAGTTTCATGCACCCTTTATAATGCAGGGTTCCAGCTGTGAAGCAGGAGGTAGGTCACTTTGTTACTTACTTCTCCTTTATACTCTTTTTTGTTTCATTTTTTGAGTATATGTTTTTAACTCTCACTAATTCTAAGCTACATTCAAGTAGAGGCATTGCATTATTTATTTCCCTATTCTTTAATGTACTTAGCAGAGTGTCTCCTAAATAGTAGATGCTAAAGTAAATATAAAGGATCTATTAGGAATAATAGAGGGTTTTTGTTTTAATAATACTAAGTAGAATATAGTTCTAATCAATAGGCTTCTTGTATATTTAAAACAAGACTTCTGAAAGATTCACTTTATTAAAAAATTTTTTTGAGTTTTTACATCAGTATCTTGAAGGATAACATTTGCATATTGTTTGTTGGATCTCAGAGAAATCTTGCTCAGCTAGTCCTACTTCTCTAAAAATGTGTGACCTCAATTGTTGTGACCTTAGGTGATTATTCTCTTTTCTTCCTCATTAGAATAATGTTAATAAAAGAGCAAAGAATTCTATGGTGCATGCTATGGGCCGGGCACTGTTCTAGGGATTTTGCAAGTATTTCCTCATTGGAGCTTCACAAGAGTTGAGAGTTTAGGGGATTCAAAATGGCATCCCTAGTTCGTAGCTAAACAGACGTGAAGCCAGGCTGCTTTACTCCAGTTTATGTGCTCTCAGGTATTATGTAACACATTTTCAGTAAAAGTCCTAAAGAGGCCTAGTACTATATAAATGTGTGTGTTCTCACCACTAAAATCCTTTAATGGCATTTCTTACAAATGTCCCAGAGATAGGTATCTCACAAATAACCTTATATGATAATTGCAAAACTTGGTACATTTACTCAAAATCACTGAATTAAAAAATATAATAATATTACAAGAAGATAGCAGGTTTATGAGGATGCATATATAGTATGTGGAAAGCTGAGTGTGAATTCTGTTTCTCCAATCATGAGTGAGATTCACATTAATATTTTTCTCCCCCTGTAAGTTTTAAATGTCTAGTCTGATCATTTTGGAACCTGATAAAGAGTTACAACACACATTATTTCCCTTTATATCTCCTTAGAATTAAGTGACGTCTGACCTTAGGCTTTTAACTTGTAAGTATTGCAAAATTAATATTTTCAGATTCTTTGTTTTTATGATGATGATACTGTGTGTATGGGGCCTCAAGAGGATATGTAAGAGTTAAGAATATTCTAAATTGTTTTACTCTGTGTTCTCTGGCATGAGACAAACTGGGAGTTGTCCAAGAATCTTTTGCCTACATATCCTTTTAAAAGAAAAGCAATAACTGACACTAGTTGTTACTTGTAAGACTGAGAGATCATCGAATTTTCAGTCTATCACAATCAGTTCTTACATACCCACTTGCAAAGGATAACATCCTTTCGGGTCTGATAAGTATTGATAAACCTCCATTTCCCTGGGGAACTATATATTTTATGACTTACAAAAAGGAGCAAGTGAACCATTTAACTTTGAACTTTTCCACTGGGAACATAAATTTCATTTATTACGATTATTATGTAATTTAGTTTTACTCTATTCATCTATTACTGAGATTTTGTTTTCTTGTATTTCTAGAATATAAATGGAAGTATAAAAGCCATGTGATTTTCCAGTAATGCCTGTGGTTTGCTGCATACAAATGCTTTAATCCTTGGGGCTTAAAGGAAAAGAGGGTTCTAAAATGTTTCCAACTTTCTTTTTCTACTTACTCAGGACATTAAAAATAAAACTTTTAAATATTTCTATGTCAACCATGAATATTAAAGTGTTTCACTAGTTTTACAAAGATAAAATTTCATTTTTGTTTATGTGAGCTCCAGCTTTTTGCCATAAAAATTTTAAAAATCTGGTGGTGGTGGCATAGTCCAAGCAATGGAACAGGAGTCTGAACCAGACATTCTGATATCTCTGGGCTGAATATATTTCCACTGTGAAGTAGGGTATGGTAATAAAAAAACATGTCTGCCCATTTTCTTAAATCAAAAAGAATAGTCAGCTAAATAAGATTCCATTGGATGCATAAGAGTTTTTCAGAAGAAAGTTCTTATAGAATAGTTCATCAAGTAATATATTTTAATCAGGAGTTTTGAAGCAGAATGATTTTAACAAAACACACTAAAATAGAAAGGGACCTCTATGCTTGAGCATACTGTGGGGTCACATGTGAAGCAATTAAGCTCTCATTTGCATATTGTTTGTTGGATCTGGGTATCTGGGATTAAAGAGAATCCATAAACCACCAGGAGTACTGATTTCTAGGAACCTGCCCTGTGTCAAGTGGTGCATTAGGTACTTTGTATTTCTATATACAAATTCTTATAACCACATGTGAAAATCAGGTGCAGTTTAGATAGTTGAGAGGATGAGACTGCAGCACAAGAGGTGGAGTAACTTGCCCAGGGTTATAAATTTGATGATGGTACCTTCCCAAGTGGCATGTCCAGAATGGCTATATGTTTATCTAAAAAATAAGAAGACCATCTTATAGATTCGGTATGCTGTCTGCCTCCCCTTTGAAACTGAATGCTTCAAGAATGCAGACCAGTTGAGTTTCCTTTTTTCTTAATTTTTAAATGCAAATTAGACAATTCTGGAGCTATGTAACCAACCAAATCTAAAGTACACAGCAGAAAGTCCCCTGGAGTTTCATGGACCTGTAAATAAGGAAACTGATTAATACTTAGTGTCCTACACAGTTGCACAGTGGTTCATTTGACTTCCTAATTTTTAAATAGTAGTTTAAAAACTGGATTTCTAAATAAGCTGTTTGATTTGGAGCATGAGATTAATTTGAATCTAAAGATATACATACATATTTCTCAAGAAGAACTTTTATTAATATTTTCTCTTTTCTAGACTAAAAGAAAGTTGCTTTGAAAGGTAACAAAGCAACTTTATTTTCAGATTTCTTGAGAATAAAATGTATTACTCTATCTCTAGGAGCCTAGTGCTAATGTGAGTTTTGACTTTAGGCTACAAGTCATTCATTCATCCATCCATCCATCCATCCATCTATCCATCCATCCATTCATGCCACTAATACTGAGTCCCTTTTATGCTATTCTCTATGCTGTAAAAATCAGGCATTTGTGCCAAATTCTTCATTCATTTACTTGTTTGGCAGCTCATTTTATTGGCTATTGCTTATTAGAGACAGTGGAGTGTTGACAAATGTTTAACAATTGGCTCTCTGGGAAAAGAAAATGAGCCTGGATTTGTAGCATTTGCTGACTTCTGGAGTGGAAATACTCCTGACATGGCTGATTTCAAGCCAATACCAAGCATGATGTTGTGGGACCTGGGTGTGGAAACAGGCAATCAACTGCTCTCAAAGCTTATCTCCCACAGATTCCTTTCATATGGGCTATTCTCAAAGTGTAGTCCTTGGAACACGGTATATCCCTGGGAATTTGTCAGAAATGTAAACTGACAGGTCCACTGGAGATCTGCAGAATGAGAAACTAGTGGTGGGGTCCAGAACCACTGCTCCAAACATAACTGTCTGGATGCTGGTGCTATGAATTGTGCATGTCTAAAAGAAACCACAGTCTTCTATCTGGATGAGTAGATGCACATGTTGCTTTAGCTGTACTGCTAAGGAATAATCACTGTGTCTTGTGTTTCCTTAAAAACACTCAAAGCTGTGCTAAATCCTGTTCTCATCTTTAATTGATAGCTGTTTCCAAAAAGGATGTATGGTTTGGAAAAGGACACTAATTTGAATCTAATGAAAGAAACATGTATTTTTCATTAATAATTCAAACAATTCCTTTTATCTAAATTAAAACAAAGTCACTTTGAAGGACAGCAAATTATCAGCATAGACATAATTCCATGAAACAACTGTCCTCAAACTGACTTATTTGAAATAACAGATACCTAAAATGAAATTGTCTAAACCAAAAACATCCTAGAAATAAGAACTTCTAAGAAATTTTTCCTTAATTCTATCAGATTTCGTTTTGTTAAAACACAATACATTTATCCAAATGTTGAAAACTAATCAGGCAATTGGTATAATGCAATTAATACACAAAATTATTTCCATGTGCAATTCTCCAATAGCACATTTAATGATGCACAATTCATAAAACAATGTTTTGCCAAAGTAATTTTTATTTAACATAAAATGATGGCAGTTAAACTGAATTTTAACTGGACAAGTTTCTCTGGGGGTAAAAATATGTAACATACCCCCTTTTAAAAAATCAGTGTGGTGTATTTTAACGAGATTACCTAAATGGAAACAAATCATTATTTGAACATTTAATTCGACCAAACAAAATATATACTAAGAAACTTAGGGGAAAGCTGATTGCAATAGTATTATCAAGGATTTTTCTATAATGATGAATAAATGGTGCCTCTCATTAGAGATTCACCCTGTAGAAAGGGCCAAAATAAGGACAGAGACTGTGCTACTTTATGACATTTGAATAGAAGGCAGAGAAGTAGCCACAGCAGAATTAAAACTTGAGACAGACTGCAAATCAAAGGTGAAGTGTAGAAAGGAATTAATAGTAAAGCTCCTAGACCCATGCTACCCAAGAAGCTGGCCAGGCCTTTCAAGGATGTTTATAGCAGCACAATTTACAGTAGCTAAACTGTGGAATCAATCTAGATGCCCTTCAATAGGTGAATGGATAAACAAAAATGTGGCATATATACATAATGGAATATTACTCAGCAATAAAAGAGAATAAAATCATGGCATTTGCAGGTAAATGGATGGAGTTAGAGAAGATAATGGTAAGTGAAGTTAGCCAATACCAAAAAACCAAATGCTGAATGTTTACTTTGATATAAGGAGGCTGATTCATAGTGGGATAGGGAGAGGGAGCATGGGAGAAATAGACAAACTCTAGATAGGGCAGAGGGGTTGGAGGGAAATGGAGGGGGCATAGGGTTAGAAATGATGGTGGAATGTGATGATCATTATTATCCAAAGTACAGGTATGAAGACACAAATTGGTGTGGATATACTTTGTATACAACTGGAGATATGAAAAATTGTGTTCTCTATGTGTAATAAGAATTGTAATGTGTTCCGCTGTCATATATAAATTTTAAAAAAATAAGAATTCAATGGGAACACAGGTTTATGTGAAGCAAATGATTGGAACTCAGTTTTGGACATTCTGAATTTCTGATATCAACAGCTATCACAATTTACTTTTTGTCATGAATGTTCTGAGTACTTGTATTAAATAATAAGATTCTCACCACAGTCCCATAAAGAAGATGTGCATGCTGCTTTAGCTGCACTGCTAAAGCATAGCACCATTACTTATCACTCCCATTTTCCAGGTGGGGTCCTAAGAGTTGTAGTGATTTACCCAAGACACGCTGTCAGTGGGTGAAAGAGGTGGCACTCAAGTCAAGGCAGACTGACTTTAGAGCACTGCCTCTACTTATTACTTCAGTGCAATTTTTGAGAGCTAATGACATTCAAATGGCTCTATCAAAATGATATGAAATAAAATCCATGCTGAAGGCTTGATTTGCTCCTTTCCTTTGTCTCTATGCCTAGATTTTCTCTGCACAAAAGTATGGAAATACAAATACATACACTTGTTTACTCACCTTTGAGACTGGTCTGCCTTATTTAATTTTTCTAGCTGAGCTATATTGCTTGAAAATCTTTCAGTATGACACATAGATCTTTCACATTTATTCACTCCCTCCCTTTCTTCCTTCCTTTCCTTAGTGTGATTTTTCTTAATATACTATATAATAAAATACCAATTAATATTATATTACATATCTACCTATCTAAATTTTAGGTAATTGTTGATCTTTTCTTTTACTAAAAACAATGTATTAGCATTCCCTAAGTTAACTGTCATAATTTAAAAGGTAAGGGTTAAATTGTGTTTGCCCTAGACCTGATTCTGTATGTCTCCATTTGATGATGATCTAACAGAAACACAGACTTCTGGTTTCTAACAGTAAGTACACAGCATGATATTCTTTTTTATAAATATCTCAGGGCACATTCTATTGTTTCTCAGGCAAAAATGGAAATGAACATAAACTCAAAATAACCTCTGAAAAGTATGTCCTCATTTGGATATAATCACTTGGTTTCTATAATTTATCTTCAGATATTTTCAGTTTACTTTATATGACTGCTAGCTTTATTAGACCAACTCCCAAAACTTCACCCTGGTTTTCTGGGAATTACACACTGCTTCATCATCATCAAAAAATAAATAAATAAATATATATATATATATATATATATATATATATATATATATATAAATAAACCACAAATTTATGATATCTTTGTATGGTCTGAAACATATCAGGGTTATATAATTTAAGGCCTAGTAATAGCTAAAATGTTGGCACTAATTCATCATCATTTGGAAATGAAATAACCATTGTATTCCACTTTGAAACCAATAATTATTGTTTTCCATGTTCCAAATAGTCCCAAGTGGGTCAACTCACCACCAAAAGTACTTATTGAATTCCACTCATGGCTGCAATTGGCAACTGTCTTCCCAGGACTATTTATGAGGGATCTGATAAGATGTGAAGTCTTTAGAAGCACATTTATATATGCTGTTCCATTTTTTTGTCACAAACAACATCCTCTGACTTGTTGCCAAGGGAGTTTGGCTTAAATATGTGTTTAGCTCACATATCTTGTATTAAAAATATAAATCAATATTTAAGGGAGAGAAAAATATTTTTAAAAAAACATTTTTGCCTTTTCTGGAAAAAAACAGAAGTCAGGCAAAACCTGGGCCAGAATTTTACATGGCAGCCTTTAGAGAGAACTGAGAATTCATGGTCCTGATGGTACATTCATCACAGCAACTTCGTTTATATTGTCAATATCAAAACTACTTATAATAGAGAATACTTATCTAGAAAGTTCAATCTTAAGAATGAAGGGGTCTTATTATGGTCCACATTCATTTCTTACATTTGATTTAATTAATCTATTTAAGATACCTGCCTAGAAAAAATGTGCATGAGTGTGTGTCCCTTCATAAGGGTTGCAGTTATTTCTACAAGTGAGGAAACTAACTAGGTGATGTGCACAGGATGATGGAGGGTTGATATTGATACTAATAGTATCTATCATAAAGCCTGTTGCTATCGATTGTGTGTCCCCCAAAGTTTATTATGTTGAAAGTTTAACTCCCAATGCAGTAAAACTGGGAAGTGGGGCCCTTAACAGTTGATCAGGAGCTAGTCGCTGTAGGCTGTAGAAGGAGTACGGTGAGTTTTAAGCTAGCCTCAATGACTTAGTGAGGCCCTATGCAACTTAGTGAGACCCTGTCTCAAAATAAAACATAAAAAGAGCTGGGATGTGGCTCAGTTGTAAATTACCCCTTGGTTTAATCTGCAGTATAAAAAATAAAAAAAGAGTTGATCAGGTCATGAGGACTCTTCCTTCAAAAATGGATTAACTCTGCTATCAAGGCATGGGTTAGTTATTGTAGGAGTGGGTTCCTGGATAGAGAATGAGTTTGGCTCCTTTCTTCCTCATACCATCTTCCCTTCTGCCTTTTGCCCTGGGATGATGCAGCTAGAAGACCCTTACCAAGGCGGCTTCTTTTCTCAACTTTGGATTTCATAGAACTATAAGAAATAAATCTCTGTGGCTTCTCTTCTACTCGGTACCAGATCTGTTATACTGGACTAAGATACCTACTATAGCCAATCATGCCCTCCCATGCCCATTGCAAAATCATAGAAAAGAAGCAGTTCTTCATTAAACAAATTTTTTCACCTTTACCAGTAACTGAGAGATCTTCACCTGTAAATGGCAGAAGCCGGATGAGAGCCGGTGTCGTAGCTGGCGCGAACCCGCCCTCGGTAGAGCTCCACAGCAATGTGGTCTTTGTCACCCTTGTATAGGAGGATGCCGCTGTCCTCATCTGTGGCGATCTAGTAGGAAGTGACCTTGATGTTACTAGGATGTACAGCCCACCAAACATCTTTCATCAAAAAGAGACAGACTACTAAGTGAGGACTTTTTGTCCCTGTGGCTATGCGAAAATAATACATGATGAAATTATTGTTGGAAGGGTGACCTGTCTGCAATTTATCCTGTTTAAAATTAATTCATAAAGAAATTGGAAAATAATAACAAAAACTCAAGTAAATATGTTGGATTGGCTCAGAACTTCCTTTTCTGGAGATTTTCACTTATTTGCTGTTTTTGTTCCTATTACAGGCCTTGTTCTTGACAGATGCTAAAGATGACTGCATTGAGCAAGATTAACTTTCATATCCCATATTTAAGCAACAACAAATTCTTTATAATGATGCCACACTCAGCGGGAAATCTCTGTTCTTGTACTGTTCTTTTTCTTTGGGAGGCTTTTAAAGGACTAGTCAGGTCAAAGGTGTGACTTAAACCTCAACACCACTGTATACTTTCTGTAAGGATCCCAGGTGACAAATACTGGAAGATAAGGGAAAGGTTTCTAAAGAAGGCCTACCGACCTCCTTTTGCTCATTACTTCAACTCAAGCCAACTCCTTAATGAAGTGTTGGGGTAAAAGAAATAAAAAGAGGTGGAGTCTCTAGGAAACTGGCTAATGCTGTTTGCATTCAAAATACATGAAAAAATATTTTGTTTACCAGAAAAAACAAACATGTAGCCCCATACACTGTGCACATATCACCCCCAGTGTAGTCCAACTTTCTCCATATGGGTCTGAATGACTTGGTTAAAGGTACACAATGATTTGGAAAGATTTAAAACATATTTGTAAATTTCATAGAGATCCTTCAAAGCTTTGAGTGAAGAGTGAGCAGATACTGGCTGCACTGTGGTGTCTGTTTTCCCTGCACCCTTCTCAGTCTCCTCCTATGCAGAGTCTCAACTTCAGAACCATGAAAACAAGTGCATAAAATATCTTCACTGAGCCCCAAATTGAGGAACATACTTTGCTGCTGTGGGGATTTTATTCCCCTTTGGATCAAGTAGTGAATAAAAATACTGGTTCCTATTTCATTTAAAAAAATATAAATGTTGAAGAGAAGAATTACCAAAGCGTTTCCCACAAGGAACTTTTTTTTTTGTCATTGGACAATGAAGTTATTAACCTTCTATTTGAGGAACTCCACCATTTACTCACCAGCTACCCGAATGCACATTCCTAGAAGCTGAATGTGGCTTAAGATGAGATCAGCTTTTTCTGGAGGGGCACTTCTCACCTGAAGTGTGATGTTGGTCTGAGGTCGGACCTTGGCTGAAGGAATCTGAAGATAGGACTCTTTGTTTACAAAATTTACACTGACCAATTTTTCACACTTCTCTCCCTGGTATCCAGGTAAACACTGACATATTGGCTCATTTATCCTGATGATGCACTGAGCTCCATTCTGACAATCAAAATTATCGCAGGGGCTGGTACGAGGGAGGACCATGGGTGGAGAAAACTCACAGAACAAGCCACTGAAGAATAAATAGGGGAAAAGAACATATTAGACAGAATATATGTGAATTTGAGTCCTGTAGAACTCAAAATAGCAAGTGGCGCTTCTGCTTTACCTGTAACCTTCTGGGCAGATGCACGTATAACCATTCACTGCATCTGTGCAGTGGGCACCATTCTTACACTTGTTATCTTGGCAGTCATCAAAGTCAGTGTCACAATGTTCACCAATGTATCCTGGTGTGCAATCACACCTGTTTGAACAAGCAGGAAAAGTTTCAGACTCAACTGATGTAATATTAGTAAAACAGCTTCATTTCATTTAGAAAACATGGTAGCATTTTAAATAAAGCATATTTAGAATTATCTCCGAATATTCGAGTCTAGTAAATGGTTCTGGCTGTAAACTATGGTGTGGTTTCTCACTGTGAACTACCAGAGGAAGGGTGAGTTCATCTCATTTGTGAGAGTGTACAGCCACAATACAAATAAGAGCAGATTAACTGCATTAGGGTTTCTTCCTCCCTCTTCTTCTTCCTTCTTTCCCTTCCTTACTCCACATTTTGCTTTTGAGTCCTTTATTTTTATTTCAGCCTAGTTCATTTGACCACTGGAATTATAAAAGGGCTAAATTGCAAAACTTACTGCAAATTGTAAACATATTTTTTAAAAAATATGAACATTTTACATTTTCCTAAAGAGACTAGACACACTGGAACAAAATATAATTTAAAAAAAAACAATTTTGTTAATACTGGATACCCAACTGGGCATGGTGACACACATTTATAATCCCAGTGCCTTGGTAGACTGAGGCAGAAGGATCCCAAGTTCAATGCCAGCTAGAACAATTTAGCAAGGCCCTGAACAATTTAGCAAGACCCTGTCTTAAAGTATAACACAAATTGCTGGGGATGTGGATCAGTGGTTATGTCCCTATGGGTTCAATCCCTGGTACCAAAACAAATAAAAACCAAAAAAAAATATTATGCATAAAGTCATTAGTATGGTATTTATATATAATATATGATCAATAAGTGATTGCTACTTTTATAACTCTCTATATGCCTTTCTAATTCTATAAAGGTCTTATGGTTCATTCTTCACTAATCATCCCTGTTTTATTTCAAATATATTAGGATTTAAGTAAAGAAATTAAAAACACTGAAATGAATTTGACATTACTGATTGCCAAGGATTTTACCTTAAAATGCAAAATCAGGACTTAAGCATTTCTGGAGAACTGATGAGTTAAACCAAATTGGCGAGTAGGCCTCCTATGAGTAACTAGCTGACTTTGCCCTTGCATGTATGAATTAAGAAATGAAAGGAGCTCACTGCATCAGCACGCTTGATCTGCCGCCAGTTGGTTTTAATGATGAATCGTAATGAAACAAAGTAAACAGCAAGACTGAAGCTAAATGGACCCTAAGTGGCCATACAGATTCTGAAATAGTTGGACAAGGCCCTAGAAGAGAACTTCCGTCAATGTTAATGTGAGCAGAGCTGCTGAAGTGCCAAGCAGTAAAAGAAAGAACAAATGCTTTGAAACACTTTGAATTATTCATCTGAGAAAAAAAGTCAAAGTCAAAGATAAGAGAACCAAGGCCTCACTACAGTGGCTGTCGAAGAGACTGTTTATATCCTCTTCTCTCCCAATACTGATTTTTTTCAGGCCCATTAGAACTTGCAGTTATATCATGATCAACATTTTTGTTTTCCTTTTGTTCCTCACAGCAAGTTTCAAAACAGAAAGAAAAATTAGAACAAGAATTCTTTTAAGTTTGCATTATCGGTAAAACCTATCAAATTCCCTCTGCTCCACTGACAAGGAATGAAGAAAAAAAGCAAAGAATACAAAACATACTGTGGAGAAGCCCAAAGGCCGACTAAGTAAGATGCATGCTTGAAAAGACTACTTATGGCATATCATGGTTTAGAAATATCTCAAAGCAATTCAGGAGACTGATGAGGCATATAATATAGTAAGAAGAGTAAAACCAGACCTGATAGTTTACTAATGAGAAAATGAAGTTGAAGTAACAGTACAACTTGTCCAAACAACATTTGGCAGTAGAGATTTTCTTGACCAGCTTCATCTTATTTGATTTTTAAGATCATTTCTTTCTACAACTGTCATTCTCATATCATGCAATTATTTATAAGATGGGAGCCACAGCAAAAACTCTGACTCAATCAGTTTTTGGTTAACCTACATATGACTATAAAAGGAGCTCTGTGAATTATTGACTAATGAAAATAGTGGACTTCCAAATAAATTCATTTGTAATCTACAGAAAGGCACTTTAAAGAGTGTGCAACCTGATAGTAACAGAAGATGTTTAATTAAGAATTTGTTTTTTGAAGACTAACTCTTATTTTTAATGTTTCCATTAAGGCTTGCTGATACTTTATCTTATAATTACAAAGCCATGTGAAATCTGTTCAGCAGATAAGCAGTTATGAAGGATTTACATAATTTCTCTAAGAAATGATGATATTGATTATGTAGGTGATGTACTTTCAATTTGTCAAGTTCATTTGTGGGCATATCAAAAGATTATCAGAAGTGAAAGTAATTACCTAAGGTGTTTGGTTGAATAAAATATAGTGCAAAATTTTGTGTAAAATAAAAAAATTTAATAGGACTTTTGGATTTTGCATAGAATTGTAAGCACCATGAAAGAGAGAATCAAACCTATCATTTTCATTCTTGATAAGGTAACAAATGGGATTAGCAGTTACTGCAACTGGCATCTATATATTCTAAAATTAAGATTTTAAAGCAAACTGAAAAAAAGAACACTGCCAAGAGAAAACTTGAGAATACATATTTAATTTGGATCACACTTTGAAAGGCAGAAAGGGTCTACTGGCCTCTCTCCCCCACTTGATTCAGAATGTCTGGTGATGTATTTGATAGATATAAAAATCTTACAGTAACAGCTCAAATGCCAGTTCTTCTTATAAAAGTGTTCCTAAGCTGAGTGATTTTTAACTCTCTGAATCCTATGGCAATTAAGTGTGGGTCATTTCACTGAGAAGATGAAGTATGTAAAAGCTAGAAAGCATTACAAAAATATAAAATGGTATTATTACCATATGTCCTGTCCATGAAAGATATTCAATAAATACAGGTGAAGAGGCTAATAATCTCATTTTCTAATTGTCTGATGTAAGAACAGCTTAACTATAGTGTCATACATACGATCCCAGCCTGTCATCTACAACACCAACTGTAGTGTTCATAAACTATAAAACCATCTAGGGTAATAGATATTAGGAAAATCACCCAACTGTAAAGTACCAAACCTGGCTCTGCCCCACAAGGAACCTTGAGGTCTTTGGAGAGCCATCTGACATCTTTGGACTATGATTTCCTTGTGTTTAAGGTGAATTTGGATCATATGATCTTGAAGCCATTGGAAACTCTAAAAAGAGACTTTGCTGTTGATCCACTGAAAATATTTCAGGATTGCAGCAAAGGAATCATGTAATTTGGTACCAAACAGACTTCAGAAATATTTCTGGAGAGGAAAGCAAAATCATTTTGATGTTCTGAGTTCCCTTGAGGGAACCCTCTACCTAGTGATCCTCAGGACATATATTAAGGCCAAAGGAGCACTAGTGATAATTACAGTAAGACGACAGGCACACCCTGGAAAAGTCTGGGCAGTCTGGGACACACAGTCGCTTATCTTTCCCACCTTGGATAGTCTGAGTATTCTTTCAGACCATAACATTTTCAGTTACATTCAAATCAAATTCTTTATTTCACCACGAACATACCTTGAATGAGGCACCCAAGGATGCCAGGTATTCAGCTAGATTGGCTTTCAAATAAATGTGAGGAGGCTGAGGCTGAGGATCCTTTATTCCCCAATTGATCTCCCAGAAAGAGTCATAGCACAAAGCAAAAACCTCCTTTCTTTTTCTTCAGTGTACTGAGAGAAATCCATGCTGCATAATGACTCTCCATAAAGTGGTCACTGGCACTAGTGAACAAGTCCTTTTAACCTTGAGCTGAGGTGTGAAGCTCTGGAGGAGAAGAAAGGTCCTCTCCCCAGCTGTGAGCCCAGGAGAGGCCCTCTGACTTACTTGAACCCCCTTGGCGTCAGGATGCACTTGGAGTCATGCTGGCACGGGTTCAGGTCCTGGGCACAGAAGTCCAGCTTCTCCTCACACAACTCGCCTGCAACATGGCAAATGTTATCAGTCCCCACAGACAGGTTATCAGGCTCCCGCCAACTATCTGCATTAGGGGTCTTAGATTAGAGCAGCTCGGGATTGAAAATAAAACAGAAAAAGCAAAACTAACTAATTAACTAACTAACCCAGAACCCCTGCCCCTACCTAGATGATGATAAGAAACCTGAAGATCCCATATTCAATCAACCTTGATTCTGCTACTAAATTGGCTTGTAATTTAGGACAACTCCAGTGACGTGTGGCTAACTTGAGACCCTTGAGCATCGTACTGTTAGAAATGGGGGGAAAATTGAATGCTTTTCATTCTTGCTTTATTTACGTATTTATCTGTGTATTTATCATTTACTTGGTTTTCAATTTTTATTGAGCTATAGCACAGACAGACCCAGTGAATAAATGATAGATAATAAGCATTCACAAGCAACCCACTTAGGTGACCAGTATCCACATCCAATCACCCTCTATTTGTCAGCATATCTGAAGTCTCCTTCATGCCCCCTTCGCGTCACGAACCCCACCAAGGGTGGCCACTATCTTGATAAGACCATAGATTAGTTATCCCTATTTTTGATCCTGACAGAGATGGAGTCCTTTAGTACGTATATCCCTTTATGTCTGGCTTATTCTGTAACTTTATGTTTGAAAAAATATCTTCTAATGTTCATAGTCTTCAATGTCTTATAAATCTAGAAGAACAATACTTTGTTTCCCTCTTATGAATCATTGCAACAGCTCAACAAAAAACAGCTTAGGCACATCCAAAGGAAAAAGTAAAAGTAAAAAAATAAATAAATAAATAGAAGGGGCAGACACTCATTCCATGATTGTCAGTTAAGTTACAAAGAATAACTTTTATCAACAAATGAAAGCCACAAACATATTCATGTTGATTTGAGGCATTTTATATTGCATTGCATATAGGATAATCTCTTAGGAAATTTCTTCCAGTATGAATAACATGCTCACTATTTGAGGTATATTAGGCCAAGTAAGATTCTCACTGAGATAATAATTTTCCCAATCAGTGAATTTAAGATACTAAGGTGACTGTAAAAGTACATTTTCAAAAGTTGGTTTCTACCTTACTTCCAAATATTTTTAATTGTTTTATATGCAAAAAAATGAAGAAATAAAGTGACATATTAAAAGGCAAGTGTTCAATTCTGAGAAACTACTAGAACTTTCATTTGTTCAGAGTCTGAATTTAAACACTATTGGCTTAAAAATCAGAACTTTGAAGGTAATTCTTTTGCTAAAGATGGTCCTTTTTAAAGCTATATACTACTGATTGGTAGAAATAGTTGCCACCTGAATGTGATATATATATTATTTAAACTTAAAGGATCTTTTCCCATGAGGCATGTATAAAAATGTATTCATCTAGTTATTATATCAATCTGTTTTCTTTATGTTTAAAATGAATGAATTGCATTGAAGTTCTCATATATTTCTTCTGTAAGATTTTCAGTGTCTCTAAATCTGTGAGACAAAAGCTTTTAACAACATTTATCTGGTGAGCTACTTTCAAAGAAGGGTTTTCAAGATTTGTGATTTTAATTACTAGGACTTCAAGTTAGGCACCTTGATGGAATTTGTCCATTGTGTTTTATTGGCCTACCACAATTTAATTACTTTCCGTTTTCTAATCAAAGCCATCTTGTTTGGATGCAATCTATTTACAGTTGTTTATATCCATGGCAGTTTATAAAACTGATGATAGAGAAGGACCACTTGTGATACATATTAAATGTCATCTATGTGCTTTTCACTTTATTCCCAAATAAGAAATTCTAAAAGTGATAAGAAAGGAATGTTTTATTTTTATTCACTTTGATCCAATCCAACTCAGTCCAATTAATCCCATTTAAGTCAGAATTCAACAAGATATACTGTATTTTGTTGTACTAGATGCGAGGACTACAGGGAGGGATGTGGTTGATCTTGACTACAGTCAGTTCCTAGAAAAAGTCTGAGCTAGAGACAGAACCTAGAGTGAATTACAGCACTGAGAGAAGAAAAGAGTTGATTCTGTCTTCTCCACAAGAATTTCTCCATAGATCTGCTATGGAAAGGAGTGAGAAAAGAGGCAATTCTAATAAACTGTGGGATAGATAGATTGCCAAATTTGTAATTAAGAGCTTTAGGCTAAGCATGCTAACTTGAATGTGAAAAGATGTATGAATTTCAAGAGCAATATCAGTCATTACTGAAGTTGTATATGGTAATTGCTTGTTTCCCTTACATAGATACACACCTGACTCTGATAAGATTGATGGACTATTTTAAAAATGACTTGACTCTTTTTATTCTCACCAAACATTTTAAAGCTAACACATATTGCAAAAGCATTCCCTGTGTTTCACTACTGCCTAACTCATTTTTAAAGCCCAATCTTCTACCCTACACTTTTCTCATCTGGTCTGTTCACTGTTTTATGAAGTTATCTCAACTCAATGCTTGGGATAATGTTTTTTTTCTTTTGCTTTAATAACTTTCTTTGACATTTCTGTTGTTGATTTTTCTCACTCAGGCTTGTGCCTACTTTATGGCAAATATATTATATTGTTTATTTACTTAATCAGTATTTGTAGAGTGCTTACTACCTTGTTCCAGGCAATTTTAAACATCATGTAAATATGTGGTCACTTAATAGTCATGACAAGCATAGAAGGCAGGGTTGTATAGTTGCACTGTTAGGAGTGCATTTTATGTTATTGGTGTATATCTCTTTCCTTTTGTTTGACTGTAAGATCATTATGAGAAGAAACATTGGCATATTTGTTTATGTGTCTTCCTAGACTTATGATATAGTGATATACTCAAGTAGTAGTTATTGGAATAACTATTCATCTAAGTAGTTAAGCAAGAACTCTAACTTGTCTATTTATGTTCAACTTGGGTTTCATTTTAGCCTTTGGACATTTTTCTTTTTAATTTTTACTAAATGTGATTAATCATTAATAAAAGATATCTTATTCTCTTCAGATTGAACATTATTTTATTTCCTGCCTCAGAATTAAAATAAATGTTTTCACTGGGTTATTTCTTTAATTTCTCATAATTATATTACATTCTGCTGTATTGGGGAAGTGCAGCTTTTAAAAGTCAAGTGGCATGCCATGATGGGGAGTCTTAAGAGCTCAATATAATAAGGAAAACATAACATGCCCTTTAGACAGATTTTAGACTCTGCATTTACTTCTCAATCATTAAAGAAATTGGGCATTGAAAATGGCATCAGTTTTTCAGGATGAACAGAAATAAATCACTACAACTATAGTGACCTAAAATATTAACTGGGAGTATTGTAAAAGTTCCCCTGTACCTGAAAGGACATCATACAATATTTATTTTTAAATTTTTTTTTTCTACATGTGTAGTCAGAGATAGTACCAAGTTAGTGAAAAAAAAAAAGAAAAAAAAATATGGGGACTGAATTTAGTTTTCTGAAGTTCCAGGGCCTGAAAGAATATCAATGGCCACTTCCCTTCTTGAGCTGATAAAATCATAGTAGAACATTCTTCATTCCAATCCATATAGTCAGTGTTAAAATCAATTACCTTATAAGCAAGTCTTTATATGTTTAACCCAGCATCAAAAAACATATTTAGCATGGTTGAATGCAGGTTAAATGTCTGCTCACAAACCTCACATACCTCACAGGTATCTGGACAAACCTTGAGTCCATGATCTGGCACCAACCCATTCCACAAAATCTCAGGAAATCTATTTGTTTTCTGCCATGAACCCCAAATGACAAAACAAAAACATGGAACACAATGGATATCTGGCCTTTGTGATTTTGCTTTTGATCAGATGAGCAAATTAACTTTCCTTGTGATTATGGTTTTCAACTTTTTTTGTGGATAAGGGGTTCAAGGATGGTAGGTGGATATATATGTGCTGCTTGTCCATATACTGGAGAGGAAACAGTGATCCACCAGCAGGTCTATTGCTAACTCTTAGGATAACAAAGGTTAGTGAATGATCTCCTGTCACAGGTAACAGAGGTAGTTGGCGAGCAATTTCTCAGCACAGCAAAACTTTCTGAAGACAAACCATGTGTTCTAATCAAAGGCACCTTTCTGGTGAGAAAATTATGCCAAGTTCTTGGGTCATCTCATCTGACTACATCTGCCAGGTAAACATGGACTGGAGATGTCAAGCTCTGCAGTAGCAGAGCTTGAGGGAATATGGCAGTAGCAGAGCTTAAGAGAATATGAGCTGTGAGGGAACATGACAAGAGTGGAGCCCAGATCCCTAAGAGGGTATGGGTTCTTGTGGGCACACACTTGAAGAGTGGAACATCAGTGAACATATTAATTTCTCTGACAAATTTGTCATAGTGGTAATGTGACCATTCATTCTAGCTTTTTTTTTTTACTTTTTTTTTATTGGTTGTTCACAACATTACAAAGCTCTTGACATATCATATTTCATACATTAGATTCAAGTGGGTTATGAACTCCCATTTTTACCCCAAATGCAGATTGCAGAATCACGTCGGTTACACATCCTCAATTTTACATAATGCCCTATTAGTGACTGTTGTATTCTGCTTCCTTTCCTATCCCCTACTATCCCCACTCCCCTTCCCTCCCATCTTCTCTCTCTACCCCATCTACTGTAATTCATTTCTCTCCTTGTTTATTTTCCCATTCCCCTCACAACCTCTTATATGTAATTTTGTATAGCAATGAGGGTCTCCCTTCATTTCCATGCAATTTCCCTTTTCTCTCCCTTTCCCTCCCATCTCATGTCTCTGTTTAATGTTAATCTTTTATTCCTGCTCTTCCTCCCTGCTCTGTTGGTCTGTCATTCTAGCTTTCTTAGGACAGTCCTGTTTTACCTTTGTCCCAACTTGATTGTCAAGGGTATTCACAAGCACACACAAAGGTGCCCTGCTCTTGATGGTAGGCATTATGTTCATCTACCAGGTATAAAAGTGAATGCTGGTCACCAGAGTTGATAATACTCAAGTGAAGAGTGAATCAGCACTCAGAGATGAATAATGCAGCCAGCAAGTTACCAGAGAGAGCATTATGCTTAGCTGTGCAGAACAACATTATAGTCTTCAGGGGTACAAACAGGGTCTAATGTGTATCCAGAACCCTCATGGCACCAATATTGCAAATACCACTGCAATAAGCAGAAAGCTCTATGCACACAGGTAGCTGCTCTGAGAAGTAGCACCTGGAATTGACCTTATCCTCTGCTTCATTTCAGATCTATGAGCCTAACTGATTTTAAAGTTCCTTCCTTGTTAAAAACAACAATGACAAAAACCCACCACCAACAACAGCAAAAAAGAAAAAAAAAATCAGACCCTTCTGTTTACCTTCGTTTGTAATTCTCTCCCTTATTACCCCTACTGAAATTTGTGTGTGTGTGTGTGTGTGTGTGTGTGTGTGTGTGTGTATTGTGTGTGAGAGAGAGGGAGAGAGAGAGAGCAAAAGATTGAAAACTGAACCCAGGTGTGCTCTACCATGTACCTACACCCCCCAGCTCTTTTCTTATTTTGAAACAGGGTCTTGCTAAATTGTTGAGGCTGGGGCTAGTAATCTTCCTGCCTTAGCCTCCTGAGTGGCTGGAATTATAGAAGTATTGTACCATTTTTTCCCTAATATTTATACTGAAATATGCCTGTTGCTTTTTCTAATTATTCTGAATCAAATCAATTTTTAACATCAGCATATATTTTGAGTGCTAACTATGTGTAAAAACTGGTATCTATGCTAGGAATGTAATGGTGTCAATGACACAAAGCTGTTCCTATTCTCATGGAGCTCATACACTAGGAGGAGGAGAAACATACTAATCCAATAAAAACCCCAGTGAGTATAAGATTGGCTTTGTGATGAATGCTAGCAGAAAGTTTCCCTGGTGCTCCAGAAGGGGAACTGATGCTTTGAAAGTGTCTCGGGGGTGAGGGTGAAGCAAGAACTGTAGAGCACAGGCAGGGGCTCCATGGAGGACTGGACATAGAGAGTAGGTCTCTGACAGGTGGGAATGAGCCTGGAAAAACATGGCGCCAGAGGAGGCTGCAGAGTGCTAATGTCTAACCTAGTTACATTAGCAGAAGCCATGCAGAGAAAGAAAATTTTGAAGGGCTAATCACTTTCTAGTTACCAAGAAATTTGAGAAACAGTATATCTCTTCTAGGCTTGTTTCATCCTCACTGTTTGTAAAGGAGAATAGAAGATTGACTCTTAGAATTTCTGGAACTTTCCAAGCCAATTCTCTGTTTAAATTTTTTTTTTTACATGAAACAAAGCAATAACCTAAGGCACTCAATTAGTAATCTACTTACAGCATCTTTATTGGATTTTCCCCAAAGTCATCCCTTTGAATTTAGGTTGGATATGTCTACAGCAGAAGCAGTTTTAGAGAGCAGTACATGGTGTTGCTTATATACTCAACTGTTGTTAGCTTTTGCTAATGCAACTAGACTTATGTCTTTTCTCTCTGCAATAGGCAAAAAAGTCTCAGAATCTATTTGGGGACAAAGAAGGGGCAGAGGGGACTCTGGTGCTGACAATGCAGACAATGTAGTCTATTCATAAATTGTACCAAATTAGCTTTTTTTTTTGAGAAAGGATCATTAATATTGATAATGATAGAGAGGGAACTTAGGACAGTTCTCTGAATAACTAGACCAGAATTCTAGTGTTAAACTTAATCAGTTATGACATTTTCAAATATAATTGTAGCAGGGGAGGAAGTCTGGCTGAATTCCTGACAGAATCCCCAGGACACAGATTTTTAGACGGTAAAACAAATCATTCTTTGAATAGTTTCCTTTTGAGCTCCTGCTTGGCTCAAGAAAAGCCTGAATCATGAAACCAATTTTATTCTTTTTGAATTATCTTAGCAAGGAAAGGTATCAAAAGAAGCAATCCAATGAATAAAATACGTGACATTTAACTTCTTAAAAGAACATTGCTTGAGGTCAATGGTTACTTTCATTGACATTTTTGTACTTCTCCAATCACATCACCTAATCATTTGGCACAAACTAGGTCCTTCATGACAAAACATGAAAATAGCACTCATCTGTTTGATTCTTGGTGATAAATGCTATTTAAATGTTGATGAAGAAGACTCAGAAGCATAAAGGGAAATGCTTGGAAAGAGAGAGAATAAAGAAGTCAGTTAACAGATATGTGTTCTGAGGTCCTAACTTAGGATACACTCTTGAAGCCTGGACTACATGTACTACATGACCATCTTTTGACTCCTAGATATTCCTACAATTTCTTTTGCCAAACAATGACCATCCCAATAGGAAGTGAAGAGGCTGAGTTCAGGAATTGAGGGATTGTGTGTGACAGCATATGAGTGGCATATGATCTATAAATTACCCACATTGCCCTCATCTTTTTAAACTCAATTAAATCCACTTGCTAGTGTAGAAACACAGGGAACTGAACATGAGGATCCATGAATTCCTGAAGATACATGAGCCATTGATAGATGTCCTGTGAAATGGGTACAAAATGTGACATGTACATAGTGGGGACAATGTCACAGATAAACCCCAGGAGGTACAGTTAATCATAATTCAACATAAAAAGGCTCCAAAGCATGTGCTATCAATTCAGATACAAAGAAACTTTACAGAAGGGAAATTTTTGTGCTCATTTTGTTTTCTAAATGACATGAAATTAGTTTCTTCATAGTGCTTGACAGAGAGTTTGATCAGTGTTATTTTCTATTTTTATTTTTGATTCCTAATCAGTGCTCTTATAGTTTCTCTTTGCTTCTAGACCTACAAAGTCCATCTATAATGTTGGTAATGTACTTAGGACCTGAGAAGTGGTGGCTTGCAATGCCCATGCATCTGACCTGATTTGAACTTGCAGTCAAGAATCAAAGACAGAATTTGCCTGGTGGACAACGGGAATATTTTGTGGATTTTTGTATCACTTTCAGTACTTAGCATGGTGTCCTGCATAAGGTATTTTCTCAATAAACATCTTATGAATTTTTAAATGGAAAAACTTACTTCTCCAAATAAATAATCCAAAAAGGAGAATTTTTTTTTTTTTTTTTTTAGTACTTCCCCCTTGGATCTCTAGAGCTAAATGATAAAACCACTTATAACAGCTACTGAAAGTCCAGAACATACTGGACTCTGTTTTCAAAAAATAAATCCAAATTAAATTGAATAAGACTGGTCAAACTAAATTGTTGTTCTGGGCTCTGTAGGCACTGCCTGCCAACTAATGGAAGCAAAGGACTCTTTTAAAACATTTTTTTGAGATTCAAGTGGATTTAAGAAAACTTTGAAAGGTTGCACAAAGAATGCAAACCATATAATATTGTTAGGTTGCCAAAGTATTTACTTAAAAAACGAGTGCAACTTTTATGTCCCTTATTTGAGGATCTGAATTATGATCACAGCTGTAAAAACTCTGATATACAGAACTCATGTATTTTGATGCAAAAGTAGTGATAGACTTATTGTTATTAAGAGATCATGAAAATCTAAAAATACACACAACATCTAAAAATATAGTCAATTTAAAGAGTCCTTCAACATTCAATATGTCCTCATACTTCAAAGTAGAATAAAGGAGTAAAAAGAAAGAAAATTGTACTCCTAAATAAAGTCTTTCTATTTGAAGTAATCATAGAAAGTAAATTATTAATAATAATGACAATAGGGGAAAAATTTAAAAGATTTAAAAAGAGACAGTAGGGGAAAATATGGTCAGAGAAATTTCCTTCATACACAAAATTTACTTTAGGCAAAAATTTCTCTATCGAAATTCCCATAAGAATTCTTCTACTACTGGGGAGAACATAATCCAAACCATATTGGAATTAAATGATTCAAAACTTAAAACTATCTTAAAGGGAAGTCTCCGATATTCCTGAAGTATAAACATTTACCATTTTAATATTTCCTCTACATTCTTAACATTCTCAAATACCTACCAGAAGGAGGACAGATACCATTATCTTTGTCTCACAGACCAAAAAAAAAAAAAAAGTCTAAAACTAAAGTCCTGAAATTTAGAATATTAATACCAAAATTAAAAATCTGAGCTTCTCCCAACACCTACACAAATTCTTTCTGTCCTATATGATAGAAGGCAGCCCAGTTCTCAGGAGAATTAATTGGTTAATGGTATAGGCTTTGATTAGGACTTATTTTCAAGTCTAAAAAAGACTGCTTCTCTGCACTGAGATTTTGTGGTTCCTGCTTTATTCTTTTCAAATGTGCATGAGGACAACTGTCTGTAGCAAGTTGAAGAGACATCAGGGAAAGCAGAAGAAGAACTCGTTAGACATAAACAGTCAGAGCCACTGTGTGACATGACGAGATGCCAGGTCTGGAAGGTGGACGCAAGTAGAGGTGGGCCGGTTCTAGCAGAAGATGCCCAAGTCACACTACATGTCTTGAGGTCAGCAGGACGCTGGTCTGCACCTGGCCCCCTACTCACAAGGTGTGTATTCTTGAGTAAATGGTTTATTATTGCTTTATAAATGTTATTGTTGAACTTTTTACTGTTCATATCCATAGAGTTCTTTTACATTAACGATATGTCAAATGATTATGGAGGTTCACTTCAATTAAGAAAATTACCCTTGGAGATGTAAAAACATCTAAATTCTAGTTGTAATTAAGTTTTGGTTTAAAAATACAGAGAATGATTGTCTGTTTTTGAAAGCAAAACCAGTTAGCAGCAAATTCTGGGAAATAAAAGAGAACTTTTACAAACACAGGCATGAAATCTAGTCACCAGATGAAACCATGTGGTAACTTAGAACACTACTGCCCTGCCAAACTTGGTCCTGAGAGTACATACATGACTATCTAAGGACATATAATAGAATAATTTCTATTGTGTTTCTGAGATAGACTGAGGCTGTGTATCTTAGATAGACTGAGCAAGCAGATAAATCACTCAAACAATGCAGCAAAAGGCTATGGAGTGCTTAGCAAGAGAGGACAGAGCAGCCATGATTCGATATCAGCCCTGTAACGCTACCAGGACTTTAAATACAAAGGGAACTATGAAGACAGGCATGTGTGGTCCTATGACAGTGTTTCTGAACTTGCTACTTGAAGACTCTAGTGTGCTTAGTGATTGAAAATTCAGTGGCATGAGTTATAATTCAGAGTCTATAAGAAGAAGAAGATTCCATGATAATCCCCAAATGTGGTTAACACTCTAATCCCTGTCTCTCTTTTCTGGGCTCTGATACTTTGGAGGAGACTTGTGGTCCATACTGATGTCAATGATCAGATGTGCCTCTTTTCACAATTTAAAAGACTGCCTAGTATCCATGGAATTCTTGAATACAAATTTGACTATTTCATTCTGTAAATTAACCTCTTGAGCTTTGTAGTATTCATTTTTATAAAATGTTCCAATAAATACATATAGTGAAACATTTTCCATGTTTCATATTACTAAAGACATAGGTTTAATAGTTAAAATACTTTAAGTATTTTCTATGTACAGCTTACCTATTATAATCAATGACATAAGTTCTTCATTATAAAAATAAGTTCATGACATGTTTAAAAAAGTAAAAGCATATGGACAAAAAGGAAATAGAAAATATTAGTGCTTTTCTTAGCCACTCCTTCTTCCCACTCACATAATCTCTACTGTCGCTTTCTAGAAAAGTATCAAGTGCCTTCCATAGGTGCATTTTACAGTGTTTGACACAGGTATACACATATCAAGGATCTAAATGGCTGATTTGAGGTCTTGATTTCTGACTTCATGTTCTGTAAACATTCCTTATCAGGTACACACAGTTAAGGCTACATAACTTTAAAAGAAAGAGGAAAACTAAAACAAAGATCATAATAGAGTGAAAAGGCAACTAACCTTTTTCCACCTCATTCAGATTAGCAGCTGGCAGCGACAAAGACAGAAGAGACAAGAGACTTTTTACATTGCGATACAACAGTAGAGCACAGGAAGCCAATGGCAGCATTAACAGAGAAGCCAGGGTGAGGAGGCAAACAAAAGCGAAGCTTAGATTTCTTACCTACAGCTGGGCCAAAAGCATACACATGGAGGGAAAGGAGGCAAAAAGTAAACGCCATCACAGGGAGCTACAGGTCTACATCTAGACCAGGGGAGGTGACACCGGTTACTTGGCTATTTAAGATGCACAGTGAATGGTTTGTGTGTGGGCATTAGAGATTTGGGAAAAAAAAAAAAAAAAAAAAAACAATATGGCATAAAATGGAGAAATTAAAATGTTCTGAATATTTTTCACAACATGGATTCTAAGACTTTATGAATAAATAAATTGCCTAATTCATTTAATACTAGTAAGCAATATGAGGGCCTAAAATCTAATCAGCGTTGTGTCATAATTGTATGCGGTCCCATGAGAAATGAGTTACTTAAGACACATTAGTCTTGACATAACAGATCCAGATCCAGGGTTTTTTTTCTGTTGTGAAATATGAAAAAGCACATTGTTCAATTCAACACTATCTAACTCTAGAGCCCAAGAAAAGGTGTCCATATTTCATGTTTTTGTTGGTTTTGAACTTGGCCAGTTTAAGAAATTTCTTGAATATTTTTGTCATAAAAGGGGCTTGTTTTCAGGAACAAGATATTGAGTTAGAAATATGAAAAACAAGCTCCAAATCCCAAGCTAAAATTAAAACTATAGAATGAATTCTTAAATTATTTAACAATTCCAAGTTCTACTTTCCCAATTCTTAGAACAGTGATTTTAATTTATAATTTAACCTTTCAAAAATTAATCTTGCCAGAAGAATACTCCTCAGTCATGCACTGTGCAATTAGCTGGACAGGGGATGGGCTGAAGTGAAGAACAGTTTTGATGATGAGGGTGAGGACAGAATGACAGCAGTGGCCCTTAAGATTTATGTTATAAATCTATTCAGGAAGAAAAAGCAAGAGTTTTCTCTTCTAATAAACCATTAACTACTTACTGTGATATTTTGGTTATTCAGTATAGAAATAACGTTTAATAAATCACCTAATGGTGGTCACTTTCCTTACAGTATTTCTTTTTTCTTTCTTCCTTTTTAATTTTTTAATTTTTAATTTTTTTATTTTTTTTGTGTGGTGCTGGGGATTCAACCCAGGGACTTGTGCATGTGAGGCAAGCACTCTACCAAGTAAGCCATATTCCCAGCCCTCTTCTAATCCAGTTTATGGCCCACTCATCATGTCATCATTTCTCGGCATGATTATTTTCAGATCTCTGGATTTTCTCCATTGACAACATTATGCTCATTTTAACTTCACATAGGTGACAATGCAAACATTGACACCATAATAATTCATGAGCTTTTTCTATGAAGTTTTATTGGTAATACCTATTGGTACCTAAATAGAGTTTACTTTCTTATTGTATGTGTTTGGCATGCAGAGTGAAAAATCTTCAAAGCAAAAAGCAACTTGTGACTCAAATGATTTTTAAACAATGACAACATTATTATATTCCCTGAGCATAGCAGGGTTTCTGTTCCCAGATCTCATGCTCATTAATCAGATTCCAAAATTAAATTTAACACAATATAGTTACATTATAAGAAAATTCCTCCCTAACTGAAGACTTGAATGAAACAGGATACAAAACTCTAGAGTTTGATTTATACTTTCCTATAATTAAAGGCCACTTATGTGCCACTGATTTCAAAATGCAGATGGTTGTTTGATATTTTTGAAATGAGCTCATTTCACATATGCACAAAAACACTACAGTTAAAAGATGAGTTATAAATTTTCCCCATTTAGATATCTTCTCTACTGCCAAACTGTCAAAATTTCATGGCCCACAAGACCCTGTCCAAAGTTATAATGGTAATATCTTCATGTTTTGTATGTCATGCACTTTCTCTTGAGTTCAATATTTTTCTTGATCCTCTGCCCAAATTAAAGCAATCCAATATCTGTAATAGTTATAAGTTAAAAAGTCTAAAGGGGTTTCAGTTCCTATGCAGAGACAAACCTCTTAATGGGTAGTAATGGTAGGTTCTTGCATGACAGCTTTCATAAATGTCACATTTTGGCTAAGAAGTGGTTTTGCTAAGCTTTGGGTTATTATGATATGTTTTAAAGGAAGAGATCTGATGTAGTTGGGAAAGTCACATTTCTCAGAGGAAGGTGCACTGAATGGAACCATTCAAGATGGGAGGACATGTGTCAAAGATGTGTGGGATGAGAGCCTGGGAAATGAAAGGTGAGCAGGTAAGACAAAGACAGAAAAAGAAAACAAAAGAATAAGGAATAGCAAAGCTAAAGCCAAAGCAGGGGGACCCCTTCAAACCAACTCAGTATTTACCACCTTATTTAAATTATCATAAGAAAGACATACAAGGACCTGAACACAGCTGTTCTCCAAGCCCAGATTTCATCAGGAAGGGAAAGTATTTATATATATTCATTCATCCATTCTTGGTTTCCATACATAAAAAGGCATAGATAGCAAAATTATGCTTGCAATGCTTGGATCTAATTTGTCTGGTGGAATCAGAGTAGGTTGGTTTATAGAGGTCTCCAAGATTAAGTGGGTTCTTAATCACTTTTCAAAATGATCAGAACAATGACAGAAAAAGAGACCTATTTTTGTCCTAAGACAGTATTAAGTAACAGATTTTAGTGCAAACATTGGGTTTTTACACATATCAAATTAGCCCTCAGGTTATCAGAGTAGCTGTAAGGGCTCCAGAATCTGTGGCCACAGGGTCATGCCAAGTATGAGAGGTGTGAGTTTTATTGGTGGAAGGTGAAAGCTTTGTAGCACCTAAACTCTTTCAAACCCCTGTACTATAGGTGCATGTTAGATCTATTTCCTATCCTTATCCTGTGGTTAATGCAAAATACCAAAGAATGCTCAAATTTTGCCTGCTAAGCAGTATAAACCCTCTATCCATGTAATAGAACAATTAGTGATACAGCATTTCTTCTGAAAACAGTATAACTTTACATGACATAAGGTGCCTTACTCCTATTAAAAAGACCTGAATCACAGAAAATGCAGCTTCAGAGACCCTTAAACAGGTCTGAGCTGTTAAAACTGAACTTCATTATTGTATTTAGCAGTTTTTCATCATGAAAGATACTTTCCCATCAAGAAAGGTAT
The DNA here is from genome assembly GCF_045843805.1 of Urocitellus parryii. NCBI lineage: Eukaryota > Metazoa > Chordata > Mammalia > Rodentia > Sciuridae > Urocitellus > Urocitellus parryii. Next base: position 130,405,716 of record NC_135540.1, read on the forward strand.
TGATAAAAATTTAAATTTCAGTGGTTTTCCAACAAACCCTATGAAAGTTAGCTATATAGAGGTGTGTGCATCTTCAATGTTTAGAGATATTAGTCTTAGACACATCTATAGATATTTCAGTCTCTGGTTTTCTTAACTATGTATTGGATTTAATGGAAATATAATTAATAAAAATATCCAGCTAAATGGAAATGGTAGCTTTCAATAGACTAGTAGAATCTACTTTTTTATTTTTTTAAAAATATAATATGGAATTATTTTTCTCCATTAAATATAAGAGATTAAGGAACAAAAAGACAACTATGAATTTTCTTATTCATAGTCACAAATATCAGTCAAACAGATGCTCTGTCAAAATAGATAGGCCATAAACTTGATGTTGATTTTATAGCAAATTGGTTTAAATTGTGTGGAAGTTTAGCAATTTGGATAGTCATATGAGATTTATCACCCACAGAGACAAAATGTCAGAAAAAGGGTGATGGCTTTGTAAGAGTATCCCAAATGCTCTGTCTCTTCCTGATTTTCATCTTGAAGGACATGGGTCACTAGAAGCAAATACTTGCTGGTAAAAAAAATAAACATAGACAAAGTATCTCAAATGTTTAATTACATTTTGGCTATTTTAAAAATTCTCTCTTTTCACATATGTTTTGGTGAGTTGGTTTGTATGGGGAAAATGATTTAAATGGAAATGCTATTGAATTGTGGGATAAGAACTTTCTACATGAAAAATTCTTTTTTTGCTGCAAGCAATGACTTTATAATGGACTCACTTTGCACTGAGCTTGCTGGGTCTTATATTTGATTGTCTGAAACCATCTTAGTTCCTTCCATTATTTACATTACATCTAATTTACAAAACACCTACCAGTTATAGAATAATAGAATGGATTAGTAAATAAATAGGAGCATAGTGCCAATGATGCTTTCAAAGAGACACAGTGATTGATGGCATAATGTTTCCCAGTGTTCATACCTGTGTACTCAGGTGGGCAAAGGCATGTGTAGTTATTGATCCCATCAACACATGTAGAATTATTTTCACAGTCATTGTCTTCACAATCATCAACATTGACTTCACAATTTTCTCCTTCAAAACCATCAGCACAGATACACCTGAATATCAGGGCAGAAAGGCAAAATAAACACAAAAACAATTCACATCTTTTTGCTGCATTTTAAATCCATGTGATCTAAATATTGAAAAAAAACATAAATACATTTGTAAATTATAGAGCTCATAAAATTATAAGAATTTGCTTTTTAAAAGTTTTGAAATGCCATGTTGTAAGTATTGATTTAATGTAATATCAAACAAACCAGAAAACATTAAAAAATAAAACTTATGTTGGCTTCAAGATGGTAAGTGGCTTCAGGGTCTTAAAAACCAATATTTCCAGGTATGATACAGAAATAAAGTTTGACTCCACAATCATAGATATCTTAATCCCAAGATTTTCTCTAATAGAGTAATTTATTTTAATATTTATTTTTTAGTTTTCGGTGGACACAACATCTTTGTTTGTATGTGGTGCTGAGGATCGAACCCGGGCCGCACGCATGCCAGGTAATTTATGCTTCTTTACTCAGAAATGAGGAGGAACTAATTCTGATTCTTAAAATCACATCATCTCCTACTCTATGTGAAATGTTTAAGATGTCTGGCAACAAAAAAGAAATGTAAAAATTAAGTTTTGTCTTCCTTGTAATTACAAAATATGAACATTTTCTCTAAGACAATAAATGCAATTTACCACATAAAATATTGTATACTTAATCTCAAGTAATATCAGTATGAGCTTTGAGTAAAGTGTAGATGGATAAGAGAAAATTTTGTAACAGAAATGAAGTATTTTTCTTCTATAACGTGACAATTCTAACAAGTGTTAGCAGTAGATTAGCATTCTAAAGTGAAATTCTTAATGTCACTTAATGGACTCTTTCATAATTCATGAAGTACATCTGAAGTAATTGTACTGTATGATTAAATAATTCCAGATTTAAAATGTTCACAGCATGATTGTCTATGTATATTGTGGCCTGGAAATGAATCATTAATTTTCTGTTTCAGTGGGACCTACATCTCATCATTGCACACTGTCTGTTAAAGCAATAAGCAAATCATCAGATGAATGCAGGACTTGCAGTAAGGGAAGAGTTGGCTATTAATTAGCATAATTGAGCCAACACTTTGTCTTGCCCTAATCTGACTTGATTAATCATATGTGTATGTGCACGTTTTTAAATTTTTGATTTGTAACATCCTAAGCTGAGAACCCTGTGGAGTCTCCATTTGTTTTTAATATTGCAGTATACCTCTGGGAGGGACCAATACATATTGTCCTTATTATGTTTTTCTTTTTTAAAAGAATGCCCTTGGGTTTGAAAAGGAAAATGCCTGTTTTCTTAGTTATTCTTGCTCCAATACTTCAGACAAAGGAAATCACAGCCTCATGACTTACCAGAATCCATCTTTTTCCCCTTCTTTCAAATGGCAAGTTCCTCCATGTTTACATGGGTTACTGATGCATGCATGAATTGGGACATCACAATCCTGCCCCTGTAGAAGGAATGGCCAAGTTAGGCTGAATACAAATGAGGACATCCACAGAGCACAGAGAAAGCATAGTAGAATTATGAAAAAAAAAAAGATATGTTTCCAGACTGTGGCTCTCACAACAGCATCTACTTACCTTGAAGCCATAGGGGCAGGTACATCGATAAAAGTCAACTGGATCATTGTTACAGGTGCCATCATTTTTACAGGGATTTGATAAGCAGGGATTACACTTAGCTAGAATGTTGACATCGACAGGGCCTAAAAATTAATTGAAAAATACGAGAAAGAGATTTTTTTCAATGTTAGTTCATTTAAAATTATTTCTACTCTTTAATGTAACAGTAAATTTTGGATACAATTATAGGTCATGTATCTATATGTGTTTCCCCAACAAAATGAAACAAGGAATCAGCATAATCAGGTGTTCAAACATGCAACACATGGCTGTGATAGTTTTGGGTCAGATCTGGACTCTGGATTGATAGTTTAGGGGGTTTGTGTCTAATGTTAATGACATCAACATCACAGGGTAAATTCCCTTATGAGTTCAAAGTTTAAGTGGATGCATTTCATGGTAACTGCCTACATTTCAGTTTTAGCCAGTTTCATGGAAATGCATACTATTAGTCTCAGAGAGGACCATAAATGTAGTGATGGGATATGAGAGTTTTATGAAAAAGTAGAAATCTATCACTATAATTAAAAGCATAATAGAACACACATTCCCAGATAGCACTAGCTTGGTATTGTTACTTTCACACAGGAGATACAATCCGCGTTCTGTGATCTTGGTGAGGTGTTTGGGTTTTTTGGTTTTGTTTTGTATTGTTTTATGTGTGTGCTAGAGGTTGAAATTTGGGCCTCACACATGCTAAGCCATGCTTTATCACTGGCTATACCCCCAGCCTCACTGCTACTATTATACATATAGAAATAAAGTAAAAATGTAGTCTCCATTACATTCTCACTTGCATCCTTTTAATTCAGTTTGTTAGTTCTTTAGCACAATAGATGATAGCTGAGATCCACATTTTCTTCTCCAAGAAAAATAAGTATCATTAAAATGACCTGTACTTGCAGTCTCACATTTTTAAGTTTCATGATCCATAGTAGGCCTAGATCAAATGCAACTAGTTTCCCATTATTTGCACTTATTTGATAAATAGCTAATAATGCTGAAAATGAACTGTTCTCCATAAAATTATGTTCCACTGATGCTACTTATTTACATTTGTAAAAGCTCATTAGCTTTCTTTTAAGAAGCTGTTTCTGACTAGGATGATGGAAAAGTGGCATCTCTCTATATAAAATAGAAATATTTTATAAAAAATTCATTGTATTGTTGTTACCAACAATCTCTTTGTAGCTCTTTATCTTCATTGGAACGAGCAACAGTAAATTCAGTCCTGCATGTCATTACACACTATTCCTAACAAAATGGTTTGGATAATTATTGTGAATATATGTTGAGCATGCCCCCAATCCTTATTATCACTGACATAACCTTCTAATGTAACTTTACCCAAAATACTGTATGACTTCTGCTTATTTAAGCTATCTTTCATGAAATTACTCTACAGATTAGAGCATATGTTTGTGGGTTATGCAAATTTACATAGTGGTTGTGGAGTTCATCACCATGGGAAATACCAGTACTTATTCAAATAACAATTTTGAATTAAAACCCATGAAAAAAAGAGTGCTTTGTGTTGTTTTTCTATTAGCAACACTGAACTGAAAAGGAAAACCTTGAGTTATATTTGCATTGAAATTCCTGTTTCTTTTCAACATTTGGAAATGGATGACAGTTATTGGGATGACAGTGTTAATGGAAAGGGTGGTAATTGCTTCTAGTGATACCTCACTCACTAGGGACCACCTTATCAATACCAGTATCCCTTCCACTTTTTTCTTGATAACCAAAACAACTTAGTTCAGTCTCTGTATCAAAATGTAGTTTGGAAATTACTGGAATTAATTCTGAAGTGGGCCTCAAGAAGTTCAATTTCTTTCCTCCCCCATTACTTATCAACTAAAGAACAAAAAAATTTGTTGTCACTAATCAGCATATTAGAGAAATTAAAGGTTGGAATTAGTTCAAACAGTTAATTAAATTAGCATAACATCTCACAATAAATGGCTTTGTGTTTGCTAAAATTCTATTTAGAGTCAGTAATAGCAAAATAATTTCTAATTATTTGGGAGAGAAGAAAGAATGGAACTCAGAACAAAGGTAGGAGATGAAACCTTTGTGAAATGCAAGCAAAACATTAGGTCAGTATGTGCAAGCATGTGAACATTCATCTGGCTGTATCCCAAGACCTTGAGGAAAAATGTTTTTTGGTCTTACTGTGCTTTCAAACTTGGTAAGTCTATGATTGAGTAGAAGAGTTCAGGGCTGGCAGTTTTCAAGTTCATCCTGTGCAATGAGATGCCTTTCAAAAGTTAAGTTTAATTTTAAGTATTTAGATAAGAAGCTAGAGATAGTGTTGAGAGGGGGATGTGGATATACCTTGAAGAACTTACTAAGTCAATAGGTAACAAAACTGCTGGGATGAAGGAATCTTTGTCCATTTTACCAGAGAATCAATAATTTTATTTAGTAGATGTCCACTGAACCAAATGACTAATAAGCAATATCTAATTTGTCCATTTTTCCCTAGGAACAAATTTAATTTCCTATGTTACTAATTAAGCCGAATTATTTTCATATTGAGAATTTGTACATGTATATGAAAGAAGATTTTTGTCTCTTTGTATAAATATTCAGTGTAGTTGAAAAATCAGGGTAATAGGCATTTTCACATTGAAAGGCTACTCTGACAATTTGTTAAACATGCTGAACTGTTTTGGGGGCACTGGTTTTGGGAACACAGTAAAATTTTGAGTTCTAACTTCAGTTAGTAAAACAGACTTCTAGAGCTGGCATTCTATTTGCTCCTCATTTCTGATAGTTTTCTTTAAAATCAGTTCTTCAAAGATAATTTATTTCTATTACTTGAATTTGAATTGAGGAATGCAAAAGATGATTGTAGGTTGTATAAATTCCAAATGTACATAGCAGAATTCTTTTGTATCTCCAAATACTTACAATGATGTGTGTGGTTTTTTTGGTGTGTATATATATATATATACACACACACACACACACACAATATATATACACACACACACACACACACACACACACACACAAGGACTCCAGGGATGGTTGAAAAATTTGAAAACTATAGGAACTATTAAGAACATCATAGGAATGGAAGTGGTTATCAAGACATAATTAACTTCTGGTATACCAGAACCCAGGGTTAATGATTTTCATATTGTTGAGGAATATGATCATGATTTGGAAATTTGGTGTGAACAGCCATTAAAAGTAACAGAATAACTTGAGGAAGCAGGGGAGGTTCTTTTGGTTCTGGCATTGCTGCTTGGAAGGGAAATGTAATTTTCAAGCCTTTTCCCTTTATAAAGCTAACTGTTTCCAAGAACTGTTCAAATATTGTCAACAAATTAGTTCTTATGCAATGGGCACCATGGAGAAGAAATCTCATTTCCAGAAGATGGTTGTGTACTAGTGTTGCTGAAATGAATACGGCTGGAGTAGGGTACCTGGATTGATGTAATAGTTAGTCCTGACTTAAGAAAGCATGTAACATCAGCTCCATGGATATAAGTGTGCTTAGTTTAATAATTCAAAGGGAATTGAGAAGAAGGTTTGGTTCACAGTCTGTTTCTGCCAATTACTTTAATCTTTAATGAATGAACTGCTGGACTTCAAATCCATTAAGGTTTGTAGGTGGACTTGCTTACTTGACTCAAATCACTAGCTATGCACCTAACACCAATATTACTACCCACTGAGAGTTGTATACCACTATGATTTATTGCCAAAAGCTCCAAACAAAAATTTCTAACCATGCTCCTGACTCTCCCTTAATTCTGGCATCCCCCAGAAACATGAATCCAACAACATAATTCTCTAGCTTTGCCCTTAGTGCAGTCTGATGTAGAACAAAGACAAAAAGACATATGTAGAGAATATTTGATGTTGGTCATAATGAGCCAAAAGGAGACTTTTATTCAAGACCAGTGAGTCTATGTTTCACTTGCATTTCTTAAGCACTGCATTTCTTAAGCATTAACAGCAGAGATATATTTGTTAACATTCCATTGTTATTTATCAAATAATTATTGAGGATCTACTTTTTGCCAGGCACCAGGTTATGTTTGGGAGGATCAAGGCCAAAAAAATGCCTGAGTTCCTGGAAAAACTTACTGTTCAGCAGTCAAGACACACATGTATCAATTAGAGAAAGAATGTGGGAAATGAGAAGGCAATCTTACAATACGTGTTTTTAGATTCTACAGACCATTAAGGCAAAGGAATCCACAAAGTGAATGGAAAGATGCGTTTGAAGTTCATAATGAAAGTCATGGCTAGATAGTTGAGCAACAGACTGAATTCAATCAAGAATGTAATAGGGCCAAGGACAGAATTACACGTGTCTACATTAAAGACTGTGTTAAAAAGGAGATGTTGGCAATCGGAACAAAGAAAGAGAAAACTATAATGTATATAAAGGAGCTGTAGCCACCATTGCCTAAAATGAAGAGAGAGCCAATGGTAACTGAAAAGAAGCCATTGAACTTAGAAACATGGAAGTTGTTGGTGTCCTCATAATAGTTTCAGTTGAGAGATACAGATGGGCACCAGATGATGGGGGTTAAAATTCTGTGAATTTGCATTGCATAAAAGGTTACATGTGACTCCTTTAGGATCACCGGGCTTGATCATTAACTCCGGTTTAAATGTGATCTTAGACCAATAAATGAACTTCTTATGTTTAAACATAAAAGAACAATACTTATTTTATGGAATTATATCAAAGAGAATATGGATGTGAAATGTTCAAAACTGAATGTATAATTGTTGGTTTTCTTGACCCTATTAAAACAAACGTCAGTTAAAAATTTCCCAGTTCAAAATCTTAAAACATATAATGAAAAATAGTCCCTGTTTATTTTTTAAAGAGTGGTGCTTTTGATATATAACTATATAACTATATACTTTTGATAGATAATTATATATAGTATATATATAATTATATACTATATATAATCTGAATTTAGCTAATGTATACATTATAATCCCCCCAAAATAATGCTATTTAAAAATTAAAACAATATATTAGTGATCCTAAATCTGAAACTGTAAAATTCTAAATAATGTTTCAAAATAGTGAATTTCCCATTATTTATAGTTTGGGGTAAATTAGTTAATCATCTTCATACTTAGTTAATAACTAAAGATAATATCAATCAACAATTTTGAGACACAAACAAAGTTTGTAAAAAATCCCCCTAAAAGGAAGAAGTTGCCCTTGCAAAAAATTAGTAGTATTTCAATGTTGTTGCTGAGGGGTGGTCAAATTTCTACTAGGAGTTCCCAAATCTACAGAATTCTTTTTTTTTTTATTATTGGTTGTTCACAACATTACAAAGCTCTTGGCATATCATATTTCATACATTAGAATCAAGTGGGTTATGAACTCCCATTTTTACCCCAAATTGTATATAATTAGGACAAGAGATCAGCCAGTGGGTGGCAAAATGTTAATTATTTTAGGATTTCAAAAGTTTCCAGGTTCTTGACACTCAAGCTGACTCCTACAAATAAAGTAATTACATTTTTTAGCAGCGTTTCTGTGTGTTTATTCGATCCCATGGCTGTCAGACACCTGTCTACCTGGGTCTCCACCTCTGTTCCATTTCTAATTTCACTTCTACTTGGCTTCCTGTGACAATGTCCTGATGGCTTCATGGACACAGCAATGTCACTACCATTTCATAGTTGTGTGGTTCAAGTAGATATCACTAATATCTAATATGTATTTCTATCACCAAAATTCCAAATTATTTTAGAATTATCTACTTAAACATATATACTAATAAAATATAAACTCCAAGAAGATAGAGGTTTATATTCTATGTTGCATAATGCTGTATTCTTACAACCTCAGAACTGTGTTTGGCATATAGTAGGAACTGTAATATTTATTAAATGAATGAAGGTATATATCATTAATTTCAAATAGAATGCTCACTCCTAAGCATGCTTAAGTGTTCAAGAAATGTTTATAAATGAAAAACAAACAAACAAACAAAACCACCTGGAGTTTAGTTAAAGTGTAGCTAAATCATCCTAAACTAGGAGTCTTAACAGGAATATTGGAAATTAGCAAATTTCAAGTTGCATGATAATTTTGTTAATGAAAATCAGGAGAGACAAAAACTTCTATTTTCTTATAGAATGACCGATCGCTCTAATGTCATCTGAAGGTGAAGAGAAGAGGTGGTCATCTGGGATACAGAGGTAATGACCACCTATTTTTCCACTCAAGAATGTTCTTGTCTGGGTATTAATTAAATATGCTCTGATCATCTGTTTCATTCTGTTCCTTATTTTTGTTGTATATCAAAAAATATGGCATTGTACAATAAAGAAAATACTCTGAAAAACTGAATAAGTTCTTATTGAAATAATTCCTCAAAATAATTGCATAGATTTTTATTGCAGAATAAAATGACTATTTTAAAATTTAGTTTTATAAACTTGGCTTCAAATAAAGAATATTATCTTTATGCTGTGATTTAAAATTATATGCTGACAAACCTTAATATTGGGAGATTTTGTACTTACATGCATTCCATGAATAAAATAAAAAAGATTCACACTGCTCTAACAATAGGAAAATTAAATTAAAATATGAAAACATTCTTTTACAAAATAGATAAAGGAACATCACTTTATTGCTCTCAAGTTCCTAAAGCATGCATGTTCAACAGCACAGGACTCAGGAGATATCCTTGAGTGAATTATTTTGATTAACAGATTTGAATACCTTGTGTTCTACTAACCCATTTCTTATAAGTAAATATTTCTAGCAAACCTCTGAGAATAGTTCATAATTTTCATTTTCTCAGTATGTTTCCATAGTAGGCATCAATCTTATTGAGACTGATACATTGTTCTGAACATATTTTTTATAGAAAATTACAAAGTAAATTTCAACAACATGCTCTGAGTCAGAGATTCAGGGTTCAAAGTCTGTCTTCCTTTACTCAGATTTTGATATATTATTAGTCACCCTACATGCAATATTTTCCTCTCTAAAATGGGGAAATGACAGTTCTCACATAGGAATAATGTCAAGATTAAATGATAAAAATGTAGGTAACGTGCTCAGCATAATGCTATAACTGAGAAAGGAAGTGATCATTTATTATTAGTATCAGTAGTGATAGCAGTAGTAATATTGGCAAAGATCCAGTCTAAATTGTCATAATTCTTGAGCTAGCAGAGAAATAATAAGAAAAGGAAATTTCACAATATTTTGACAAATGTTGAGACAAATGCAAAAAAACATTCTGAGTTTCAGTGCTTGCTATCACTCTAAAATTATATTAAGGTATAGAAAATTGAATTAAATTCTTGTCTGCTAAATGCAATTGCATGACATGTGTTGAGTTTTGAATGTTTGCACTGTTGCAAACTGTCCTGTATCCATGCTTTTAGCTATTTAAGGGATAACTTCAAATATGCATAATTTATTGATTTGGTAATATAGTGAATATTAAACTAATCTGCCAAAGTTCAGCTGAGAGACCTAGGACTTTCTATTATCTGTCAATTAACAAATCCCAGCTCTGTTTCCTGGGGGCACTGAAACAGGTACAAAACTTTCCCACAATGCAGCTCTGCTCCTGCAGTTCTGCCCACCAGGTGCACCATCCTCACAATGGTCTATCTGTCCCAACTACTGGTTTAGACATCTTTGCATCATGAAATGTTCTACAGCCTGGACATTACCATGATTTCTTCCTTTGAGCTTTTACAGCAATTACTACTATAATTTGGTAGCCATGAGTCATACGCGGATAGTTAAGTTTAGATTTAAATGAAATGAAAACTTCAATTCTCCAATCACATTAGCCACATGCTAATTTTCTCAATAACCACATGTGGCTGGGGGCTACCATACTAGCTAGTGCAGATGGAGAACATTTTCATATCTGCAGAAAGTTGTAGTGAATAGTACAGATAAGAATTTATCTTCTGCAAGCCTATTTCCATTCAGGCTATACTAAGTATGTGAGATGCTACAGTCATGAAATGAAGAACGAAAAGGTCAAATAAATTAAATAAACCTTTAGTTAAATTTGCATATATATATATATTAAGCATGTACTGAATTTCTGAGATCATTTAATAAATTAATGCAAACTATAATGTTCCAGGGTGGACTATAAGTATATAGCTCTTCAAAATTGTGTTATAACATCCCCCAACTCATCCCACAAAAATAACAACAGAAACATCTCCAGGGAATTATAAACTTAAGAAAGAATAAGCACCAGCATTCTTCAAAAAGAAATGTGGGTTCACCTGAGCAGAGAGGTGTAACAGAACTAGGTTGCAATTTCTCAACTTCCCCATGTAATCTGCCCCATAATATTCCCTCAAACAAGATTTCATGTTTCACCTTCAATAGTAATTTCTGCCTCACATTGCCAAAGAATGGTATACCTCTCTGTTCACCGGAAACTAACCTTGGCCATTGCCACAAAGAAATATCTGGGATTATGAAAGAACAATTTAAACAGTTCAAAATCATTGTCACTTGTAAAGTTTCTTGCAATAAATGCACCTAACCTCTTAAGAGGCATTGCAATAAGATTTACCTTGCTTTTCATAATGATATTAAAGCATATATAAATAATTATGTCATTTCAATTAATGGTGCACCAGTATTAATGACAACAATTCAATTCAGAGGAAAATGTAAGCATTTATAGACTTTTGATGGTGGGAAACTTAAAAACTTGAAATCATATTGTACCAAAGTGTTAGAATTTTCTGAGGTACTGGGATAGAAATTCAAAGAGAACAAAAGAAGTTCTAGGAAGAAGAACAATAAAATATGTGAATGGTTATCTTTCTTTTATTTTTTTTTTAAACTTAGTTGTGGCACTTACATTCCACCAAATACATTTAAAAAGAACACCCAAAAAGGTTTGTTTTAAAATGCTAACATTTGGAATGTTCTGCAAGTTATGATGGTTTTGCAAACATATTTAGGTATGAAAAAAGCATTAGATGCTAATTTTAAAATGTTAGGTGGGTGTGATTTTTGAAAATTCCTTCTTTATCAATAAACCATTTTTTTGTTGGAGTTCTGAAATGTTGGAATACATGCATCACTAACCTATATTGTGTGTTTACTGTGAGACATGTAACCTGAACATATCAAAACATTTAATCCTATCAAAACCTTTTAAGGTTGATACTGTCATCTTTTCTTACTCATGAGGAAACCGAGGCACAGATTTGTTAAGTGATTAAACTAAGGTTATCTAACTGTTGGGAAATGAAGCCAGGATTTACCCCTGACCAGGCTGAGGTTCAAACTTATGCTGTTATCTACTTATAGCACAATGTTTACTCCCCAAATATTCTTTTCCTGCATAAATGTTCAAGTGTTAAAAAATTATTTTCCCAGCTAGGTTTGCAAGACTTGGAAGTGAATACCATACCATAAACTTCTTCATGTTTCATAATACAAGGATTTAGTTTTAAACATAAAACAAGCTTATTCAATGTTTGCTGACTATAGATTTAGAAGTTTCAAGAATTTTTATCCTCTATATAATAATTTCAAGCAGTCCTCTTAAAACATCTACAATTTGTGAATAATAGCTACCTTCTATCCCATTTTTGGTAAGGAACCTAAGCTCATATATAAGATTGTCAAAAATCAAAATGCATGAAACAAATTTATAGTAGTTGTCTCTAAGACTTGTGATAATGGTTAATCTTATTTCTGTTTCTCATTGTTTGTAGTTTTCGATTTAGAGTTTAAAGTGTTCCTACTTAGATTTGAATTTGTTCACAGATTACTCTTGTAATAATGGAATAAAGTAATATTTGTTATGAAGACACTATTTGGAACTCACAAATACATCAAAGGGAAAAGAACGGAATGCGAAGGATCAAGACATAGGAACATCCACACAGGGAGTCTGTGGCATATGAGGCGGGTCAGAAGGTTTGGCTGACCCCTTGAGGGGTTTCTTCTTACCTGGTATCAGGAAGCCACAGGGCCCTGGCAACCCTAAGAGCAGGGCACATGCTCAGGCAAGGCAAAAGCAGAACATTGTACTTGTTAGAGACTATGAAAGGAATTTCCAGAAATTGTGCTTCTATCTAAATCCTCTAGAAAACTTAGTCATTTCTGCAATGTATCTGAAAATGCTAGTTCTTTAGCTGGGCATTTGAGTAACAGTTCTTTCTTGTCCAAGAACAGAGATAGAAAAAGTCATCATTTACTGGGCTTATCAACTGGAACTTAGAAGTCTAGCTGAATTTTTGTTTTTGAATTAAAAGTGATTTAAAAAAAAAGATGTGCAAATATTTAAAAACCATACCTTGACATGTAAATTTTTTGGAGGGAGTTGTGAGTAACAGTTTATCCGCCATTTCTCCAGGACCAGCACAGCGAGCAATTCCAGGTTCCTTATACTCCGACTTCACCCAGTCGGAGAGCCACTGCATGTTACAATCACAGTAAAGAGGGTTGGCTCCAATTGCTCTGGAAAAACAACACCACAAAAGCACACACACACACACAGTATGGAAGCATTGTTATTTCCTAAGGGAACAGAATTCAAAGTGATGCTCAGTAGAAAATCCCAATAGCTTTATTGATGATAACACTTTAGAATAAAATGGAGACTTTGGGGAGTTCCCAAATTTCCTGAACCATGAGCATCTGGGGGATTTAGTGAGTTGTCACTAATGTTAACACTTACCTGAGCTTCGCAAAGTCTCCCATACTTTCAGAGACAAGGTTGATGTTGGATATAAGTACACTCTAAAGGCATCCTGCATTTACTAATTATTTACTATGAACTCAAATCCCTATGAAAGGTTCCAAGGACTCAATGAATGAATAAGGCATCATTCTTAACTCCAAAGAACTCCTTGTGCTGAGGAGATGAGCAAATAGTCAGGCACAAATAATTTTCATTTGAAAATTATTTATCACTGCTATTGTAGAAGTATTCTCAAGAAGCCTACAAACAGAGACTACTATTTTTTTTTGGGGGGGGAGCTAATGGTTTGAGACAGTCTAACCTACTTGAGACAGATGGAGTTAAGTAGATGGGAAAGGTTGGAAGGATAATTCAGGTGAGGGTAAGTGTCAACACACAGAGGTACTAAATGGCATGAAATAATCAAGATACATAAAGCTAGTCTAACAGAGCTGGATTGGACCATCTGTCATTTCACAAAGTCTTTCATTTTAGGACTTTGGTTCTGACTCACATCAGGAGTTGTAGTGATAGAAAAGTAATTAAGATAATAGCTGATTTTTATTACACTATACTGTCTATGGGAGCTGGGTTATGCCATCTGTACCAACTACACCATCTTATTTTAAGTGGTAATTTCTATTAAGTCAATAACATTGGAATTACTTCACAGGTTAAGAAACTGAGTGAAAAGTTAATTAATTTGTTCACAGTTTTGCGAAACTTGGGCACAAGTAGAAGATACATAAAGCAGCATTTAAAAACTGATTAATTCTGATTTACAATTAATTTCTGATTATTGATATTTCTAGGTCTGGAGTTCAAGCATATTGATCTTATTCTTTTTGTCAGACTCTCCAGGACATACTTAAAATCATCTTTTATATTATAGCAATTTTAATGCCTGACTTCAACTAAGAATTGGAATATAGTAACTCTTTTCTTCCTATATATGTCAGATGCAAGTCCTTCTAAATTAAAAATGAGCAAAATCATGTTTTTGAACCATTTCATCTCATTTTCACTGACATTCACCAAATTCTTGCTATGACAGGAGACGAAGCGGGAAAAGGGAATGGAGCAGAGGTTTTTATGATCTCAGCCACAAAAGACAAATGCATGAATGAAATACAAGAGAGGATAGGGCACATGACAGAGAAGGCTCAAACTGCACTCCTTGTGGGAGGGAGAGGCTCACACAAAGACAAGGCTCTGCTCAGCTCAAGCAGCACACTGCCTGTGTAGCTATTTTTGATTCATGACCCTAACTCCAGCAGCAATGTCCACTTTCCCCTTTTTGATGTGTTCTCTGCCACACTGGGTGGCAATCCTATCCCCTGAGCTAAGGGATTCATTCATTATATCTCATGCAGATGGAAACCACGGAGTTTGTGATACTGACTTTGAGGTAGGTCTGAGGGCTTAAAGATTAAAAAAAATAAAAATAAAAATAATTTGGAGGTTTTGCCTCCTGGTACCTAGTAGTCCAGTGGAAGGAATATGAACAGTAGAGAGCAGTCTGACAGATGGATTAAAAACTCACACTGATAACAGCCCCATAAGAGCAAAAAAAATTATTGACTATTGGATCCTACTCTCCAAACATCCCTCTTTCCCAGTTTTCTAACTTTCTAATCTTATTGAAATTTTGGAGATTTGGAGGGTAGTGCAAAGCTATGGGGGGAACATGGTAGGCGAACTTCTAAGGAATTGAGGCCCAATTGACATCCATATTTAGATGGGAGTAGGTTGACTCACCAGGTGATATCAAATTCAACATCATCAAAGGACTTTCTGGAACCTTGCAGTGATCCCTGCACTTCTTAAATTTGTCAAGTTATTATACCCAGTAAAAATAGAACACTGGAATTCTACACAAATGAGTTTTGTGAACCCTAGTTATCACATATATTTTAATTGCTTTACTCTGCTTTCAAGAAACATGGACCTAAATATGGGCTGTTATGAATGTTAGCACAAAGAACAATTCAATATTAACATGGTTATTTACCACTACCTGATTATAAAGTCAGTTTGAACCATGCCGACTTATTTATTTATTTATTTATCTATTTATTTTTTTGGCATGATGCCATATTAAAAGCTAGGTAAAAAATGAGTTCAGTTTGGACAAACTAGGGAAGGCTTTTTGGAAGATGTAATGCTTGGGATGTGACTCAGAATAGTAGGGTTGGACCAGGGCAAGTTCAAGGGAAGCTAATACTCTAGAATCAGAAAGCAAAGGGAAGAGAAAAAAGGCTCCTTGGGTTAGAGAGCCATGTCTGTAGAACACACACTTTAGGTAGCAAAGAAAACTCAACTAATTGAGGGTAAAAACCAAGGGTAAATTAAAGCTGTCTTGTAGTGGGCATCATATCCAGGTTGCAAATCTTTACATTTTCTTTAAAGATGAAACCAGTCACATTTTACAATGTTTTGATAAAAGTAGCGGTAAGAGGGCTGTTCCAAACTCAGGGGTAGTCTGAACCTTCACCCAAATTCATGAACTAGGTACTCACAAGTGTGATAATGCTGAAAGATCATTGAAAGCACCTTCAGGCACAACAGAAATGTCATTTCCATGTAGAGAACTGAAAGCAAGAGAAATTAAGATTAAATTTCCCACATTTCAGAAAGTTCAGATCCATGAATGTATGAGGCTTTGGTTTATAATAAGCATTTTAGCTTGTTGAAAAAAATAGATTATCCTGCAACTGAATATCCATTTGGAAAAGCAAAGGTGGTTTCTACCTTACATCTTCTACACATTATAAATCCCAGATTGAAGACTTAAGCATACAAATAAAACTAACACCGCTTTAAAACAAAGCACACTCCATTATACAATCATGGGACATGAAAGGCTTTCAAAAAAATGATATATACCCAAAACCGGAAAGAAAATGAATAGCAAATTTTTATAATATAAAAATACATCCCTGAGGTAAAAGATTCCATTTATAAAACAGAATGGGAAACATTTGCAAAATTATCAGATGCAAGGTTAATTCCTTTATAAAAAGACCTAAAAAGTACAGTCTAAGTAGTAAGTACATAATGACATCTACATTAATACTGAAAAAACAAAGTACCTAGTGGGAAATGGGGGAATGATATGATCAGGCTTCATTAGAATAAGAAGCAGAAATTCTCAGTAAGCAAACAGAATATACTCAAATGCTTTAGTAATTAGAAATGCAAATTGAAACAGGAATGGAAAACAATTTTCAATCTGTCACATAGAGAAAAATAAAAGGATTAATAGTATTCAGTGTTTGCAAGAGTGCTTAGAATAAGGTACTCTACTAAGCAGTTGATGAAAACATAAATTTGTAAATCAAGATAATCTTGCATTGCAGACAGTTTGACAGTTACTTTTGATATTTTCTCTAACTACCTGACAGCACCTTCCCATCCTAAGTCATTGCTAAAATGCCACAATGCCTGCACCAAGGTGAATGCACAGAATGTTCACCAGAGTATTGTATAGAATAATGAAAATTCACAATTAAACCAAATGATAGTGAAGATGATGATGATTACCTAGGTTATGTTTCCTCAACCTATGGAATACTCAGTCCTAGTTAAACAGTCGAGTAATCTCTAGGTATTATAGAATAGAAACATTCTAAAGCACATGTTACATAAAAATAGCTAATGGCAGAACAAGAAAAGATCCTCTTTATGACTTTTAAAAGTTATATAGCTGTGGGGAGAAATATAATAAGACATAAAAACAAATGTTTATAAAGAAAGACCAGATGGGCACCTCAAGCTGTTTTAACTGTTAATTATGAGGAAGGGGAGTGGGAGTGATGTTTTATTTTATATAAAGTACATTTTTGTAGTAAAAAAATGTATTCATGCACTATGAGATTTCTAAATAAAATAAGTTTATTGCTTCAGAAATTAATTGGAGCTATATAAAATGCCCATTTTAATGTTATTTCTTATCAAGCAAATGGCTATGTAGCAACAAGTATTACAAAAGAGAAATCCATGCCGTTCCCATCAAAGGTATAGAAATTTTTCTTTCCAAACTTATGGTGAATCCTAATGCATCTATCCTGACATAGCCAAGTATCAATAAAACAGTAAAACTCATTAAAAAGACAGCTCAAAACTCAGACCATAGGGTAGAGAGGTATTTGTTGAAGCCAGGATACTTACAGTAACCTAAGAGACTTCAGTCCATCGAAGGTTCGCGAAGGAATACATCTCAGACGGTTGTAACTGAGAATTCTGAAAGTATACATAAGCCTTTTTACTTTATCCAGAAATCCAATAATGCCCCAATGTCATATTTTAAATAAAGCAGTTAAGAAATTAATTCTTTGAGTATTTTATAAATCGAGGATATTTACACATGATATACATTATCTTTGTGTTGTCTCTCTAACATGACCTCAAATACTTCCCTCTGCCTGCCCTTCCCTCAACCATTATCTCCCTAAGATCATTCCAGAGGCTAGTGGTAAGGATCCCCACAACCCTCCCACAAGCATGCTAAATTACTCTTTTTTTTCCCCTGAGACCCCAACATTTTCTGTAAAATCTGCTCTTGTTTGAGGCTTGGCCTGTTTCTCCGAATGAAATTGATATTCCTTGAGTACAGAGATGCTTTCCATTCACGAGGATGGCCAGCATGGGGTAAATGTATTTTTGTCCCATGACATAATGAATACACAGTACCACACTTTCACACTCACAGGGTGAGAAGCTGGGTCATGTTGCTGAAGCTTTGATTGGAAAGGGTGCTTATTCTGTTGTTACTTAAGTCTCTAAAGGAAAAAAAAAATAAAAAATACACAGAGTCTTATGAACCAAGATAGAAATATTATTGATCTTAGACAACAGGCTCTGCCTGTTAATAGTCATACCAGTATTGTTAGCATTTTAATACTATCTGAAAATCATAAAACACTGGATTACTCTCTGGGGTAAATTACAACGTTATTTATATTTATTCGCATCCTGTACTGTTCAAATCAGTTGTGAATATATTTTGTGTCAGCCAATGAAGCATGAGCACAATGGCCAGTCTCATTTGGTACAGAAGCTTGAGAAGGAGTTTTTCCCACATTCCTCTGCGACTGTTTCCATAGACTTGGGCTGTTCTCTTCTACAGAGAGCTTTCTTGGAGGTGACACACAAGAGACGTACCTTACCAGTGAAGAATAAACCTTTGATCTTGAAAGTCCCATCAGATACACATACTACATCCTCACACATGTTCACTGATACAGATATTCAAATCTGATAACTAAAAGGACCCTAACTTCATCACATTCACAATATCATCATTAAAAACACCTGTGCTTCTGCTCTTATCTAAGTCACACATTAGTCCTCAATAAATATTTATTTAATGAATTATAAGTAAAAGAGAGATGCTAAATTTTTACCAGTGATAAATGGCTATTTATAAGTATAGTTGGTACTATGCATCATAACTTATATGAATTTAATTTTATTCTCATTACATATTTATCTTTATTTATATATTCACTATATATCTAAACATTATGTGCATGCACTATTTTTTTTTCTGAAGCAAAATCCAAAACATGAAAAAATGGAAGATTCAGAAAAAAGGAGGATGAACTTTTCCTTTGTTAAAATATATAAATATCAATAAAATTCTGATATTGGATTTGACTTATATAATTTGAAAATGGTAGGAATCTTATAGGAGCCTCATACTCTGTATTTTCAGCTGCTTAAATACCACGCCTAAATTTAAAAACAAATGTATCTAATTTAGCAAAAGATATTTGTATAATCAGTCACTGGTAAAGCCATTTCTGGGTTCATAAATCTTATTTCTCATTTCTAACTAGTTTAAAATAATTACATGCTGTCCCTCAAATGATCCGAATCTAGTAAAGTGATCCTTTGGAAATTGAAGCAAGTTTACTTTTTTTTTTTTTTTAAATAGAATAAAACACATGCAACTGGTTCTTGCTTTCAAATAAATAACTAGAAACAGAACAGGGCACATTAGAAGATGGTCTTTGATCTTTAACCATTTGTCATTGATATAGTCTATAGTACATTTAGAATGTTTGATTTTGCATATTTTATAAAAAACTGAAAGAGATGTTCTGCATGTTAACTCACCTCAGTGTATCTAGATAAAGTCTACACTGGGATATGCAATGTTTTCTGCTCTTATAGATTCCTAGAAGTCACTAATTAGTAATAAACCTTCTTATTCCAGGAACACTAGCAGTCTTCCTCTGAAACTAGCTTTTATACTTGAAAATGAAATAGACTTGAACTAATAAGGTTTTTTCCACTAACAACTATTATCTTTCTTGCTGATTTTTCTGTGCTCCGAAAAACTCTATCCATTACCAAAAAGGCTACTACTCTAAAATGTGACATTATACAAGATTGTATATATTATAATATATATTGTGCATATAACCAGATCAAAATGATTATATATTTAAATATCTTCTTACGTTTATAATTATAGTTAGAAAAATTGTTTACATTAATGAATGAAAGACATTACTTTTGGAGGACAGCAAACTAAATTTAAAAAAACTTTAATATTTTGAAATTTATTCTTAGAATCTCAGTATCTATCTTTGTTTAGTTTTCTTAAATCTTACATAAATATATATGGGTTTTATAAATTAAATTTTAATACTTTTAACCCATAACTTACTTTACAATGCTTTACATAAGAAACTTAAACCTAATAAACTAAATTTATAATGTATTTTCATTAAAGTTATTATGTACCATCTTTTGCTCAAAGTCAAGACTAAAGACATTGTTTTACTTCTTTTTCTTTCAACTTGTCTTATAAAAAAGCCATTACTATAAAAGAAGTATTCAGTTTTACTGTTTCTATAATATTTTGACTATATTTTATTGTGTTCATGCTTCTTTGAATAGAAGGGAAAATTCTTCCAAGACATTCTATTTCTTGATTTATATTCAATGAAGATGTAGCTAGTGACCCAGGACCACAATGATCCAGGAGGAGGGAAGCAGCTAACTGTAAACAATTTATGTTATCTGAAAGGTTCACTGAATCTTCTACCCATCCCCACTTTTATAAAATAGAATAAGTTAAAGATGGAGAAATTATGTTACTTACATAAGTGTTAAATGTTTGTAGTTAGAGAGTTCCTTGGGAACCAGTGTAAATTGATTCCCATCCAGATATCTACAAACAAAGACAAAATATTACCTTCTTATAAAGTAACAGGTGTGAATTATAAAATAAGTGAAGGGTATTTTAACCGAGGTAAGGAACCATTTGGCAGTCTTTTTCCCTTAATATGTTGTACCCTATTCTGGAATCATTATCGAAGAGAAGTAAGTAGAAAAAAACCACAGTTGTCCAATCTAACAGAATTCTCTGTGGATCATTTTAGGCTAAATCATAAAACCAAGAACAACTTGTGCACCCAGTGCTTTGTGGCTAATCTAGCAAAGAAGGTGAGCATCCAATCAAGAGTTGGTAATAAGGTTCATGCAGTGCATTATATTTTAATTGGCCTCCAGTTTACTTTCATTTATGTGGCAACAATGCCATGAAATTCAGCAACTAGTAACAAAACCCAGCTGCTGTGGCCAATATTACATTCTTCACTGCCTACTTATATATTAACGCACTTAAACACGTGCAAATAAAATGGGCAGTTTTAAGGAACTATTTGAGTATTTGGAATTAATCATGCTTAAATTAGAAATATTTTTAGAATAGTTTTTAATACTATATATTTGCTTATTGATAATAATTTAGGTTTCTTAGAATATTGTGACACTGATTCAGTATACAAATATAGCAAATATATCTGAAAGTACTAGAGAAGTAATCAAATGTAAGTACATTTTCTCTTTCTTGTTAGAGTCAGAAGAAGAATCAGAAAATAGGCTTTCAGTTAAATGACAAGACACAAACATAAAATAATGCAGAAGTTATAACTATGATATCACAAAAAGAAAAGTACATTTCATCTCCTCCTTTCCTAGAATTAAGATGGTGGAGGGTACAGTTGACTTCTACCAACTTGGGCCACTTGGCCATGATTCTGTCACATCAGGAAAGTGGCCTTCCTATCCAGTGTAGTAGCCAGTCTTGAGATTCCATTTAAAAGTTGGAATTTTCCTGGATATACAATTTGAGAAGTTGCCTATGCTACCAATCCATTTTTAATATTTTAAAATGAAAACATTTATATAAAAGGGATGAGCTGTCTAAACATGTAATGAATGTGTGATTCACAGTTGGAACATGTTATGCCTCCTGATACTTGCTCAAATGACTTCATATTTTTGACTCCTTCCTGTCTTTTAGCTAAGTTTTCCTTGTGTCCACTAGAGGGAAGCATCGTTCCATTTACTTCAGCATGCTGCTTTTACTCCAGGAAATGTCACAGCAGGACAAAAGGACTCAGAATGTGAAAGTTTACATGTAAACAATCTAAGGAGAAGTTAAATGGAACTGATTAAAAGTGATGGATAACATTTGTTCAGGCCTGTCCACCAATATATACTTATTTTGCCAAGTTATTTAACAATTTAATAAAATAGACATATGAGCGATTTCTAATATATGCATATCTGTTATTAGAATGAAGGGTCTTGCTGACTTGGCGAAGTTCTAAGGAGAAGCTCTCTGGGAGGTAAAAGCTGAATTCTAAGAGGTGAGTTAATATTCTCATCTCAATAACCAGCTTTGTCTAGAGAAAAAATACCACTTTTTAATAATTTGTTCACTTTTTAATAATACTGGTTCACAGTTCCGTAAGGATAAAAATAAAACAGAGGCAAAATGGCTCAATTGGAGTTATATCAAACAGACTGAAGATTCAACTTATGGCAGAAACATAGATAGTATAGACAGGGTGAATCAAGCAGGTTTTCAATGGAGCTTGATATAGAAATTAAAGAATGTCTGAAACCATTTGATGGGATGGAGGCCAAAGGCCATTTAAAATTGTCTAAAGAAAGATTTAGCATCAAAAGTGATCTGAGTGTTATGCTCCTCTCTGGACTATTCCTAAAATCGAGGCTTTGTGTACAGAACACTGTATAGGCATGTAGCCTCCACCCGCCCCAGAGGGAGGTCTATGGGGCCCATGTGGTCTTTAGAAATAAAAACATACTAAAACAAGGATGAAGTATTTAATTACACATATATAAAGCAGTGCTTACAGCTAATTAACTACTGTGATGGGTAGTAAAAGAACACTCGACAGCAGTTCAAAGATAAAAGGGATGTTGTGAGCACATGTGCTCAAATCGTGCCTGTGTTCTCTAAATGTGCCACTCAAGACCAAAATAGAATCCGTGAACAGGACATGATTCGAAAATAAGTTCCTTCTTTATGTTGTACGTTTCCAAAAGCTTATCAGAGCTGCCCATTTGTAATGCTCACATGCCTCTGCATGAATTTACAGGTACGGTTCAACACTAATTACATGTACATTTAAATCATTACTGGTTCACAGTTCCGTAAGGATAAAAATAAAACAGAGGCAAAATGGCTCATTTGGATTTATATCAAGCATTTGCACACCAAATTTTAGTTTAGAGATAAAAAAATTGGAATGAAGGGAGCAGGCAGGCATCATTATTCCAGCAGCACAGTCCCTGGTTTATTCTATTCTGCATATGCAGCAAGGATGCAGCCAGGCAAGTATGGGCAGAAAGTCTGAAGTAGGAAGGTCTAGGTATGCGGAAATTAGACATGTAATTTGTATTTATATATTGATTATGGAAATGTCAGGGATAACTGGCCTTGCATCCTTTAGGATCTAACAGTCTTTGATTTAGGAACAAAACATCAAATGCCTCTTTTTATGGGCAAAAGTTATGCCTGTTACTGCTACCTCTCAGATAATTATTTATCTTACATGTGAGATGCTGTTGCAGGGGTTATACAGGTGAAGAAGAATTAACCATATGGAATATCCTAGACACTGTAAATAAATTAACTTTAAGCATTTCCAAAAGTGCATTCAATGCAACATTTCTCCTGTAAAATGCTTAATGTATAAGGGATATAGGGCTGGATAAATGTGGGAGTTACCCAATATTTTACCATTCTCACTTGGAGCTTAATGCTGAACCTCAGCATAATAAAGGCACTGAGAAATCCTACTGTGGAAAAGGGAAAACACATCCAACCAGCAATTCCCAATTACAGGTTTACAGTTTTGCATGATAATTATTAACCGTTTTTAGAATATAATTTGCAAACAGGATTCTAAAGATTCTTGTTTGATCTTCATTTTCCTTGGTGTGTAAATCATTAATTGTGAGGGAAAGGGAAAGATGGGTGCTACTTACAACTCTGTGACATCTCTTGGAATACCTTTGGGCAAGACCTTCAAGCCCTTGTTGCTACATCGGACCACTGTATCCAAGCAAGTACATTCCGTAGGACAGCGAGAGAGTGGGGAACAGCTGTTGTCATCATTTCCTAAATGAACAGAGGAAAGAGCCAGATTTGTGGTTCTGAAGGCCTAAAAGGGCTTTTATGCCATTCAATTGACAAACGCAAGGGTCTGGAGTCATATGATCACTTATGTATAGAGCAATAACTATTTACAAATTGATACCACACATTCTATATGCCATTGTGTTTAGATTGCCTAGGGCAGAAGTTCAGAAAATAGCTCACAATTTGTATTACTAATATAACCATATTTGTTCAGCTATTTGGACTTTATTTTTACAATTAGGGCATATAAATGGACTGAGTTATGGAAAAAACTATACATAGACATTTCTGAAGAGACATAACGGGGCAGCTTAACTTAAAATGATAAGGAAAAACTGCATGGGTTCCTCACTTTGAAATACAGAGCTCAAATTAGTTCTCTGTTCACTGGTAATAATAATAGAATCTGCTCTCCCTACCTTAAGTGCTATTACAAGAATCAATTGCAATGATAGAGCATTAAAAGTGAAAACTATTACTTTTGTCAGATTTACGAGAACTTCTACTTTATAAGTCAATTGCTTTTCTCATTTGAAAATGGTAGTTCCTAAAAGAGATGCCAAGGATAATAAAGAAAAAGTTAAAATGAAGCTATATAAATAGTATCAATCACAAGTTGGAAAGTAGAAAATCTTCTAAAACACTCAGAAACTCACATCAAGAGAACTCGGATGTGAGAGGGCAAATCTGAGAAAAGAAGTATCCTGCTGCCAAAACAAAATAAACAACAAGCAAAGCAAAAGATGCACAGTCGTCACATGTTGCAGAGCCACAGTCTGCTGCACATTCAGGCACTGGTGCATGGATGGGCATGGGAATGCCTGGGACCAAAGATGGCAAGAGTCTCTTACCATCATCACAAGTGAAGTCCTGAATGGCCACGTCCTGAATGGGGATTTCTTTGAGGAAGTATGGTTTCTGGCACCGAGGATTTCCAGTTACAATTCTTTTCTTCCTGAGCCACTCTCCCAACCAAGCCAGGTAGCAGTTACAGTTAAAAGGATTGGCCAAGAGGTTTCTAAGCACCATATGCAAAAAATGCACAGTTTAATTTAGGATTTCATTGTCTTCTCAAAACCCCATGCCATAGCTCCCTGCGGGTTTCTGCTGGAACAATTCCTTGTTAGTCTTGTTTTCACATCCCCCATTCACTCACAATACCATTCGACATATGCTATGTATATTTTTACTTAAATATTTATGTCTAAAATTTAAACAATAACAACACTTGCAGAAAAGAGAATTCTTCAAATAATTTTCATGTATAAAAGAGAGTGAAGGCAGCAATTTGGAGTTTATGCAGTGGATCCTGATAGATATCTCATTTAGAAATAATTTAAACTTGTCAGAAATCTGACTTACTGTCAAACTTCCCTGCACTGATAATGCAGTAATTTAATATAAAGATGAAGGCTGATTACCTTATATTATTGAGTTTAACCTGACAACAGCTATTTCATTAATTTGTCATCTCAAGATTCCCATCTCTTATTTGCTCCAGAGAATAGGTTTCCTATCTAAACTGACAGCTGAGTTGATTAAATGCCAGTTATAAAAATGAATTTACTTCTACAAATCTCAATACTTTTGGCATCTCACCACTTCAGCACAAACCTATTGACAATCCCATTATTTATAAACATGCCATCTTTAATATGCACAAATTAGTCACTCCATGTAAAATGTCGAGTTTTATGTGGAAAAAGGATTAAGTACTTTATTGATGGATGGATGTTTCCCTCAAATGACTTCTTCAGTGATTTGAGGTATGCTAAACATGCTTCCCCATGCCCTCTGTCCTTATTCCCCTCCTATTGAGTTAGGTTAGCATATTTGGAGAACAGCATTTCCAGGAAATCATCAGGTATAATTCATAATTCCTAGCACTGTTTTTCAGACACTGATATACCAAAGGCCTGAAATATATTCTTTGGAGGTTTTTTTTTTTTTTTTTGACATTTTCCAAGTTCTGTGTATAGACCTACAATTTTTTTTTAATTTTCAAACTGTCTACATAAAATATACTCTTACACAGACTCAACCTATTTCTTCAATATTTTCCTAATATTATAGTAAATGTCCTCTAGTGAACAGGTTTTATTGTTGGTCTGGTCATCTTAATGTATCTCTTGTCATCATGAATGATTCTTTTGAGCACAGTTTGTTGGCAATAGCCTATCAATTCTGTTTTTATGAGACGTATACTGAAAATACTTCAATGTGAGAAAAATGAGTGAAAATACTTCAACATGAGAACACTGAGAAAAAAATATAAAATTTCATTTATTTGCAAATGTTGTCAAGTTGCAATATTTTTAAAGTTTAGAAATTAATTTTCATATTCATCCCATTATTAAGAAAAGGACAGAAGATATTGAATGTTTTTAATTTAATGTAATATTTAAAAATAATTAAATTTAACATGAACAAATGTGTCCTTTTTAAATATCTAAGTCCTTGATCACATTTTTATGAAATGTTTAATAATATGCTAAATGCTATTAATAAAAGTAAGAAATATAATACGCTGAGTTGATAACACATAAATAAAGATGCTCTTTTCATACTCACAGAGTAGATAAAGAATGAAGAGTATCGAATGCCCCTGGTGCAATCGTGGTAATCTGATTGTCATATAAAGAAAGCAAACGCACAGAACTGAGTCCTATGAAACTGTCGTTCCCCACACAGCTTATTCGATTACTTCTCAACATCCTGAGGGAAAAAAAGGAGGACATTGTTATGGAGATACGGCATCAGACAATCAATTTTGCCTAATTGAGAATCAAAATAATCTCTCTTTAAAAATATGTAGCATTCATTAGTATTTTTTGAATGTTCTCTTGCCATTAGAAATCGTGATGCACTGAGAACAACCAGCAAGAGTAAAATTTTCAGAGTCATCAATGATTAAATTCATTTGCAAAAGGCAGGTGAGCTTGTCCGGATTTACTATTCCGTGATGAAGGTTGAAATGTTTTCTTTTTGATGCTATAATTATGTTTGCATGATTACATAATGTCCTAATTCACTTACAGCTCTCTGAGTCCTTGAAGCACTGTGATTTGTGTATTCATGGTAGTATGACATTTGAGGTTGAGCAGAAAGGAGGGAGAAAAGAATCAATAGCCATTGCAGATGAGGAACTGAGGGCATCCAGGGACTCAGATAGTGAGTCAATGTCAAACAGTGGCTGGGGAGCCAGACAAGACTGAGTATCCATAATGCTTGCACAGACTGTTTTATTTATGAATATGTGTTCATTGTCTCAAGCTCAGAACTAAAAATGAGGCAAGAGTAACAACCCAGTTGTCCACAATAAAGTTTAAATAGGTTTACCCTGGAAAAACTATGACCATTTATTTTTAGGTATTTTCATTAATAGGATTAACACTGTTGTCATTTCCTCATCACTGCTAAAGACCTAGCTTATTTCAGAAATCTTTACTAAACTATTTATCTGTGGGGCTTCAAAAGGAGACATATTTTTAAAAGTTTTCTAAAAATCCTGGTTGAATATGTATAGTTGCTATAAATCAGATTCAGAATTCCTGTGCAATCAATGAATTCATTAATTTTTCTAAACATAAGTTAATCACTCTACTAGACCACCTCAGAAAATAAGAGAGGCAAAACCAAATGAACAACCAAGAGTTGCCTTAAAATTCCAGATCAACCTCTAATTAATAAGAATTACACACCTTTGCCTTCTGCTATGTCACTGATTATAATAAAGGATGAGGCCTTCCTCATCAAAGCCTTGTCTTAAGTTAAGAAACAAATGCACAATGGAAAAGTATCCCCAGCAGCACTTTACCTTGTCATATAAGAGAAAGCACTTGGTCTTGGTCTTATTCAGAGTCACGGACCCGAGGAGAAGTTGGAAAAAATTTTACTCTCTGTTGCTGGAAAAATCCGTAAGTACACATGTGCACCAAATTTATCCCAAAATGTCAAGGAATTCAAAGATTTGCTGAAATAGGTATATGTATAACGAGTCCTAAAGAGCTGGGAAGTCTAGGATAAATTAGGATGTGTTGTCAAATCTTTAGAGCTCTAAGCTGAAAAAGCCCACAAGCAAGAATAGATTGTTGCAGATAAACCTACTCTAAAATGTTGTGTACTCCAAGTTTGGTGCTAAATGACTCTACTTTGTGCAGCATAGGTGGATTCAGGAAAGAGTCAGTGGGTTCCTGAATCAGGTACTGACATAAGAAGCACAAACACAGCCATAGAAGTAAAATGAAAGAAAAAAGGTGAATTTAGACAGCTCCTCTCAGGGAGAGTCCTGTGAATGTCACTAGACGGAAGAAATACCTTGATAAGCATTTTTTGAGAGGTGTTATGGACTGAATTTTGTCCCCTCAATTTATATTATGAAGCCCTTAGCCCCATATGCAACTGTATTAGAAGAGAGGGTCTTTAGGTTAGTAAATTATTAAGTGCAGTTACGATTGTAGGGCCCTGTTCTGCAAGGACAGAGGAAGAGACAGCAGAACGTTCATGTGTGCTGTTTCCTTCTGCATGAACACAGAGGAAAGGCCATTTGAGGCATAGCAAGAATGGCCCCCTCCACGCAAAGGAAGAGGCTTCACCAGAAATTCACCCTGTCAAACACCTTGATCTTGAACTTCAAGCCTCTAAAAGAATGGGAAACAAATTTTTGCCCCTTAAGGCATCCAATATCCTGTTGTGGTGGCCTGAGTGGACTAAAACAGGGAGAGTTAAGGCCTGTTCCCCATTCTCTCTCCACAGTCCTCCTCTGCCAAGGAGAAGATCCCAGTAACGAGGTAGTCCCTTAACTGTTATCTGAGAAGAAGGCTGCTTCTTATTGCAGGATTTGTGTTTTGCTGAGCTACCTGGAACAGTTTAGGGGAAGGTTAGACACAACCACCTATGGTATATCTTCTTTACCCTTCTTCTATACATTCTTCACTATCTTTTCCAAATACTCACTATCTGAGTGCATATTTGCATGTCATTATGGATGGACTCTAAATAAGCCAATGGGAGAGCTCTGCAGATCACAGGCTGGTCCTGCTGGATGGTCAAGTTCCAGTACATTCCTGAGAAGTTCAAGAAGCACAAATCTGTTCTAGTGCAGAGATCTTTTTTTTTTTTTGGGGGGGGGTCCCATTTGAACTTGGGATGCTACTAAACACATCCCACTGGCTAGGGAAATGGTCTTCCCTGTTTCCTCTGATAAAGAGCTGCAATAGAGTCCCTAGGTGATCAGGTCCAGCCCTCCTGGTTTTACAAGGATCTCAGGGATTAAGGGAGACAGTGAAGTTTGGGCCTCTCTTCACTACAATCACCAAAGCTTCTTGTTACAAATGGTTGCCTTCATTCCCTCCAAAGGTTTTAGTTTGGTTTGTTTCTCTTCCAGTTTTCAGGCCACCACTTTGGTCCAACATAACTTGAAAGACAATGGAAATAGATATGCACTGTAGAAAATTCAAATAACATAAAAGTACTATACTTACTATTCAACCTACTTCCCGTCCTCCCTGACCAACAACCTTTTGGAAACACAAAGGATTGCTTTCTCTCAAATTCTTTGCCCTTGAGAAAACAGACACAACTCTTAGTGCCTTTTCTTTGCCACCAAATGGTAATAGATCCAGCACCAGCCATGTGTCTCTTTCACTAAAATCTTGCAGGGGCAGACACATGTAGTCTCCAGGTAGGCTGTTACAATTCTATAGTTGCCAGGGTTAGTGAGAACTGAATTATTTCAAGTCATTGGACTAAAAAGGAATATAAGGTATTTGAAGACAAGGAAAGAGAATGATTATTTTTGAATCAGAACAGGTAAGCCAGATATGCAGAGGCACTGAAGCAAAGACACATGACTTCAA
This sequence comes from Urocitellus parryii, assembly GCF_045843805.1. Lineage (NCBI taxonomy): Eukaryota > Metazoa > Chordata > Mammalia > Rodentia > Sciuridae > Urocitellus > Urocitellus parryii. The sequence goes on from NC_135540.1 coordinate 130,435,483, forward strand.
CAAGGAGACAAAGGCTTCCCCTGACAACATACCTACAGCATATTAAGGACAGGAATATTGGAATAAGGGGCAATGTCTGCCTTAACAGAAGATGTGTGTGTGTGTGTGTGTGTGTGTGTGTGTGTGTGTGTAAGAGAGGGGGGAGGAAGAGAGAGAGATGAAACAGAGACTGGGTGGATGGGGGAGGGTAGGCATCTTCTACCCTCCCAGGATTAGGACAAACAATGGATTTCAATCCACTGGTAGTAGAACTACAAGGTGAATCAGACTACTTACAAAGTTTTGAGACTTTCCAATCCCTTGAACATCTTATGCCGAACACTCTCCAAACGGTTACTGGTGAGGAGTATTTCATTTACCCCAGATGCTCCTTCGAAGGCTCCCTCCTCAATATCTGTGATTTTATTGTTGCTAAAGTTGCTAAAAAAAAAATTGTGTAAACCAAGAGTAAATGATTTCTTTCTAACAAAGAGGACACATGCTTGACCATTTTTTTTCCTACTGAACAAAGCCTTGAACAATGTCCAAGCTTTTCCAACACCCAGTACTGCCAGAGTGCTGAAAACCCACCCCTTACCTTATGCATGAAGCCAAAGGGACAGTGACACTAAGACGGAATGTCTATGGCAAAAAATATCAGCCTGATTCATGTCAAAATAATCCCCCCAAATCATCCAGAGTACAAAATTCTTGAGGCTAGGCAATGGGTTATATAATCTCTATGTCTTTTGCAAGGCTCAGTAAGGAATTTTTCATAGAAATATCTCTGATTCAAATTGTTTTGTGAATTAGTGGCTAAAAAAGAGCAACTGAATAGAGAGAAGGAAGATAGGCTAAAACCTTATTTGCATTTACCTTATATCAAAAATGCACTTGGATATGGGTATATTCCCAGTTAAACTTCACATGCAATAATGTGTGGAAACAAAAAGCACTGTCAGTTTATTTTTGAAATCAGATACTACACTGCTTGCCCAGAGAACAAGCACATCCAGTTCAGGGAACATCTTTCTATAGCCTCTTTTTCTTTCTCACTGCTCACTCCAAGAATAGGAATGGCCACCCCCACCCCACCAAAACAAAATAATTTTTTTTGTAACTTATTTTTCTCCCAGAACATTGCTCACAGTAGCTGTTTTATAAATACTTGCTGCCTTGAAGTCATCTTACAGATAAACAAGAAGTATATTTAATATCAGTCAGAAAGAGGGCAATGAAAAAATAACAGAACATTGAGAGGCAGCACAACACGTAGGTGAAGTGCAGGGCAGGACGCTTGGTCAGCTCTGCACTCGCAGTCTCAGGGAGAATGGGCAGGGACACTGTGACCACAAGGATGTCCTGGAAGAACACTTTTCTTCTCCTGCAGCGGTCTCATCTCCTGTGGAGGGTACTTCCTTGTCCTTACCTGTTGGGCCTCTGTCCTGTCCCTCCCTCCCTTTCCTCACTCCTTCCCATGATACACAATGTGTGGAAATTGCTGAGTTTATCAACTTATTTTAAAATATGAGCTGTGGACATGTAACAGATGAGCTATGAAGCCAGTTTGCCAATCATTAATTTCCACTATCTTCTAATGAAAGTTTAATGAAGCAAAAAGTCAAAGAGTTGACATGAATGTGCAGAAAGAGAAGTCACAGCATGGTTTGGGGAACAGTAAAGGAAGTTACAAAATATCACTGAACCCATTTTAATGTGCTTAGATTGCTGGATTCCTGCTGTGGCCACATAACAGACCAGCTGTCTGTGTTCCAGTAAGATGCTAAGGCTTTGGTTGGCATTGTTTGGACACATGGCAAGATTCCTCTCAGAGATTACCCGAAGTTCACATATGGAAATCTGCCTGGATTTTTTTTTTCATATTTTCCAATTTTGAAAGAAATGCAGATAAAACTTCAAAGGAAAGGGAAAACAGAAAGAAACACCTGAGAAATTTAACATGACCAACAAATGACTTACATTTTACGTAACTGAGGAAGTTTCTTAAAGATTCCTGTGGCTTCCAATACTGTGAATTCATTATTATTGAGACGGCTAGGGAAAAAAGACAGGAAGGTTTCATTACCAACACTTAGCAAGGGATTAAATATTAGTCATACTGAATAAAAACAGTATTTAATGATCACTTTAAAATAAAATATAGTAGAAATAACACAGAGGATTTGTGAAAAGTAGTAATATTCTTTTCCAAATTTCACCTGAATTTGAATTATGGAATAAAGCATGTTAAGGAGTGCAAAGTAAGGAAAACCAATAATCAAAACCACCTCTCAGTAACTTCTAGAACAAACTTTTAACTTGTTTTTCATGATTGTCCCTTCCCTTTGTATTTTTTGACATTTTTCCCTAATCACTTGCTCCATATTTTTTTTACTTGCAGCTTTATTGTAATACAATTTACATCCCATAAAGTTCACCCTTTTCTAAGTGCATAGTTCAGTGGTTTTTAGTGTATTCACTAGTTTGATCAACCATCTCTGTCATCTAATTCCAGAAAATTTTCAGCAACCCATAAAGAAACACCATAATCATTACCAGTCCCTCCAAATCTTACCCACCCCAACCCTGCCAACCCCTAGTTTTGGCAAAAATTAACTTCCTGTTTCCATTGATTTTCTTATTTTGGACATTTCATATCAATGGACTCATACAAAATATGGCCTCTTGTGTTTACCTTCTTTTTCTTCGTATGATGTATTATACTTTCATTCATATTGTAGTATATATTATCAGTACTTCATTTTTATGACTGAATAATTGCATAATTGTTGTTATGGTTTGTATGTGAGGTGTCTCCCAAAAGCTCATTTATGAGACAATACATGAAGGTTTATAGGAGAAATTATTGGGTTAAGAGAGCCTTAACCTAATCAGTGAATTAATTCCCTCCTTAACTGAGTGGTAACTGAAGGTAAGGTGTGGCTAGAGGAGGTGGGTCATTGAGGACATGCCTTTGGGGTATGTATTTTGTATATGGCAAGTCGATCTTTCTCTGCTTCCTGATCATTGACCATCATGTGAGCTACTTCTCTCTGCCACACTCTTCTGTCATGATATTCTGCATCATGTGGAGCTCTCAGGAATGGAGCCAGCAAGTGATTATGGTCTGAAACCTCTGAAACTCTGAGCCCTGAAACAAACATTTCCTCTTCTAAAATTGTTCTTGTCAGGCCTTTAAGTCACATCATAGTAAAAGCCAACTAAAACAGACATACTGCATTTATGTATTTATCAGTTGTTGGACATCTGTTATATTCCACTTTTTGGCTATTATGAAAAATGCTAATATGAAGCCTGACATAATGGTTTTATATGAATATCTTTTCAATTCTTTTGAATATGTAGGATAAAATTGTTGGATCAGATGGTAAATATATTTAACATTTGGAGGGTCAGATAAACTGTTTTCCAAAGGGGCGTGCAACCAATGTATGAGGATTCAATTTCCCTGACCTACTATTATCCTTTTTATTGTTTGTTTTATAAGCATTCCAATGAGTGTGAATTGGTATCTCAATGTGGTTTTAATTCTCATTTCTCTGATGACTTATTATGTGGAACATTTTCTCATGTGTTTATTGGCCATTTGCATAACTTCTTTAGAGAAAGATCCATGCAGGTAACTGTGATCATATTTTAATTAGATAATGTAATTTTTAAAATTGCTCAATTTTAAGAGTTCTTCATATATTCTGGATATAAATCCCTCATCAGATGCATGGTTTGCAAGTATTTTCTTCCTAGTAATAAATTTATGTGCATAATTTTTTTAAATTACCAGATTTTAAAATGCACAGAGAAACTTTTGCTAAAGCCTACATTACGGGCTAGTTTCTACTACAATTCTTGATTGGCAAAATACCTGTTGTGTATACTGCTCTTGGAAATAAGTATAATCCCTATGTGGCTAAGGAAATAGAGTTCAGGGCTTTTGCTGCATAGTCCTTATACATTTCTCAAAGTCTTGGAGGTATTAAATGTTGTCATGAACAAACAAGTGCTAAAAATATCATGATAATCACAAAGGAGTTTGTTTCTGTCAACTCTTTGAAAGTTGTTACTTTATTTTTAATTATTCAAATTGCTTAAAATTCATTAAGTAACAGGCATGTGTATAGGCACAGTGGGAGATAAACTATAACACACACAATCCCTGTCAGCCAGGAGCTATAATCTTGTTGAAGACAGAAGGAATACACACACACAGAGACAACCAAGTCTGCAAAGCAGCCAATGACAGATACCAGATGGTGCCGGACATTCGTGTTGCTAAGATGTTCAGAAGATGATGAGATTTCACTAGTGTTGTTTTTTTTTTTTAATGTTTAGAACACTAACACTAAAGGTCTTACTTTTATAAATAAAGTCTGTAAGATAAACCATACATGGGCACAGGATCTGCAAATGATTCTACACACCAATTTGATCCTGTGTACTTGCTAGGTCTTACGTTAGACTTGTAAAACAAAATCTGCTTACACTCTGCCTTCTCAACTTTCTATTTTCTGTCCTCCATTTTCCAGAAAATACTATCTTTTGTGCTTTAATACTTGCCAATCACTGAATCCTTGCATCTGTGAGTCAATAAAGTAGAAAAATAGATATAAAAAGATTCCCTGATTTGATTCACAATTAACTGAGATCTGGAATGGAGACTCTCAATCTACTTTATTTAGTTGCTGTAGGGCGTGTGTATGTCAAGAATGTACTAAGTTCTTAGAAATGGGTTTATAATAACAAATAGGAATCAAATAATCACTATTATTATTAGTAGTAGTATTAATTGCTCACTGAATTCTGAGAGAGAAGTTAATTTTTAACTGTGTTTTTAGCTAGAAAGATGAACTAAGCTTCTGCAAAGAAGAGGTAGATCAATGTAATGTGTATCCACTAAAATTAATGTAATTATTGAGATTAAAAATGTCAAGACAAAAATTGCTATGCTCTGGCTGGGGGTGTGGCTCTGTGGTAGAGCCCTTGCCTAGTAAGTGTGAAGCACAGGGTTCCATCCTCAGCACCCCATAAAAATAAATAAATAAAATAAAGGTATTAATTTTTTTTCTTGCTCTGATGCTTTTAGTCCCTCCCTCCCAACCAGGATTTTTGGGAGGATGAACTTACAGCTCTGCAGTGTACTGGGGAATGTGGTCCGGGATTTTGGTGAGTTTTTGATTGGAGCAATCTACTGTGGTCCCTTCACAGCGGCACTTTTCAGGGCAAGCCAAGTCTGCAAAGCAGTCTCCGCTTAATTTTGATCGATAATCTTCCGTACCTATTGAGGATTCAAGCCAAAGAAAGAAACACTGAGTGCAAAGGTTAGAACATTGATTCATTTGTAGGAAGAAAAAAGTAAGATAACTATAGATTATGCAGCAGGGAGACAACTTAGGGAATTTTGGTGAATGGATGTCAGGAGAGGGTTAAAAGAAAGGCTTGGAATTTTCTGGAAAAAAGAGTGACCAGATTCACATGACAGGAAAACATTAATAAAGTTGAGCTTTTCACAGCTGTACTTTCTGCTGATCCACTGAGCCATTCTCCCTATTTCACAGCTAATCACACAATGGCTGTTAATTGTTAAAAAAAAAAAAAAAGTTGGTTTTTTTTTTCCTGCTTCAAGAATTAAAAATGTATCTGGTAATAAACATACTCCGGTATGCCATTGTAAATTAGGGCTTTCAAGGCAAATGGATATACTCAGGGCTTTAAATTTCTGTGGACTTGTATTATTCTCTCCCTCTCACATAATCTTCAGAAAAGCCTAAAAAGCCCTCTTTTTTTCTTTCTTTTTTTTTTCTTTTTTGATGAGTTTATAAAAAGAGACAAGTAAATCCTGACTTGAGCCTCAGCAGCTTGTCATGCTGTAGAAAGCTGCGTGACGTTCCATGGTGCTTGACGGAACCATGTTTTACTCATACCTCGCAACCACATGGTTAGATCAAGCACAACAGAAAATCTCGCTACATTATCACTACACCAACCACTAGGCCACAGGTAAGACCAGGAGGAAAGATGAAGGGAGCAGGAGAAAAGCTACAGGCGTTCTGCAAGTGTAATACTGTTTACATGACATGCATTCTTCCCGCAGAATGTTTATGACCATAGTAAGAGTATTACTACCGAAGCTTTCCTGGAAACACAAAGAAGGGGCTATACTGAAAGATGCCTCCACCGTTCCTCAGAACTGCAGAATGGAAACCACAGCTTTCGGGAACAAGGTCCAGGAAGAAGTTGAACGTGAGCTACAAGGACAACAGAGAAGCTCAAAAGATCTGTGGTTTCTTCTTGAAAAAAAAAAAAAAAATAGGCGCAAAAGACCGAGACTAGAAGAAGATACATCAGGATTGAAAAGGGAGGACATTATGTTTCAGATCAGACACTTTTACTTACAGCCCCAATGGTGAATTCCTGTAAAAGTAAAGATCACCAAGAAGGAAAGAAAGACAGAGTAATCCCAATTAAGGTTAACAGACATATATACATCCAACTATGCTTTCTGTGTCCTTTCTTTACCATAGCAACTATAGGGGAATAGCATGGTGTGATGGGATTTGTCATGCTTTGTAAAAGTAATAATATTTTTTTTGAAGCATGATGACTTTACAGAAAAAGCAATGGCATAAAGGATGCACAGTACAAATTAAGTTCTTGTCGATTCCTTTAAAGGATGAACTCTCTGTGAGAGACATTGTTTTGAGTTATCACTGTGATATGGAGGATGCTATATAGAATGGCAGCAGGCAAGTAAGCATATAAAAGTGAATGAGAAATTAATCACAGAGATCCTCAAGGACTATCATTAGAACATTTGGATTAATCTTTAGGTTGTAGGTAACATGCTTTTTAATGACCTTTCCAACTTGTAAATAATGTTCACTTAGCAGAAATGGAATCAGAATCTCATTGCAAGTGTGCAATGCCAATATGATAGTTATATTACCTCTGGCAATGAATGCCATAGTATTTATTGAGGATCTATTTTATTGTGCCTTTGACTTAAGTCCAAAGTGAAATAAGCATATACTGGTAACAGAGTCTAACTGACAGATTGACTGAATGTACTTCAAATAATCTGTAGCCATGGCAATAATATTTGCTTTATGGTCATTTGTTAAGTAGACTCAAATTCTAATTAAGATTTTAGAAAAAAAAGTGTAAAGAATCCTTTTGAGTCCTGGCATCTATAATTCTTATTTTAATTAATATAAATTTAATTATCAGAAATTGAAAGTTAAGATGTGATATCATATATAAAATATGTTTTCTAAAACCTTATTGATTCTTTTCTGCCAGTAAGAAGAAAAACTGTATCAGAATTATGAAAACAATCTGACTTTGTCTCCATTTGGTGAAATGAAAATATTAACTTCTAAGTTTTTAATAAAATATACTAAAATAGAATTTGAATAATTCAGTAGCAATTAAATTAACTGCTGTAATTTTTGGATTTAAATCATATTCAAGTATTATCCTACAGGTGGACTGGGATTTAAAGTGTGGCTTTTTTTTTAAATTTAAGTAATAGCTATCAGATGACTTTCCACTTAATAATTAGATCAAAACAATAATGTTTTTGCCAGTGAAGGTCAATCAACCATTCATTTCAACATTTTACTGTGATACAGCCAAATATAATGTATAAAATATTATTTGGGCATTCAAATTTAGTAATATAACTAAATATATTAAATGCATGAAATTATAATTCAATAATAGCAAAACTATATTTCTTTAACATACAGATCTAACCCAGAACTCCTCTTAAGAAAGTAAATATGGTTTTGAGAACTAACTCTGCAAACATATTTTTTTTATTTATAGCTCTCCAGACATATTATAGTCTAGAATATACCCAGAAGATGGTGAAAGTAGCCAATCAATGCTTAATACATATTTTTAAAAATAATACTTTAAAACAAACAAGTCAAGAGGCATTTTACACAATTGGCAGGCAAGGAAAAAAATAAGTAAAGGAACATAGTCTAAAGAGCTAGCTCTAGAATCATCAGTCTTGGGAATGTTAAGATTGAAGTGATAACACATTGCAATTACTTTTCTTAGAAACACTTTATCCATCTACCTAAATTATTCAAGGCATTCAGTGCCCATGAACTTCTAATGTTTTCATAATGGACATCAATAATCTTTTATGGAGTTACATTGTAACTCCAGATTTGCAAGATTGTAGTCACAAACTAATAAGGAATGAGTCACATAAATCAGCATGAGGCTGCTATTTTCATATAAAAGTGAAGCAAAAGTAGGAAAAGAATTATCCTTTTTTTACATAAAAAGTTTTTTAAAAAGTAAGACTTCTATTGAAAATGCAATACTGCATGTCTCTAACTGATTTCATGTAGAAATAGCTCTTTGACAACAGAAGGCCTCTGTCTTTAAAACTAGCTCAGTAAGCTATATTTTAAAAACAGGCTGAAAGATCAGGTATACAATGTAAGGAGAAAAAATGATTTAAGTAGAAAGCCATAGGTTCAAACATTTTAGCTACTGTGAGAAATTGTAGATAATGTGCCAAAGTGAAAGGGAGAGGAAAAAAAGGTGGGAGTTTAATAATAAATATGTTTAACATCAGAAGCTGCATGCAAAGGTCAGGTTTTCAGGAAACAGCTACAAGTGATCTACGCATAAGTCAATCTACCTATAGAGTATTCACTGTAGTTTCAAAAGCATGCATATCAAAGTTTTAGAAGATATTTTATAAAGCGAGGAAAGGGTGTCTGCGGTTAGTCCTACCACCGAGCAAAACCTACCTGGAATGAAATACTGTTCTTTAGCTAAATAAAAAAAGAGAAAAAAAAAATAGAAGATGCACCTGAATGTCAGCAAGCAGAGATACGAGTTATATTAGATTAAGAATGGATTCATGTTACTATAGATTACTAAATAAAAATGTATATTCACAGCAGAGGCCAGAGTACAGTAATGCACAGTGAATAATAGGTGCATCTGTAATTACAGACAATAACCAGCCTCATTTTGATATTAGCATTTAGTATGAATTAACTGCTGAATGTGAATACACTTGGAACAGTTAAGCAGCATACTACTGAAAACATACAGAATTTGTTCTATCATCAGACTATAAATAAAATGAGATTAAAGAAAATAGTGCCTTTCAATGAAGCAATCACTCCATTTAATAGCAATTCAATACATTTATATTTAGCTTTTGGTAGATAAATATAATATTCCCAAAAGGTTAAAACAGCCTTTTGGAAAAAAAAATAATCTCTCTTAACAATTCTATTCAAAATAAGGAAATGCAAAATGAGCAAGTGCGTTAGGAGTGAGAGGCGAGGGAACAGGAGGGTTTTTGGCCCTGCTTCTGAGCCTCAGCACATCATGTCACCAAATCTCAGTTCATTTTCTGAAGAAATGAAAACATGATTGATTACTTGAAATTGGTCAATAGATAACAGTACAACAAACACAATACTTAACATATTTTAAAGGCATTTCAAGTTAGATAAAAGGCCCTTGTTATGTTTGAATCCCAAGTACACAGTATGAAATATCCAGGCATCATTTGAACTTGGCCGATAGCCCATTTCTTCCACTAGATATAGTGTTTAAAATGTTATATAAAAAGTGAATTTGTACTCTATGAGTTGTGTCTACAATTCTCTTGTTCTTTATCTTCTTGGGCAAATTAAATGAAACATGAATCTACAATGTTTGGGAACCAGCCAAAGGGTGACTGCTTTCAGTAGTTCTCACATAACCACTGTTTTTGGTCACATTTTGGAAATGTCAAGAAATTACCTGAACAACGAAATTTCTTGCTTTTGATCTGTCCAATCCTTTTGTTTGCCAGGCGGCGGGGGCTGGTACAGCGGGCACCACTGGTCTCAATCGGGTTGGTATGGAGATAATCCGCCAGCCACTTGAGATGGCAGTCACAAATAAAGGGGTTCTGGGCCAAATGCCTTTCAGGAACACAGACAGAAGAGTTTTTCACACATGACTTCCATTGGACTCCACTCTCATATTGAGAGTGAAAACAACAGTCATCAAATTCGATGCAAATCATATCTACATACATAGTTTGAATGGCCCGGAGAGGCGAGAAAGTCCCCTTGGCGATGGTCTGAAGCTTGTTGTCATACAAGGAGAGAAGGTTCAAGTTGTGGAGATCCTGAAAAGCATCTACCCGAAGGCAGTTTATCTTGTTGGCATTCAATAATCTGTTTGATCAAATAGTTGCAGAATTAAAGTGTAGCATCTCACTAACTCACCTGCAAGAGACCGTCCTTGAGAAAACCCAGTCATTACTTTTAACCTTAAAACTAACATTTTAACTTTAATAACAGTTTAGATATCACAGGCTAGAGATGTGTAGTGTAGTAGAGACAGCAAAATTCACACATGCATGAATACTTATGCATGCATTCAACAAAACTTATTAAGGAAAACTAAGGATGATGTAGAAAGAGAACAACAGACACAGAAAGGTGTCAAGGACACCATAAATATATGCTAAAACATTATTAACCCTGAGCTGCTCTGTGAAATAGTTCAGTCTAATTTCAGAATAGCAGCTAATAGAGTGGTCATTCTCAAATAGCTTAGATCATGTCACTCTTCTCTTGGAACCATGAAACATCTTTCTATTGGCTCAGAGTAAAATTCTAAGTCCTCACTAAACCTTCAAATGCCACTAGCATCTGTATCCCACTCTTGGGTATTGTGCAACTTCCCAATTCTCTCCTCTGGGATGTTCCAGTCCAGTTACACTGGTCTCTTTCCGTTTTCTTTCTTTCTTTCTTTTTTTATTTTTTTTTGCAAGCTAGACTCCCTGGTCTCTGGATTGTTCTTCCCCCAGTTAATTTAGGGTATTTCCACTTTACTTGGTTGCTTTGTTAGGTACTCCATGAACATATTAGGTTATGACTCACAGTGATCCTGTTTGTTCTTTGATTCCCCATCAGTAGATGGTTTTGGACTTCCCTGTGATACATTTAGTACTTTGCTAACAACCTTGGAGGGAAGGTTTGCGGTAGGTTTTGATGAATCCCACAGCTCTCCACTCCAGTCCATGATATAATGCTGAAAATATTCCTCAATTCACAAGCTAACTGAATTACAGAGTTAAAAACTTTAAAGACAAGAAAATAGTGGGGAGCATGGAGAATCTGAAAGAAGATGTTCTTATGGGCAATTTGTACTCATTTTTAAATCAATATGGCCCAAGGAATAGGAAAATAATATTGAATAACATTTTTCTTTCATTTACTTGCCTCTTCTCCCTTAAATCTCATCTGTTTAAAACTAAAACACTCAACTTCATCAAGTTCTCTGTTACTTGCAAAGAGACAATCATGCCATCTTTTTTGATACTAGCCAACTTAAGAGAATGTGTCTTAATCTAGAGATGCCACATTGTAAAGGTGGCTTTCAAGTCAGGTTATATAGAGACACCCATGTTTTATTAACATATTTGTTACATTATCTATCAGTAAGTGTGTTTGGAAAGAAAAAGAAGGTAGCATTTCAAGAGTGGGAGGCATATAGGGCAATGATAAGAAGAGCAGTTGAAAGCAATAACAGAGAACACTCCAGAAAAATGCAGAATAACAGAGAGGTAACTAGTAGATGATATTTGGCTACAACATCATACTATACAAATGTGTAAAATATTTATAGTGGGAATATAATTATTCTATCAAATCAGAAGCAATACTTGATAAATCTACTGCAAAAAATAAATGTTTCAAAAAAGAAAATAAAAACCCAAACAAAGTTGTCAGGTCACATTTATCATTACTCACTGATTTACTGTAAGAGAAAGAAGGTGAGAATTGGGGGTGAAGTGACTTAACTATTAAACATAGTTTAATAAACTATGTTTACTAAATAGTTTATTAATTAAACTAAACAGTTAAGATTAAATATGGTCTAAGTAACATTGGCTCTGTGCGTGTGTGTGTGTGTGTGTGACACACACACACACAGAGACTGAGTTGTGATATACAACTCTGCAGAATGATGAGAAAAGTCTAAGATATGAGTAATAGGATATAATTATGTGCATATGCTTATCAAATTAGGAATAAAATCTACATTTAGGAAGACTATACAATTAGAATTAATGTTTACTAAATTATTGCCAACAAATGACACTCACCAGAGAGAAAATAAATTCTAAACTTAAGAGTTTTAAGGGAGACTGACTATGAACCAGGTGAGAAAAAATTTATATCTTCTTATATTTGAATGAAAAGTCTCCAGGTAAGAGTCTTCTACAAGTGAGTTACTCTATAGGTGTTTAATGTTTCCAACAGAATTTGATGACCCAACACTCTTTTCATATTTTTTTTTCTTATTTTACTTTTTTATAAAAAAAGTACATGGGGTCAAATATGGTTCTTATAAATACATATAGTGAATTCTTTATTTAAGACAAATGGATAGCAGTTATCCAGTAAGAAATGTGGTATTTAAGAATACTATTGAGGACTTACGCACAATTCAGTACAGATTAGTTTGAGGACTACTGCTATGTTATGACTCACTACAAAACATCCTGGTATTTGGAGAAGTTATTCTAGCCCTCTTGCTCCTGTAGATTCTTTGGACAAAGGTTGACAAGACTATTAATATATCTCCTTTTTTCTACTACTGGTTATATCAAAATAGATATTTCACAAGCAGAGGGTTTATACAAACACTATAAAAGAGAATAACCAAGATGCATACATTCATGACCTTGTAGAGAGAAATGTTTGGGGACCATTCCAAAGAACTATGTTTTCCAGTAAACAACCATCATCAGTGTTAGAGCTACGAGACTGTTTTCCATGTCATTAAGTACAGCATTGTGGGTCAAATCTTTCTGTAGTCTCCATGAAAACACATGGTAAACTAACAAATTGTAATATTTGGTTCAATAGATCTAAAACAATCAAATACTTACAGTAGCTGTAAGGAAAATAGTCCTTCAAATAAACTTTTGGGGAGTTCTGTGATTTTATTTCCATAGAGAACACTGAAAAAAATGTTTTAGATGAAAAAATCAGACACTAAATAAACATCACAAGTACCTCTAAAACATACTTATTTGAGTATAGGGAAGGTTAATAGGCACTCAATATGTCAAAACATTACAGTTGAATAAAATAGTGATTTGCAAATATATTTTTACCCGATTACAGAGCATATGTATGACTACTGTACAAAATTGGAAAACATAAAAAAGATTAACACAAATTAATAAAATTCATAATTTAATTACCATTCCTCAGAAATATTTGCCATTAAATTGTCATGTGTTTCTACATGACACACACATACACACACATACATGTTTCATATGTAATAAGATATGGTATTGTAAAATAAAGATAAAGAGTATGTGAAATAAAGAAAAACACTGCATATAAAATCCATTTCTCATTAATGGGATGTTTGGGACTCATGATATTGGTAAAGAATAAGAAAAAACCCATAAAAAAGAAAGGCTTTTATTTTTAAGCATATAAATTGTATGGTGGAGAAATGAAATATTTGTGGAGACAGTAACCATGAATATAGATTTAGGAAAATTTTTGAAATATTTATTCCCCAAAGAAATATGAGCCACAATACATTGTTAAGGTACCCGCTTCTGATCAGACACTAAGTGTAGCCATTAAGGGAGAGAACATGGCAACCACCTCAGTATCCCTGGTCCCCTAACAAGGCTTCAGCACACAGAGAGGTTCTTACACTGCACTGACCAGTGAAATGATGACAAATTATCCGAGAAACAAATCAAGGAGTAAAGTAACCAAAAAAAAAAAAAAGTGAAATAAGAGGATTTCAAGAACAAATTAATGGAAGGTAAACTGTTGGTGCATCCTGCCTACTATTTGACAACAGGTCTGCAGTAATGCCTGTCTATTTTGTCTCCACCCCAAGTTGGGGTGTCAGAAGTATGTGTACAAGAAGAATGAAATTATATTGTGAGGAGACATTTTGGCTATACACATCAAGACCCATAACGACACTTACATAAATTTTAATTTAGTAGTTCAAGTCATAGGAGTTCAATGTAAGAAAGTAAACAGAGATAACACAATATATACAAAAATGTTAATCATTCATAATTTGTAACATTGAAAAATTAAACACAGATAAAATGTCTCAAATATTCAAATAGGGATCTGTGAAATACACAGTTTACTATGATGAAAAAAATCAAATTTGAAGGATATTTAGAGATATTAAAGTGTTTATGATATTTTAGGTAAAATTACAAAAACAAAGTAATAGTCAGGCACTGTGATGCACAGCTGTAATCCTAGCTACTCACGAGGCTGAGGCAGGAGGATTGGAAGTATGAGACTAGCCTTGCCAACATAATGGGATCCTGCTTAAAAATCACAGAGTTCAGTAGGCACTAGGTACTTCTCTGTGAGGTAGCTCAGTGATAGTCCATCGTATATTAAAAAAAAGAGATAAAAGCCAATAACAACAAAATATTATGATACAGTATTACATTAATTTTTCTCAATGAATATGCATACATACAGAGGAAAAAAGTTCTTTGCCATCTAGAGGTGATGTGAATTTGAATCTATATGACTTTTCTGTATTTTTATACCCTCTACAATAAACATACATTAGTTTAAAAAATCAGAAAGATGGTCTTTTGGAAAAGATAAATGGTGTCATAATATACGAAGAAAAAAAGTGAAATCAAATTCTAAATAATTAATATGTCTGGCAGTAGTACATGAATTCTGTCTGAAGGAAGAAAATAACAATATAAGAGGTATGCCTAGAAAGAGGGAAATTCTGTTCCCCTTTTAAGATGTCAAAGAGGTGGGATATATTACCAAATATGAAGAAAAATCAAGGGAATGAATAAAGCTGGGTGTCAGGCTGTATAAAGAGACAGTCCATTTGTTTAGATTCCAGGGTTACAGCTATGTAGTGCAACATAAAATTTCATTTGTATAGAATGTAGATTTTTTTTAGGAAGATAAAAGAAATAGAGAAAAAAGCAATTTTTTTAAAAAAATGTAAGAACAAAAGGGAGACTTCTATGTTGTTAGGGAAAAGTGGAAAGGAATTTAAGAAAAGGTAAAGAAAGCATGAACAAATGTATATCTTGAGGTCAAAAATAGGATCAGAAGGGGCCGTAGGGGACACAAATAAGCAGATGACACCAATTCAGAACATTCAATTCAATGCCATTTCATTAATTCACTCCACAACATACACCATGCTCTTTCATGTGCCAGTAGCTTTGCTAGATTTTAAATGTAATGTTCAACTAAACTGAATCCAGCTATGATTTTTGTATGTCCATCATTTGCCCACACATGAGGCACTGATATGATTGAGATGAATAGGTGTGGCTTCTAAAAGCAACCCAAAAGAATAGTTTTAAATACTGAGTTTCACATATTGAATCTGTAGAGATTTAAAAGAAAACAAAGATGCATATAAATTGTGGGAAACCTCATAAAAGTCGAGGGATGAATGCTTTAGTCATTTGTTACTTGGGTCTTTTTCTTCTATTGTGGGCTGACAGAGACTGAGAGGAGGATGATAGGAGTGGTCTCATAATTATACCATGTAAATTGTTCTCCAACAAATATCTGTTTTCTTAAAGACCATGCCAAAATCTAATAAACATCCATTGTTAATGAGACAAAATAAGTACATGGTGAAAAAGAGAAGGAAAATACGTAAGGATGTAGGAAATCTAATGTATGGATGTCGTGGTATATGACCTATCAACCAGAAAAATATTATAATAAAAATGTGAAGGAAATGAGATTTCTTTAAGGTATAGGAATACTAGGTAAGGGTTTTCCCCCCAATAGTAATGGAATCAAAATGACACCAAGGAAAATGAATCAAAAATATAAAAATCCAATGACCAGAACAGTGAAAATGGATGACAGTCTTCTTCAAGAACCAGTGAGAATTCGTGCCACAATTTAAAGAGGGAAAGAAAATTTAGAAATAAATCGAAAGATAGAAATTTATCTCAGTTGAAAAAAAAATAAGTGAGGGGATTTGGATAATAACATCCAAATGCAAAGAATAACACCTGGGTAGCTTCTCTAGTTTCCTTATGCATGACCTACATTAAGTTACTACATGTAAGGCACAACTATGCTGATAGAGATTTTTTTTTCAATGGTCCTTTGGAACAATTGGGAAATCTTAGGGCTGCTTTTGTAGCTGCTATTAGAAGGAAAATTTAGAAAGCTACGCCCAGGTTAACACTAATGGGTTTAAACATTAAGGTAGCAGGAGACAGCAACTGATCCTGTCCAGTCTGTATTTTCCTGCCTTGTTGAAAACTGGCAGAAGACAGAACTATTGAAGAGAAAAAAAAAATGTCCAACATAGAAATCTATAAACTGCCTTTCCTGAAAAAAAAATATTTATGGTCCAATTTGAGATTCCGCAGAAGCATAGGAACAGAGCCAACCTATGATCCCACTCTTGGTATTAATCCTAAACAACAAAATCAGCATACTATAGTGATACTTGCATACCAATGTTCATAACAGCAAAATTCACAATAGCTAAGTTATGGGCCCAAAATAGGTGCTCATCAATAGACCACGATAAAGAAAATATGGATAAAGAAAATGTGACATATATACCTGATGAGATGATGTTTTATTCAGCCATAAAGAAGAATGAAATTATGTCATTTGCTGGCAAATGGATGGAACTAGAGAACATCATGCTAAGTGAAAAAAAAATAGACTCAGAGAGTCAAAGATTTTCTCTCCTATGTGGAAGCTAGAGAAGAAAACAAGAAAGGGCATTAAAAAAAAATAGGATCTCTGGAAAATTCAAGGGAGACCAGGAGAGCAGAGAAAGGGTGATGAGGAGAGAACATGGGGAAGTGTTGGAAAACGAAATCTACCATATTATGCTATGTCCATGTATTCTGATTATATGCATATATAATTATAATGCACTAAAAATAATAGTAACAACAACAATAATAGATGGTAGATCCAGTATAGTAGAGCACATAGATCAGGGGGAGGAAGGAGGAAATGGAAAGGGAAGGTACTGGGAGATGAGATTGGTCAAATTATATTACCTGCCTGTTTGAATATTGGCATGATAAAACCCAGTATCATGTATAATTGTGGTGCACCAATAAAAAAAGAGTGCTATACTTATAATATATGTTTGAAAAGTATAATATTATGCAATTTTAAAAGAGTACAGTAAAGAGAAGGCAGAAGATAAAATTAAGATACTACATTTACGTTTTCATAGAGTCTCAAATAAGGAAATGCAACATGCTGGTCAGGACCCTTAACATCAATCCAGGAAAAGACTGTAGGAAATGTAAATATAGCAACCAAACATCTTGCACATGGACCCCTAAAGAATTTGGGAGGCAAAAGTGAACAATGATAGTTGGCAAGGGGTTAAACAAATGTGAAAAGAGGAAATATTATTAAGGCAATCAAGTTTAGGAGTAAACTCTGCAAGAAAACAGATAGAAATAAGAATTCTCCACTGGTTAGTCTCCTTCTTGACATTTAATGGTTGTCTTTGAAGCACAGATACTTGAAGGACTAGGAACCATTACAGCCATTTGACTTTGTTCTGTCCTTCCCCATGGCTGGGGTAGTATTGCTTACTAGGTACACAGCTCTCTTTGGACAATCTGACTGATTGAGTTTTATAATTAAATTTTTTATTTAAGAACCTGCCAGCCCATCCTGAGAGCAGTACAAGACTATACTTTGTATTTTCTACCAACAACTATTTCTCTCCTCTTGGGCTTCCTCTAACCAAACCTCCAAAAGTCATAAAAGGAACACAAATGAATCTGAGAAGTTTTCCATTTTCTTTTTGCCAAGAAAACTGCAGCTTTCCCGGCAGAACAACATCCTGAACATCCATGTGCCCAGATGAGCCTGTCTTCTCTCCCATTGCTATCAGAGAGAGGAAAGTGTTCCACCAACTTGAGGTATTCTTCTGGGACTTGCACAATGTGTCATGGTATTGAAACTGGTTCCCCCTTACTCTTTAAGTTCCGAACTGGTTGGCAGTAATTTACATCAGTGAGACCCCTTCTCTAAGCACATACTCAACAATAGGAAGCAAGCCAGCCTCCACTTGGAAACTAGACTTTGATAGAAAGGTTATTTTACTTGCTGGACTTCTAAAAGCTTTTACCAGTTTGAAGGAACAGCATCTTTATGAATTTATTTTAGATCATCTTTAATTTGCATGATTATCTCCCTGAAAGTCCTCTTGACATTAACAAGCCCCAATTCTTTCTTATCTTTGTTCTTTCAGAGATTAAAATTCCTTCTTTAGGGGAGACCTGAAGGTGATACAGCAGGAGAGAGGGGCAGCTCTCTCTGGTCATCCCCCTACCCCTTTCTCAGCAAGACTATGGAGCATCATCTAAAAGGAGCACTATCCTAGCAACAGAGCCTAAATGTTCAGAGACCACAAATATAGTAGTTCCTTCAAAATAAATATTTTCCCCTTTATTTTTGAGAGAATAAAGTTCTCCAAAAAAGGAGCACTTTACTCTTGTTTTGTTAGCAAATTATCAAACTATAAGTTATTCCCAAAATGGGCTGATTTTAATGACAGGGGGAAGTTCTCAATGAAAAATGATGAAATATTAATAATAATAGTACTAATCATTAATAATTAATCACAAAAATTTAAGACAGTATTTTTCTCTTATGCCTAAATTTCAAAAATGCAACCACTTTTTTTGTAGGTTCTGCTTCTCTCAACAAAGCCATCTATACTTACAGTGAATTCAGAGAACGCAGTCCTTGGAAAGCATCAGGTGCAAGTTCAGAGATCTGATTATTGCTCAGGTCACTAAGATCAGAAATGAGGTTAGGTTAAATTAAACAGATGTCAGTGAGGTTTACTGTAGGAGAAGGCTATTTATGTTTTTTGTATGTTAGTTTGCACCTATCATTGCATGTATAAAGTTTGCAATATTAAACGACAAGAATTCTGAATTCAAAGACAATAACCTTTCCTAACCAACCATCTGCTATTTGCTTAAATTGTCATTATGAATTCCAAGTCTTATTTTGATAATAAAGCATCTAAGAATTTGCATACTATCAGCATACATTCCACACTTGTGTAAATCAATATGCTAGATGACCTAGAATTTTAAAATTACATGGTCTACTTATTTGAGTCCAAAATGTTATTATTGGACTAGCAATCAGAAGATTACATCACTTAATATTTAAGTTGTCAAATCATCCAATATTCATACATAGATTTTCTTGCATGGTCATGACTTGCATCATTTTAAAAATTACATGTGTTCTACAATATTGTTCACTTACATTCTTCTAAGTTTTTTATATGGTGAGAATGCTCCAGGAGGAATGACCTTGATTGAGTTCTGTTCCAAACGTCTGAAATGAAAAAAATC